>NC_035178.2:23282192-23597913 GCF_001659605.2 Manihot esculenta | reverse complement strand
TGGGAGGTTACAACCTTAAGTAAGCCTGTAGTCTAAGGTGATGGACAGCTCCAGATTTCAAAAATTGCCTTAGATAGATTCCTTTTATTAAATTCCATGATTTTCCTATTTTGATATAAATAATTAATTTTTACTTGAAATTTAATTCTAGATAGATTTTTTAGTGGAAGTTAAGAAAATGAACGAAAAGAAACTGAATTGGAAGATTTTCAGACTGGGAGGTTACAGTCTTGGGCAAGCTTGTAGCTCAAGGCGATTGTAACAGCCCGGAAACCGATACCCCTCTGTAACGGCTCCAAACTGCTCGGCGCTAGGATCTAGATCGGCTTAAGGCCGCCTAGACCCGTAGCAAGCCTGCTACTGAACTCTGGGTACCTGCTCAATCCCATACATGAGCCAACTAAACACTAGCTTTGAAAACCTTTTCTGTAAAACTACCAGGCTTAACCTTAAAATCACAGCCTTCAAGGCTGACACCAGTGATCTACGACCACACTCAACCGCTATGCACTATGTCTGAAAACATAGAACCCACTCTCTCAGGGTCAGCATATCACAGGTTAGTCTTGATGTCTGTTTTGGGTCAAGGGATTTACCCTTTCTTCCCTCTCAGATGGGTCAAGGGATTTTATACCCTTTCTTCCCTGATCACTGGAGTTTTAGAAACACATCATATGTTAAGCCTAGCTTGACACATTTCTCATCAAGAAACGGAAAACAGGACACATGCATACACTAGGGATTCAGCACACACTGGGCAAAGCACAATTCTAGACATTATCTCATTATACTCTTTACCACAAGCTCTTTCCATGCATAACCTGTATACACATCATGTCCATACAACATGTCCACAACTATACTATACAAACATACAAACATACATAACATAGCATATCATCCTTAATCTTTACATCATAAACATATACATCAAGCCTCTTTCATCTCTATACATCAAGCTTCTTTACAAGCCACTGTATCAAAACCTAGCTATGCTAGTACAGCCAAACACGGCAACTCATGCTCACTCTGCTTTTCTCATAGCTCACGCTCACTCTGCTGACTCTGCTTTTCTCATAGCTCACTCTGCTGAACTCTGGCCCTGCAAAACTGGGATTATGGGAATGGGGTGAGCTACAAGAGCCCAGTGAGTAGAAACCATAGACCAGTTCATTCATTATATGCTTTCATGGAATGTGTCACAACACAAACATCTCACATCTCGGATTAGACATGATCCCAGAACTCCCTCTGTACTCCCAGGACACTACATGTACTAGAGCCCGGCCCCTAACTACGGAGCTCCCAAAGGTCTTATCTAGACATAACAGGTAGCGGGCTACTGAGATCGCCTTGGTCCATCCCATCAACAATCATAATGCAATGCAACATATTCGTGATCTCTAATGCAATACAACCTAGTATCACATGGCATCCATGATGCGTGTCTCATGCTCATACTGTCATGCTCTGTAATCATTAACTTGAAAACATGCATAGTTAGGTCTACTCACCTGAAGCCAAGCTATGACTAACTCTGGGCCAACTCTCACACTGGAGCTAAACACCTCGCCTCAGGTCCGAGCCTACACAGGTGGACGTACATGAGGTGCCAAACAATGCTCACATAACTCTAAAACAACTCTTAAACACCTTCCCAAAAACCCCCTAAAAGATCCTAGAACAATCATGCAAAGCATGCAAAAGAAGGCTGGGCAGGACACGTTCGGCGGCAGGTTCGGCGGCCGAATGTCCTCTCCAGAGACGAAACTCGCCTACTTTCGGCGGCCGAATCTCCTCTTTCGGCTGCCGAAGCCTTCGGGGGCAGGTTGAGGCAGCCGAAACCACCTCCTCACCACGTTCGGCGGCCGAACCCTTCTTCGGCGGCAGAAGCTGGGTTCTCCAGTTAGGCAGAACCTAGCTCACCTCATGCACAACTTCCCCCAGACCTCACTCACCATGCATCTCAACACACATAGCAAGCAGATACTCAAAGATATGCACAAAGGGGTCCAAAACTACCTAAAAACCCCAACAAACAACACCCATAACACATAAACATACTCATGCAGAACAACCCTCAAAAACATCCTTTTACACCTCACCATACAACTCTCCCTTTCCCTCCATAAAACTTGCTTAAAACACTAGAAAACATAAGGATCAACTCTTACCTCTTGGCTGGTGTGATCCTAGCTTCAAAACATGGAGAAACCAAGCTCCTCAAGCTTCAAGCTCCACAACTTCCTCTTGTTACTCAAAACCTTCAAACCCAAGTAAAAACTCATGAAAACCTTACAAGATTTGAGGAAAACACCATGAAAACCTCCCAAGAAGAGCATAACCTCACCTTTGACTACCAAGAGAGCTTCCAACACCCTCCATGGCCGGTCAAAGGGGCTTAAATAGGTGGCCAACCGCCTTTCCTTCGGCTGCCGAAACTGCATGCAAAACCATGCAACATTCGGCGGCCTAACGTGAAGTTTAGGAAGCCGAACCTATAGCACTTTCGGCGGCCGAACATTACCTTCGGCGGCCAAACCTGCATTCTGCCTCCTTGGTCTTTTCTCTTCAAAACTCATTCCCTTTCCTTTCAAAAACCATAAAACATGGAAAAACATGGTAGAAAACCTTGGAGAACACGGCAGTTTACCCTTGCAATACCCCTTCAAAACGAATCCGACATCCGAGATTCCACCGGACGGTAGGAATTCCGATGCCTGCACGAGCCGGGTATTACAGCGATGGACAACTCCAGATTTCAAAAATTGCCACCTCAGTTCAATTTTTCCAGCTATACAAAGATAAGATCAACTTCAAATTGGAGCAAATACAATCAGATTAGGATAGAGATAAAATAAGAGTAGTAAAGTTTATTTTAGATTGAGAATTTTTATCTTTCTGTTGGAAAAAAGGCCTATACAAAGGCAACCCAAGAATTAACCTAAGATCATATTCTCTCTTCCTCTTCTTCTCTCCATATTCAGCCACCGCCCCCTTTTTTGCTACCCCCTTCTTCTTCTCTTTTTTTTAGTTTTTGCAATTTTATTATGGCGTTTAAAGACTAAACAATTCTTTTCAGTTGAAGGTTAATCCAAATTGAGGTTTTATTCAAGTTGTGAGATTATGTACTTAAATTCTCTTCATCTTATTTCTATTTTCTACTAATTTCTGATTTCAGGGAACACCACCTTCATTGTTGTCCTCTTAAGAATTCAAGAGGCCTATTGAATCTCTTGGAAAGATAACATATTGTTAATTAATCTAATTAAATCCGTAATTATTTAATTGAGTTAATAACAAGTAGAAATTAGTATAATCATTTATGTTAAGGAACTAGTATATTTGATTACAATAATTCGCGTGTTATTATTGATCAAGTTTGGATTCTTCTCTTTGAAAGCAGTTAACTAATTAAATCTACATGCGTATTGGAATTGTTAGTTAACTAGGAATTAATTTAAGCGCGAAGCGGATTAATTTAATTATAAGGAAGAATTGGTGGGAGTCGCGTGTTTGACTACTATAACCAAATAATAGATAATAAAATGAATTATTTTTCTAATCAATGATCAACTGCTAAACCCCTCAATTTGATTACTTTCAGCTGAATTTAATTTAATTATTTGCTTCACTATCTCAATTGCATTGTTTGTTTTTCTTTTAAGTTTTTTTTGGCTTGTCTAAGGCAAAATCAATTTTTTCAAACAAAAATTTCATTCTTCTCTCTTTTTGTTTTAAACTATTCTTCTTATTCAAGTAGTCATTGATAGAGTATAATTTAGACCATTTTATCATAATGATATTGATGTTAATTTACACTTTTTCTGCCTAATTTTGTGATTTTAATCTTATTCTGTAGAAAATGGTGTAAAGAGACAATTTGGTTAAAATGCCCCTAAAACTGCCTAAAATGGAGCAAAGGAGAGCAAGCATGCCAAGTGCACCTTGAAAGCAGCCAAATAAGGAAAGTAATTTGAAATTCAAATTTCAAATCCTTAAGAGAATTCAAAATTCAAAATCAAGATTCAGCTCATTAAGGAAAGTGCTAAATAAGAAAAGTGCAGTCTGCAGAGCAGTTTGAAATTCAAGATCTTTAAGAATCATTTTCCTTGTTGAAGAAACCAAATCTTTAGAAGATGCACATTCAAATTTGAAATTCAAATTCAGCTTGTCAAAGAAGCCAAAGAAGTCACACATGCCACCTCAAGACTTGCACATTCAAAATTCAAATTGCAAAGGAGAGGCCCCACCTCTTTAATGCATTAGGCGGCAAAGCAAGGACTTGGGCAGCACTTGGGCAGCAACTAGGGCAACATCTTAAGTCCTATTTAAAGACCATCTAAGGCCAGCCTCTCCTCTCTTCGGCAACTTCTCCCATTCGGCCAAGGAGCAGCCGCACGCCTCCAAGCCTTCAAGTCCTTCGGTTCCTTCTTTCTCTTATTCTTTTCTTCTTTTTTTGGTTTTGGTTCAGCCATGAGTGGCTGAAACCTTTTGTTCTAGTTGAAGATTAGGTGATACTTTGGTTGTTTTATGGATTGTGAGATCTGAACATAAGTTGTTTATCTTTTGGTTATTCAATATTTGTGCAATTTCATGCTTGATTCCATTATTGCTTTGTTATTATGATCAATGTGGCCACTTGATTCTTGATTGCAATGTAATATATTGTTAGTTTGAATAATTTTGAGTCCGTAATTGCTTGGATTGTTCAAACATAAGAACACTTGGTGTAAAAACTAAGGAAGTTGCATAATCTAGCAATATCACCATGCGTTTGGATAGCTAGGATTAGATCTCTCTATTTCTTAATGCAATTGACAGTTGTTTTGATGCCTAAGGCCCAAGGACGTTCCTTGGCAACTTGTTGATTAGTGATTAATTAGAGGACGTTCCCTAATTAGTTTATGATTAAGGAGAGACATGGTGGTGAGAAGTGTCTTCCATCTCCATAACTAATCTATTGAATCTATCAAGGGAAACTAAGTGTCAATGATCAATCCCAACAACTGAAGTGGATCCAATTCTTCAACTAGATCTTTCTCGTTATTGAAATCTCTTATTTTTACTATTTGCTTTCTTTTATTATTTTCAGCATTAGATCAGTTCAATCAATCTCAAAACCCCCCTTTTTACTTTTATTGTCAGTTTATTTTGCTTTCAGTTTACTCTTTTGGTTTTTATAAGAAAGATAGGTAAGTTTTCAATTCCCTATAGATTCGATCCTTTCACCACTATCTGCAGTTGTAAAATTGTTGATAACTGAAAAGGTTATTTTTGACCGGCTTCGACAACTGTGAGTCAAAAATTGGCGTCGTTGCTGGGGAATTGATTTAATTTGTTTATTTTTCTTTCATGACCAGATCTGGACATAGGGAGACTCTACCTTACGATCCAGAAATTGAGCGCACAATCAGGAGATTAGGGAAGCAAGCAACTCGGCTTTGGGAGACAATTGAAGCTAAACCGCCCACTGAAGAGCACCTCTGCGCAGACCACACTTCTGAATCACCTGAATCGCACCACCAAGCCATAGAGATGGCTGAAAACGTGGCACAACCTGCTGCCCATGCTGGACATGCTGTAATACCCGGCTCGAGTCCGGCATCGGAATTCCTGTAGTCCGGTGGAATCTCGGGTGTCGGAACCCTCGAGAAGGGTAATACATATGTTTTGCAAGGTATTTTCACTGGTTTTCATGTTTTGAAGGGTTAAAAGACTTGAGTTTTGAAAGAAAAGCAACAAGGGAGAAATGCAAAGGTTCGGCCGCCGAAGGTCACTTTCGGCCGCCGAACATTGCATGGTTGCGGCTTCACGTTCGGCTGCCGAAGGTGGTCTGGCCAGCCACCTATAAAAGGGCCAAGGGTCGGTGGAAGGAGGTTATTTCTCCTCCACTTGCAGCCAGAGGTGAGTTCCAGCCTCTCCTACGTTGACTTTCATGTTTTCCATGATTTTCATCAAATCTTTCAAGAGTTTTAAGTGTTTTGGTGATTTATGAAGGTTTTGAGCAAAAGAACCAAGTTTTGAAGCTTGGAGCTTTGGAAGAGCTTTTCTTCATATCTCCACGTTAGGATCCTTCATCCTCAAGTTCGTTAAGAGGTAAGTGAAGATCCTGAGCTTCTTTGTTGATTTTGAAAGGTTTTATGAAGTTTGTATGGGTAGTATGCATGTTTAGGTTTAGGTGAGGTTTTTGGTGCTTTGTGGTGTTCCAGCATGATTAAGTGTTGTGTGTTATGTTTGTTTGGGGTTTTAGGATAGTTTTAGACCCCTTTGTGCATATATATGTATATATGCTAGTTGGGAGTAGTTGATGTGCATGTTGGTAGGTTTTTGGGCAAAGTTTGCATGAAACAGAGCAGGGTTCTGCCCTTCGGGCAAAACCAGGTTCGGCCGCCGAAGGAAGGTTCGGCCGCCGAACCCTTTGTGGAGGCAGTTCGGCTGCCAAAGGTTGCCCCCGAAAGCTAGGCTTTCGGTTTAGAAAGGGACTTTCGGCCGCCGAAAGAGGGAGTTCGGCCGCCGAAAGTGTGTGAGTTTCGTCTCTGGACGAGACCTTCGGCCGCCGAAGGTGCCGCCGAACATGCATGAGTTTCGTCTCTGGAGTGGGGTTTCGGCCGCCGAACCTGCCGCCGAAAGTGCCCTGTCCAGCTTCCTTTTGCATGTTTTATGTGATGGTTTGAGGATTGTTTAGAGGGGTTTTGGGGAGTTTCTTAGAGATGTTCTTGAGTGAGTTTAGTCCCTCATTTGAGTCCACCTGTGTAGGTACGGACCAGAGGAATCAGGGACATCAGCAGTGAGTTCAGTGTCAGAACCTGCAGAGTCAGTTCAGAGAGAACTACAGGTGAGTGGAATGTAACTTAATGTTTTAATATGAAAACTGATATTTTATCATGCTTCATGCATCATGAATATGCTTTAGGGTGAGTGCATTAGTGTACACAAAGATGATGCATTGCATTTATCCTTGTACTTGGCATTGCTCCTTGTACATTGCTTATGTGAGACGGCACGGACTTCGTGAGGATTCATTAGCCCTCAGAGGAAAGACCTGGAACAGCCCTACGGGGACCAGGCACACATATAAAGACCTGGAACAGCCCTACGGGGACCAGGCAAATGGTACTTAGGTACCCCAGATGAGATAGAGGGAGTTTTGATCCGTCCGGCCGAGGTTATGTGATTATGTGTTGCATTCCATGAGAGTATGTTTTATCACCTGTATTTGCCTATTCTACTCACTGGGCTATTGTAGCTCATCCCTCTCCCCTAACTCCAGATGTGCAGGTTCAGAGATCAGAGAGAACTCAGCAGGGTACAGGAAGAGTACAGAGTTTTGTAATAGCTAGTGTGGACATGTATTTGGACAGAGATAATGTATATGTACAGTGTATGTATAGTGTATAGAAGGGTGCTTGATTTATAAGACTTGTAATCCCTTGGAGTCACATGATCAGTTTATGTATGTTTCTTTATTGTTGTATGTTTATGAGTAAAACCAGGCTTAACATTATGAGCTTGATCCGCCTAGAGCCATGAGGAGCTCTAGTAGGGATTAGTAGAGCACAGAGAGAGTGCATGCACAGGTTAAGCCTTGGAATGAAGAAAAGTTTTATGGTTTTACAGAAAATGTATGATCATGTATGGGAGTTCACAGGTCTACAGACAGGATAGCAGGCTTACTACGGGTCCCGGCGACCTTAAGTCGATCTGGATCCTAGTGCCGGTGGCAGTTCGGTTTCCGGGCTGTTACAGATTGGTATCAGAGCCCTAGGTTCATATGGTCGGACCTATAGAGAGAGTTGGGCTCATAGAGAGGTTTAGCAGGTCAAGCACCATAGGAAAAACATGTCCACTAGGATAGGATGTCAGTCCTGTCTATATGCTGATGTGCAATGCCATGAGTTATGCATGTGCATTTTTGTGATGTGTTGCTTATGTTTTATGTGTTTGTTGTTTCCCAGAGAGTGAAGATGCGAGGAACTCGTCGATCCGCGAGATTGACTGGAGTCCCACCCGTAAGTGAGGGTACAGCTGCTCGTCCACCTGCCTTGCCAAGGGCAAGATCTCACAGGTCAAGCAGGGAAGGAACGTCACGAGACCCTAGAAGGTCTTCTGACGAGAGCAGGAGAGGAGTAAGCAGAGGGGGAAGGTCAGTAGAAGAAAGAGGTGTGAGGGAAGAGGATCAGAGTAGAGATGCAAGCATGGGTGTAGGAAGGTCAGAAGAAGGTATGGGGGAGTCCCAGGGAGGCGTTCAGGCCTCGGGGTTTGGCTATTCACCCTTTCCACAGGGCCCAGAGTATCCGATGGGAGGCACGTCGGATTACTCCAGTTTTGCCCCATATCCACCCTACATGCCATATATGCCCTATCCTGCTTTTTATCCACCATATCACATGTATCCACCCCCACCTGTTCATCCAAGTCCAGTACAGCCTGAAGTGAGGGAATCAGTTCCTCCACCACCACCTCCTGAACCAGTAGCCCCTGTTGTAGAAGCACAGCAACCCAGTTCGTCAGGGGGAAGTAAGGTGAAGATGACCGAGTACTTAAAGTTGGATGCTCCGAAATTCAATACAGGAGATGACCCCTTTGAGTATCTCAGTGCAGTCAGAATGATAACAAGTGAGTTGGGAGCAGATGATGGTAGAGCCATTGAGATGGCAGGGTTCACGTTAAAGTGTAAGAAAGCTAGAGAATGGTTCAAGAACTATGTGGACCCAAATGTGATCCATCTTTGGCAGAGTCAGTCTGTCGGTTCAGTCCAGTGTGCATAGAGGGTAGATACCTTCCAGCTGACCTGGTGGTTCTAGAGTTGACAGATTTTGATGTCATTCTAGGGATGGACTGGTTATCTACGTATGATGCTACTCTGAACTGTAGAGACAAAGTAGTCAGTGTCAGAGACCAGGATGGGTCAGAGTGTGTCTTCAGAGGAGACAGGAGAGGGACACCTAGGGGTTTGATATCAGCCCTCCAGGCTCGTAAAATGTTAAGGAAGGGGTGTCAGGGGTTCCTAGCTTATGTGAGAGAGCTAGACAGTCAGGTTAGGGAACCATCCTCAGTACCAGTTGTCAGAGACTTCCTAGATTTGTTTCCTGAAGAGCTTCCAGGACTACCACCAGATAGGGAAATAGAGTTCGAGATTGAGTTGATGCCCAATGCTAGACCGATCTCTATTCCTCCCTACAGGATGGCACCAGCAGAGCTGCGAGAGTTGAAAGAGCAGTTACAGGATTTGGTAGCTAAGGGTTTCATCCGCCCGAGTACCTCACCCTGGGGTGCTCCAGTATTATTTGTCAGAAAGAAGGATGGACCTCTTAGACTTTGTGTCGACTATAGACAGTTGAACAAAGTCACGATCAAAAACAAGTATCCTTTACCCAGGATCGAGGATCTATTCGACCAGCTGGCAGGAGCAGGTTGTTTTTCTAAAATAGATCTGAGATCCGGATACCACCAGTTGAAGATCAGGGAAGGAGATGTATCCAAGACTGCTTTCAGAACCAGATATGGGCATTATGAGTTCCTTGTGATGCCGTTCGGGTTGACTAACGCCCCTGCAGCATTCATGGATCTCATGAACAGGGTTTTCAGGGAGTACTTGGATCGTTTTGTGATCGTCTTTATTGATGATATCTTGGTGTACTCCAGGAATGTAGAGGACCATGCCCAGCATCTTCGGATAGTGCTGCAAACCTTGAGAGAGCATGGCTTGTATGCCAAGTTCTCCAAGTGCGAGTTCTGGCTAAGGAGCATTTCCTTTTTGGGACATGTTATATCAGAGGACGGTATAGCAGTAGATCCCAAAAAGGTAGAGGCAGTAGCCAACTGGCCTACACCCACTACAGTGGCAGAAATCAAGAGTTTTCTGGGTTTGGCAGGCTACTATCGGAGGTTCGTTCAGGACTTTTCGAAGATAGCTGCTCCTATGACCAGACTGACCAGAAAGAATCAGAAGTTTGTGTGGTCAGAGGAATGTGAGGAGAGTTTTGCAGAGTTAAAGAGACGATTAACTTCAGCACCGGTGTTAGCTCTGCCGATCAGTGATGAAGATTTCACAGTGTTCTGTGATGCATCCCGAGTGGGATTAGGTTGTGTGTTGATGCAACATGACCGAGTGATAGCTTATGCTTCTAGACAGCTGAAGAAGCACGAGCTGAATTACCCGACACACGATCTTGAGATGGCAGCTGTTATCTTTGCACTTAAGATGTGGAGGCATTACCTCTATGGGGTAAAATGTGAGATCTATCAGAGAGAGTTAAACTTGAGGCAGAGACGGTGGGTAGAATTGCTCAGTGATTACGATTGCAAGATCCATTATCATCCGGGCAAGGCTAATGTTGTAGCTGATGCCTTAAGTCGAAAGTCACTTAGCAGTTTATCCCACATTGCAGTAGAGAGAAGACCGGTGGTGAAGGATTTCTACAAGCTTGTGGAAGAAGGGTTACAGTTGCAATTATCTGGTACGGGTGCTTTGATCGCACAGATGAGAGTGACACCAGTGTTTCTCGAGCAAGTGGCTCTGAAACAGCACGAAGACCCCGAGTTAGTGAAGATTGCCAGGACTGTTCAGTCGGGCAACAGTGCAGAGTTCAGATTTGACGGTGAGGGGCTTCTTCGGCACGGTAAGAGGTTATGTGTACCAGATGATAGCAGTTTGAAGGCAGACATTATGAGGGAAGCTCATAATGCGCGGTATAGTATTCACCCGGGAGCCACCAAGATGTATCAAGATCTGAGAAGGGTGTATTGGTGGCCAGCAATGAAGAGAGAAGTGGCACAGTTCGTGTCAGCCTGCGAGACATGTCAAAGGGTGAAACTAGAGCACCAGAAGCCGGCTGGAATGCTTAACCCACTGCCGATCCCAGAATGGAAATGGGAGAACATAGCTATGGATTTTGTAGTGGGGTTACCGGCGACGTCTAACAGACTAGACTCCATATGGGTGATTGTGGATAGACTCACTAAATCTGCTCACTTCATTCCAGTCAGGAGTAACTACTCTGTGGACAAGTTGGCGCAGGTGTATGTAGACGAGATAGTAAGGTTGCATGGAGTTCCAGTGTCGATAGTATCAGATCGAGGACCTCAGTTCACCTCCAGGTTTTGGCGGAGTCTGCAAAATGAAATGGGCACAAGGTTGGATTTCAGCACTGCTTTCCATCCACAGACAGACGGTCAGTCAGAGAGGACCATCCAGACCATTGAAGATATGCTGAGAATGTGTGTGTTAGACTTTGGCGGTTCTTGGAGGCAGCATCTACCTCTGGTGGAGTTTGCCTACAACAACAGCCATCATGCTAGCATAGGGATGGCCCCTTATGAAGCTTTGTATGGGAGGAAGTGCCGAACACCTGTTTGCTGGGAAGAGGTAGGAGAGAAAACTCTTGCAGGGCCAGAGTTAGTTGAGATAACCAGCAAGTTCGTGCCTATCATCAGAGAGAGGATCAGAACAGCTGTAAGCAGACAGAAAAGTTATGCAGACATCCGTAGGAAGCAGATAGAGTTCCAGGAGGGGGATGTGGTATTGCTTAAGGTGTCTCCGATGAAGGGAGTGGTTCGGTTTGGAAAGAAGGGTAAACTAGCCCCACGGTACATTGGTCCCTTTGAGATCTTGCAGAAGATCGGGCCTGTATCGTATAAACTAGATTTACCGGCTTCTATGGAACGAATTCACCCGGTATTCCATGTTTCTATGTTGAGAAAATTTGTGTCAGATCTAGAGAAGGTTCTTAGTGAACCTGAGGTGGAAATCTTAAGTGATCTCACCTATGTAGAGCAGCCAGTGCGGATCCTTGACACCCAGATCAGAAAGCTGAGAAACAAGGAGATACCAATGGTGAAAGTTTTGTGGAACCACCACAACCTAGAAGAGTGCACTTGGGAGACTCGGGAGTCCATGCTCCAGCAATACCCGTATCTGTTTTAAGGTTAGTTTTTTTCCCTTTTCTATGTGTTTCTGTTGTGTTAGGGACATTCGGGGACGAATGTTCTTAAGGGGGGGAGAATGTAATACCCGGCTCGAGTCCGGCATCGGAATTCCTGTAGTCCGGTGGAATCTCGGGTGTCGGAACCCTCGAGAAGGGTAATACATATGTTTTGCAAGGTATTTTCACTGGTTTTCATGTTTTGAAGGGTTAAAAGACTTGAGTTTTGAAAGAAAAGCAACAAGGGAGAAATGCAAAGGTTCGGCCGCCGAAGGTCACTTTCGGCCGCCGAACATTGCATGGTTGCGGCTTCACGTTCGGCTGCCGAAGGTGGTCTGGCCAGCCACCTATAAAAGGGCCAAGGGTCGGTGGAAGGAGGTTATTTCTCCTCCACTTGCAGCCAGAGGTGAGTTCCAGCCTCTCCTACGTTGACTTTCATGTTTTCCATGATTTTCATCAAATCTTTCAAGAGTTTTAAGTGTTTTGGTGATTTATGAAGGTTTTGAGCAAAAGAACCAAGTTTTGAAGCTTGGAGCTTTGGAAGAGCTTTTCTTCATATCTCCACGTTAGGATCCTTCATCCTCAAGTTCGTTAAGAGGTAAGTGAAGATCCTGAGCTTCTTTGTTGATTTTGAAAGGTTTTATGAAGTTTGTATGGGTAGTATGCATGTTTAGGTTTAGGTGAGGTTTTTGGTGCTTTGTGGTGTTCCAGCATGATTAAGTGTTGTGTGTTATGTTTGTTTGGGGTTTTAGGATAGTTTTAGACCCCTTTGTGCATATATATGTATATATGCTAGTTGGGAGTAGTTGATGTGCATGTTGGTAGGTTTTTGGGCAAAGTTTGCATGAAACAGAGCAGGGTTCTGCCCTTCGGGCAAAACCAGGTTCGGCCGCCGAAGGAAGGTTCGGCCGCCGAACCCTTTGTGGAGGCAGTTCGGCTGCCAAAGGTTGCCCCCGAAAGCTAGGCTTTCGGTTTAGAAAGGGACTTTCGGCCGCCGAAAGAGGGAGTTCGGCCGCCGAAAGTGTGTGAGTTTCGTCTCTGGACGAGACCTTCGGCCGCCGAAGGTGCCGCCGAACATGCATGAGTTTCGTCTCTGGAGTGGGGTTTCGGCCGCCGAACCTGCCGCCGAAAGTGCCCTGTCCAGCTTCCTTTTGCATGTTTTATGTGATGGTTTGAGGATTGTTTAGAGGGGTTTTGGGGAGTTTCTTAGAGATGTTCTTGAGTGAGTTTAGTCCCTCATTTGAGTCCACCTGTGTAGGTACGGACCAGAGGAATCAGGGACATCAGCAGTGAGTTCAGTGTCAGAACCTGCAGAGTCAGTTCAGAGAGAACTACAGGTGAGTGGAATGTAACTTAATGTTTTAATATGAAAACTGATATTTTATCATGCTTCATGCATCATGAATATGCTTTAGGGTGAGTGCATTAGTGTACACAAAGATGATGCATTGCATTTATCCTTGTACTTGGCATTGCTCCTTGTACATTGCTTATGTGAGACGGCACGGACTTCGTGAGGATTCATTAGCCCTCAGAGGAAAGACCTGGAACAGCCCTACGGGGACCAGGCACACATATAAAGACCTGGAACAGCCCTACGGGGACCAGGCAAATGGTACTTAGGTACCCCAGATGAGATAGAGGGAGTTTTGATCCGTCCGGCCGAGGTTATGTGATTATGTGTTGCATTCCATGAGAGTATGTTTTATCACCTGTATTTGCCTATTCTACTCACTGGGCTATTGTAGCTCATCCCTCTCCCCTAACTCCAGATGTGCAGGTTCAGAGATCAGAGAGAACTCAGCAGGGTACAGGAAGAGTACAGAGTTTTGTAATAGCTAGTGTGGACATGTATTTGGACAGAGATAATGTATATGTACAGTGTATGTATAGTGTATAGAAGGGTGCTTGATTTATAAGACTTGTAATCCCTTGGAGTCACATGATCAGTTTATGTATGTTTCTTTATTGTTGTATGTTTATGAGTAAAACCAGGCTTAACATTATGAGCTTGATCCGCCTAGAGCCATGAGGAGCTCTAGTAGGGATTAGTAGAGCACAGAGAGAGTGCATGCACAGGTTAAGCCTTGGAATGAAGAAAAGTTTTATGGTTTTACAGAAAATGTATGATCATGTATGGGAGTTCACAGGTCTACAGACAGGATAGCAGGCTTACTACGGGTCCCGGCGACCTTAAGTCGATCTGGATCCTAGTGCCGGTGGCAGTTCGGTTTCCGGGCTGTTACACATGCTGTCCATGATGAAATAATATAAGAAAATCCAGCCATGAGGGCCCCAATGCCAAGAGAAAGAACCATGAGAGAGTTGGCAGCCCCTATAGGTGATCAAGCACCTCTTTGCATCAATTATCCACCTCTGACAGTTCCTTTTAAACTCAAAACATGTTTGATTCATCTACTCCCTAAGTTTAGAGGTTTAGAGAATAAAAATTCACACAAGCACTTGAAAGAATTTAACATTGTCTGTTCATCCATGAGGCCGCAAGGCATAACTGAAGGACATGTTAAATTGAGAGCTTTTCCTTTTTCACTTGATGATTATGCTAAGGATTGGTTGTTTTACTTACCACCTGGATCTATCACTTCTTGGGATGACATGGTAATAGCCTTTCTGAACAAATACTTTCCAACCTCTAAAGCCATTGGCATAAGAAGAGAGATCAGTAGCATTAGACAAAAACAATATGAGGATTTATATGACTATTGGGAAAGGTTCAAAAGATTGTGTACAGGTTGTCCTCAACATGATATTTTAGACAAGTCACTCATAGAATTCTTCTATGGAGGTTTGCTACCATGTGAAAGGAGATTTATTGATGTGGCATGTGGAGGTTTCATTGCAGATAAAACACCTAGGGAGATGAGAGAGTTGATCTCAACACTTGCAGCCTCATCTAGGCAATATGGAGAAGAAAAGCAACTGCAGAGAGGAGCCAATGAGGTAAGTACATCTACTATTTCCTCTCAGCTTTCTGAACTGACATCTGTTATGAAAAATTTTGTCTTAGGCCAAACTCAGCCACCACCTCGGCCATGTGGGATTTGTGCATATGTGGGACACCCAACTGATCAATTTCCTACACTCCAAGAAGATAGCCAGCAAGTCAATGCAATTGGAGGATACAATAGCCAAATAAGACATGATCCATATTCTAACACATACAATTCAGGTTGGAGAGACCATCCCAATTTCAGCTATGGAAGGGCCAACAATTACCAGAACTACCAAAGAAACCAAGCCCAACCAGCACCTCCAAGTTTCAATACCACTCTTGATGAGGTTGTGAAGACTCTGCAAAGTCTCCAACAACAGATGGGACAAATGGCCACCTCCATAAGCAAGCTTGAATCCCAAGGTAAGCTACCTTCTTAAACTGAGACTAATCCTAGACAGAATGTGAGTGCTATCACCTTAAGAAGTGGGAAGGAGCTCCAAGATGACAAATCAGATGAAGGAAGACCAAGGGCGTAAGAACAAGCCACTGCAGAAGAGCAACCCGAATGCTCCTTCTCCAAGCCGATTGGGCGCACCACTCTTGTGCACACGCAGAAGGATGATGAACAGGTAAGTTTCAAAATTCCACCTCCTTTTCCAAAAAGATTTGAAAGGACACAAAAAAAGAAGAAGAAAAAGAGATCCTTGAGACCTTCAGGAAAGTGGAAATCAACATACCTCTGCTAGATTCTGTGAAACAGATTCCCAAGTACGCAAAATTTCTGAAAGAACTGTGTACCAACAGAAGGAAGCTTGCTGAAAGAGAAAAAGTAAGTGTAGGAGAGGTTGTTACTGCTGTGATAAAAAGAGAACTTCCAACTAAATGCAAAGACAAAGGAATGTTTGCTATTTCTTGCAAAATTGGCAATGTTGGGATAAAGAAAGCTATGTGTGATCTAGGTGCATCCATTAATGTTATGCCTCTTGCTATTTATAATTCTTTGACTGCAGGTGCACTAAAAGACACAAGAGTAGTGTTTCAGTTGGCTGATAGATCTGTGGTGTATCCAAAAGGAGTTCTAAAAGATGTTCTAGTACAAGTAGATGAACTTGTCTTTCCAGCAGACTTTTATGTGATTGATACAAAGGAAGACAATGGTAACACTACTTCAGACATCCTTCTTGGACATCCTTTCTTAAGCACAGCCAGGACTAAGATAGATGTGCATGGTGGCACTCTCACCATGGAATTTGAAGGGGGAAGTGATTAAATTCAATATTTATGATGCTATGAAATATCTCATGATTTGTCCCCTGTTTATGGTCTTGATATTATTGATTGTTTGAGCCAAGATATCTTTGATGAGAATCAAGATGATATACTAAACAATGACCTTTGCAAGAATGAGAGCTAGAAATAGCCAGAACTGAAAGAAACAGTCTACAGCATCCAGCAGATGAGCTGCAAACAACCGCAGGGATAACAGAAACCAATCGTACCTCTTCAGATCAGTTCACAGAAGGAGCTTGCGCAGACAGAAGGCATTCCAGGCATGCCTCTTCAGCTTGAATCGCAGGTCAGTCCCACAATTCTTCCATTGTAGGCGAGTCTTGTGCAAATGGAGAAAGCTGAAACCAGTTCAGCCAAACACCCCACTCAGACAGACACTTGTTCCCCCAAGCAGCAGAAAATAGGTCAGAAAATTTCAGAACCAGATTTGAAGCCTCTTCCAAACCACTTGAAATATGTGTACTTAGGAGCTGAAAAGACACATCCAGTGATAATGTCTAATCAATTGAGCCAGACAGAAGAAGAAAGCCTCCTAAGAGTACTGAAGAAGCACAAAGGAGCCATAGGATGGACCATAGATGACATAAAAGGTATTTCCCCTACCACTTGCATGCATAAAATACACATGGAGGAAGAATGCAAGCCAATCAGAGATGCTCAAAGAAGGCTAAATCCACTTATGATGGAGGTGGTGAAAAAGGAGATAGTCAAGCTTCTAGATGCAGGTATCATCTACCCAATCTCTAATAGTAAATGGGTAAGCCCTGTGCATGTAGTCTTAAAGAAAACTAGGATCACCATTGTTCCAAATGCTAAAGGAGAACTTGTTCCAACTAGAGTTCAGAATGGGTGGAGAGTATGTATGGACTATAGGAAGCTCAATGCAGCAACAAGAAAGGATCACTTCCCTCTGCCCTTCATTGATCAGATGTTAGAAAGGCTTGCAGGTAAGTCTCACTATTGTTGTCTTGATGGTTTTTCAGGTTTCTATCAAATTTCAGTGGCTCTAGAAGACTAAGAGAAGACCACCTTCACTTGTCCTTTTGGCACTTTTGCATTTAGAAGAATGCCATTTGGACTATGCAATGCACCTGCCACCTTTCAGCGATGCATGATGAGCATATTCTCTGACTATGTGGGGAAAACCATTGAAGTCTTCATGGATGACTTCACAGTGCACGGTGACTCCTTCAAAGAATGCCTTGCCAATCTTGAAAAGATCCTACAGAGATGCCTTGAATATAATCTTGTACTTAATTATGAAAAATGTCACTTTATAGTTAACCAAGGTATGGTCTTAGGGTATGTTGTTTCAGCTAAAGGTATTGAAGTGGACAAAACCAAGGTAGACACCATTAAAAATCTGCCTTATCCTACAAATATTAAAGAAATCCGCTCTTTCCTTGGTCATGCAGGATTCTACAGGAGATTTATAAAAGACTTCTCCAAAATCACACAGCCATTATGCAGATTGCTCCAACAGGATGTAACATTTGATTTTGATGCAGATTGTAAGACATCATTTGATCTGATAAAGGAATTACTTGTGACTGCCCCAATCATTCAAGCACCTGATTGGAACTTGCCCTTTGAAATCATGTGTGATGCAAGCAACTATGCAGTGGGGGCAGTCTTGGGGCAACGTGTGGGGAATTCACCCCACGTGATTCACTATGCGTCTCGCACATTGGATGCTGCCCAAAGCAACTACTCAACAACAGAAAAGGAGCTCCTAGCTGTTGTATTTGCCTTAGAAAAGTTCAGACTATACCTCTTGGGGACTAAAGTCATCATCTATTCTGACCATGCAGTCTTGCGATATTTGATCAAGAAAAAGGAGGCCAAATCGAGACTCATTCGGTGGATTCTATTGTTACAAGAGTTCGATCTGGAGATAAGGGACAAGAAAGGAAAGGAGAATCTAGTGGCTGATCACCTGAGCCAACTTCCCTCCAGCTCTGCGCCAAGTCCAGTCAAGGAAGACTTCCCAGACGAACATATATTCGTCTCTCAGTCTGCTTAAGTGGATCGCACCATGCACACCACCCCAGGGGAGTACTCAGTTTCTTTTGCATTTTAATATTTCCTATACATTGAGGACAATGCATGAATTAGGTGTGGGGGTGCATATCTCTGAATTTATTTTTACTCATTTTTTGCTTTCAGTTTTAGTTTGAATAGCCACAGTTCAGTTTGATTTTTTTTTTCAATTTTCGTTATTTCTTGCTTTCATTGCCACAGTTTTTTTTTCTTTTTTGTGTTTTGATTTGCTTTACTTAAACTGATAGACTATGTTGGATGAGTTTTCTTTCCATGACCCCATTGATATGATGACTCTTTAAACTTATGTTGAATCAATTGCAGTGAGTTGTATTCATGTTTGGAAATTGTCTTTTGAATTGAATCTTTGAGCTTGCTATGGTGAAAAATATATTGACGACACTCATTAGAGAGAATGAATTGAAAGATATGTGAATGAACTTAACATGACTTATTTTAGCAATTGGTGTTGATTTGCCCAATCATTGAGAGAAAGAAAATTCGGCAAAGGCTTAGAATCTATGAGCACAAATTGAAAATTATTCCAATGGTTGAAAGACTATGAATAGAGCTAGTAGCCACTTGGACAGGTGACCAACTGAGTAACTGGGGGTGGGTATCACAAATATGTACCTTCACGTCAAAAGGTTGGTGACTTTTTCAAGCAAGAATTAATGTGCAAAAGGCTGAATAAAGTACTTCAAGGTAAGGGCAAATCACTCTGAAAGCTAGAAAAAGTCTTAACTGAACAAATAATATGTGCATGTGTAATCTCTCTCTTGAGGAAAACAAATCCTAGCCATGGTAAGTGAAGGGAAACAAAGAAGGAAGGTGAGTAACCTTGATGCATATATTCTTCACTGCAATGATTCAAAATAGGTATCTAGAGTAAGAGCTTAAGTGGAAGTGAGGATCAAGTAGTAAAGAGAGCTTGTTTGACTATGTTTATTTGCTTGAGGACAAGCAAAAAGTTAGGTGTGGGGGTATTTGATAGAGCATAATTTAGACTATTTTATCAGGATGATATTGATGTTAATTTACACTTTTTCTACCTAATTTTGTGATTTTAATCTTATTCTGCAGAAAATGGTGTAAAGAGACAATTTGGTGACAATGCCCCTAAAACTGTCTAAAATGGAGCAAAGGAGAGCAAGCATGCCAAGTGCACCTTGAAAGGAGCCAAATAAGGAAAGCAAATTGAAATTCAAATTTCAAATCCTTAAGAGAATTAAAAATTCAAATCAAGGTTCAGCTCATTAAGGAAAGTGTTAAATAAGGAAAGTGCAGTCTGCAGAGCAGTTTGAAATTCAAGATCTTCAAGAATCCTTTTCCTTGTTGAAGAAGCAAAATCTTTAGAAGATGCACATTCAAATTTGAAATTCAAATTCAGCTTGTCAAAGAAGCCAAAGAAGTCACACATGCCATCTCAAGTCTTGCACATTCAAAATTCAAATTGCAAAAGAGAGGCCCCATCTCTTTAAAGCATTGGGCGGCAAAGCAAGGACTTGGGCAGCAACTAGGGCAACATCTTAAGTCCTATTTAAAGACCATCTAAGGCCAGCCTCTTCTCTCTTTGACAACTTCTCACATTCGGCCAAGGAGCAGTCGCACGCCTCCAAGCCTTCAAGTCCTTCGGTTCCTTCTTTCTCTTCTTCTTTTCTTCTTTTTTTGGTTTTGGTTCAGCCATGAGTGGCTGAAACCTTTTGTTCTAGTTGAAGATTAGGTGATACTTTGATTCTTTTATAGATTATGAGATCTGAACATAAGTTGTTTATCTTTTGGATATTCAATATTTGTGCAATTTCATGCTTGATTTCATTATTGCTTTGTTATTATGATCAATGTGGCCACTTGATTCTTGATTGCAATGTAATATATTGTTAGTTTGAATAATTTTGAGTCTGTAATTGCTTGGATTGTTCAAACATAAGAACACTTGGTGTAAAAACTAAAGAAGTTGCATAATCTAGCAATATCACTATGCGTTTGGGTAGCTAGGATTAGATCTCTCTATTTGTTAATGCAATTGACAGTTGTTTTGATGCCTAAGGCCCGAAGACGTTCCTTGAAAACTTGTTGATTAGTGATTAATTAGAGGACGTTCCCTAATTGGTTTATAATTAAGGAGAGACATGGTAGTGAGAAGTGTCTTCCATCTCCATAACTAATCTATTGAATCTATCAAGGGAAACTAAGTGTCAATGATCAATCCCAACAACTGAAGTGGATCCAATTCTTCAACTAGATCTTTCTCGTTATTGAAATCTCTTATTTTTACTATTTGCTTTCTTTTATTGCTTTTAGCATTAGATCAGTTCAATCAATCTCAAAACCCCCCTTTTTACTTTTATTGTCAGTTTATTTTGCTTTCAGTTTAATTAGCTTTCAGCTCTCTTGCTTTCAGTTTACTCTTTTGGTTTTTATAAGAAAGATAGGTAAGTTTTAAATTCCCTATGGATTCGATCCTTTCACCACTATCTGCAGTTGTAAAATTGTTGATAACTGAAAATGTTATTTTTGACCGGCTTCGACAACTGCGAGTCAGTCATCTAAATTAAATAAAATTAAGGTCTCTATAGAATTGATAATCACTTACCCTATCTACAAATTCATATTGAATTAAGGAAAGGGAGATAAGTTTTAATTGACGGATTCGACACCCGTCACTATGATAGCCTTTATGGATCTGAAAATTGCTCCAACTATCATTGTAGCCCCCACCACCAAAATTACATTGGATTGTCTTCACACATCTTATGCAAACAAGTCTCAAACCAAGACTTTTAGCTTCCATGATTAGCTTGCTCGTCTTTCCAAGGAATCTCAATATATAGCTAATTATCTTCATCAAATCAAGTCTTTTTGTGCTAATCTCGCTACCGTTGGTGCTCCAGTCCCTAATGAGGAACTAATTGTCAAAGTTCTTAGCGGTCTTCGACCAAAATTGCATGAAATCTCTGGTACAATTCAAGCTAGGGAATCAATAATCTCCTATCCTCCAACATGGGGAAGAAAAAAAATGCCCACTCCAATTACCATATCAGTTTCTATCTGGACAAACTTAACAATTTCATTAGTCATAATCCTCGTCAATCTAACATTACCAAAAGTTCTGATTATTAATTTTAGAAAAATAGTCATTCAAATACTTCTATAAAAAATGTTTCTTCTATTCCATGGCATTATGGAAATAATAGTTCTAACACTAACTTTTTTTGTTGCCAAATACCAGGTCATACTACCAATGTTTATCGACCTTAATCTCATAATTATCTAGAAGCCAAGGCCAATTTTATCTCAAGAGGCCAAGCTATAGGCAACTGATGGATTCTTGACACTAGAGCCTCTCACCATGTTAGCATAGATTCTCAAAATCTTGATGATTATAATGGTTTAAAAGCTATTAAAATAAGAGATAGTAAAACTATTCCAATTAAGTCTAAATTTTTTCTATTATGTAAATTTTATTGAACAAACTTTTTTACTTCAAACCATTTTCTTAAAAGTTAGAAATTCTTTTTCTTTTGTCACTAGGAATTTATTAATGAAATATCTAATGTTTTACAAACTACAATAGATCTGGAAGTCTCATCTTCTCTACTAATAGCCTTTTAGCATCAATCATCAACTACCTCAATTTATTTCCTCTAGTCACGATCAATAGAGTTCTACAGGTTTATGTAATCTTCTATCCCCTTCTAATCCCTATCCAAAATCAACAGTTGTCACTCCTCACATACCAACATACCAACATTGACCACCAATACCACCTCCTACACTAAATATACATCCATCTTTGCAAACCACCACCTCATCTCTATCCTTGCCTCCACCACCTAATCAATCCAAAACTTGATCACAAAAAAATATCTTTTTCCTTAAAAGACCATTTTATTACATGCCCATGTTCCTACCATCTCTATTCCCCACACATTCAAGTAATTACAAAAACATTCAAAATGGAGGATAACTATGAAGCATGAATTTGATGCTTTCATTAAGATCCAAATGTGGAATTGGTTCCCCCTGCATCAAACAAAATTATTGTTGATTATAAGTGAATTTACGAGATAAAAAGAAAAATAGATGGGTCTATTGATTAGCTCAAACCTCATCCTATTACTAAGAGTTTTACTCAATAGCTTGGCATCCATTATCACTCCATTTTTAGCCTAGTTATAAAACCCACAAACAATTAAAATTATTCTTTCTCAGTAATAAATTAATCAGATGTTAACAATATCTTCCTTCAAGGCATACTTGAAAGAGTATTTATATGACTACCACCTAGATTTGAAGATTCTAATAAACCAAAGCTTGTTTACCAACTGCGAAAAGCCATCTATGGGCTTAAAAAAGCACCTTGTGTTGGTATAATAAGTTAACGTCACACTTAATCTTTATGAATTTTATTAAATCCAAATTAGATCCATCTCTATTTATTCATCGTCATTCCAAAGGTACTGTTTACCTTATTTATGTGGATGGCATAATTCTTACTCAAAATAATGCAGCAATGATCAAACAACTTATCTCTTCTCTATCATCATGTTTCTCTCTCAAAGATCTAGACTCATTGACTTATTTTCTTAGTATTGAGATTTATCGTGATAAAAAATGAATCATACTTTCATAAACAGAGTATATTTCAGAACTTCTTCATGATCTAAATATGCATGAGTGTAAAGTTGTTGACACTCTATGAGTTTTACTTAAAGTATTACATGATGGAACATCTTCATATGATGCTACTGAATATTGTCAGTTAATTGGTAGACTTCAATATTTGTCTTTCACCATACTGATGTATCCTTCTCTATCAATAAAGTATCCAAATTCACACACACTCCTTCTGAAGCTCACTAGAAGGCTTTTAAACACATACTAAGATATCTTAAAGGCACAACTACTCATGGTCTTCGTCTTAGTTTAAATATAAAGCTCTAGTTATTAATATATTCTAACACTAATTGGGATGAAAATTATGTTGGCCTTCACTTAACCATAGGCCACCTTGTTCTTCTTAAGAACAATCCTGTTAGTTGGTCTTTAAAGAAGCAAAAAAACAATCGCTCACTCCTCTGCTGAAGTAGAGCATCGAGCAGTTGCAAGTACATTTGTTGAAACAACTTGGGTCATGGAACTTGGTATTAATCTTTCTCGGCCACTTATAATTTATTATGATAATGTAGGTGTTACTTGTGCCATAATCTTGTCTTTTATAGTAAAATGAAACATGTTGTTGTTGACTTCCTGTTCAGATAAATATTTAGAATTAATAACTTATTATGTAATACCCGGCTAGACTCTGGCATCGGAATTTCAATCTTCCGACGGAATCTCCGTTGGAACCCAAAATCTCAAAGCTATAATCTCCTTAGGAAGGGTAAAATAAGATTTTTATTAAATGAATTTTGAAAATTTTAAGGTTTTCAGAAAAAAAGAAAAGAGTTTTGAAGAAAATAGTTTTGGAGGGGAAAAACCAGGTCCGGCCGCCGAACCTTAAGTTCAGCCGCCGAAGGTGGTGACGTCGTGGGACCTCCCCTTTCGGCCCCTGAAGGTGGTTTATCCAGCCACCTATAAGAGGTATTTAGCCCGAAAATGAGAGTTTTTCTCTCTATTTTTGGGCAGAGGTGAGTCATTGCCCTTCCTTTGATGATCTTATTGTTTTTCCTTCAAATATTTTAGAAAATTCATGAGTTCTGCCTTGTTTTTGAAGATTTGAGCTTTAATCCAAGTTTTGAAACCTTGGAGACCTCCGGAGACCGTTTTACCTCATCTCCACGTTGGGGTTGCTGTCACCTTTACATCTCCAAGAGATAAGCCTAGATGCTTACTTTTCTAATGTTTTAATCAAGTTTTAAGAAGGGGTAAAGGGTTAAAAATGAAATGGTTATGTAATACCCGGCTCGAGTCCGACATCGAAATTCTACTTTCCGATGGAGGTTCTGATGTCGAAGGTCTCTCGTAGGGTTTGATTTCTGTTTTTCTCACATGTTTTGAGATGTTCATTACGTTTTAACCATAAGGAAATGAGTTTTTGAGTGAAATGAACCAAGGCAGAAAAGCCAGGTTCGGCCGCCGAACATGCATGGCTTTCGGTTTCACGTGTGGCCGCCGAAGGTGGTCTGGCCAGCCACCTATAAATGGCCCTCAGTCGGTTGAAGCGGTAGAACACCGTTTCTTTCACTTGCTGAGGTGAAACTCTGTCCTTTGTGAGTATTTCTTCATGTTTTCATTAAATCATGCAAAGATTTGATTAGTTTTGATGCTCTTTTGAAGGTTTTAAGCTAAAAACTCAAAGTTGTGAAGTTTGGAGAGTTTGAAGGAGAGTTGCTCCAAAACTCCACGTGAGGATCATTCATCTACTTGTTTTCACAAGGTAAGTGAAGATCCTGAGCTTGTTTGTATGTTTTCTGAAGGTTTTATGGGGTTTAGAGAGAGAGGTGCTGGATAGGGTGTTGTGTAAGGTTTTGATGATTTTGTGCATCGAGCTTGTGTTTGTGTTGTTTGTGTTGTGTTTTTGGGGTTTTAAGGTCGTGTTTGACCCCTTTGAGCATATACATGAGTGTATGCCAGTTGAGGAAGTGTGGTGTGAAGTTGGAGGGGAGTTTGGTGCATTTGGCGAGAGGCAGGGCAAGTTTCTGCCCTGCTGATGAACTCAGGTTCGGCAGCCGAAGGTACATTCGGCCGCCGAACCCCTGAAGAGGTGTGAGGAGGTGGCTTCGGCTGCCCAAGCTTGCCCCCGAGCTTTTGGACTTTCGGCTTTGGAGGGAAGTTCGGCCGCCGAAGGTGCCACCGAAGGTTAGAGACTTTCGTCTCTGGAGTGCCTTTTGGCCTCCAAAACTTGCCCCCGAAAGGGTTCGGCAGCCGAAAGTGGAAGTTCGGTCGCCGAAGGTGCTTGCGTTTCGTCTCTGGAGAGGACTTTCGGCCGCCGAACCTGCCGCCGAAAGTGTTCTGTCCAGCTTTCCTTTGCATGCTTTGCATGGATGTTAGAGTGAGTTTAAGGGGATTCTTGGGGAGTTTAATAGAGTTGGTCATAAGCTAGTTTGGTCCCTCATTTGAGTCTATCTGTATAGGTACAGACTAGAGGAACCAGAGAGAGCAGCAGTAAGTTCTGCTCCAGAGTTTTCAAAGCCTGCAGAGTCAGTCCAGGTAGCCCGAGGTGAGTGGAACTAAACTTAACTCTTTTACTTGCACAATGGAATGTTTTAGCATATCTCATGCATCATGCTTATGCCATAGGGTGATTGCATTAGTATCCACGAATATGTTGCATTGCCTCGTTCTTTGGTGATGTGGGTAAATGCTGAATGATCCAATAGTCTCAGACAGGAAGTCCAAGAGCCTTTGACTATGCCCTGGCAGGTATAGAGAAGTCCAGGAGCCTTTGACGACGCCCTGGCAGGTATAGCAAGTCCAGGAGCCTTTGACTACGCCCTGGCAATGGTAAGTACAGAGGTGTTATATACACATATACATATATGACAGGAAGACCAGGTGCTCGATTCTACGCCCTGGCACAGAGTTACTGGGACTATGTGGTGACAGGTTTACTCTTGATATGGCTTGTTTGTGCTATGGTGCATTTCATGAGAACATATTTTACTGAGATGTTTTACTGTTCTACTCACTGGGCTATAGAGCTCATCCCACTCCCTTAACCCCAGTTTGCAGGTTCAGTGTACAGTGTACAGGGACAGTTCAGCAGAGTACAGGAAGAGTAAAGAGATTTGTAATAGCTTAGAGTGGACATGTAATCTTAAAGAAATGTACGAGTTGTGTATACAGTTAGACATGTGCTTGACCTAGAGATGTATGTTTTATACATGATCTGTGTATGTATATGTTTTCCTGTATGTAAAAACCAGGCTTAACAGGTATGAGTTAACCCATCTAGAGTAAGCTCTAGTCAGGGGTACAGAGTACAGAGTACAGAGTACATGAGTACAGAGTACAGAGATAGTGCATGCACAGGTTAAGCCTTGGTTCAGCAAAGAGTTTTTATTTTCACAGAAAATGTATGATCATGTATGAGTTTTACAGGTACACAGAGAGTATAGCAGGCTTGCTACGGGTTTTGGCGGCCTTAAGCCGACCTGAATCCTAGCGCCGGTGACGGTTCATTTTGGGGTCGTTACAGGTTAGATCTAAAGTCTTAGGGTTTGTGTTAGTTTTGATGATGAATGTTTGCTCTTATGAGTTTTTGTGGTTGTTTGTTGGGGTTTAGGCTAGTTTTTATGCCCCTTATGCTTGATGGGTGAGTATGCATGTTTTGAGGAGCTAGGTGTGAGGATTTGAGAGTTTTGGTGGCTAAGTATATAGGGCAGAATCGGGTTCTGCCTTGCTGGACAACCTAGGTTCGGCCACCGAAGCAAGGTTTGGGCGCCGAACCTGCTGGTGAAGGCAGCCTTTTGGCCGCCTAACCTGACCCCGAAAGTATGGACTTTCGGATCTGTGAAGGGGTTTCAGCCACCGAACTCGCCTCCTAAAGTCCCTGACTTTCGGATCTGTGAAGGGCTTAGGCCGCCGAACCTGCCGCCGAAAGTCCCTGACTTTCGGATCTGTGAGAGACCTTCAGCCGCCGAACCTGCCGCCGAAAGTCCCTTGCCCAGCCTTCTTTTGCTTATTTTGTATGCATGCTTTGGTATGTTTTAGGGATTTTTGGGGAGTTGTTTAGAGTCATGTAATAGTTATATTTAGTTCCTCATTTGAGTCCATCTATGTAGGATCAAACCTGGGAGACCGTAGAGGCCTTCAGTGAGTTAGCTGCGTCATTGTTAGGTGAGCGCTAGCCAAAGGTGAGTAGAACTGAACCATCTTTTTAAAGTAATCAAACTTTTTAGTATGTTCACGCATCACAAATGCCATCCTTTTCCTGCAATAGATCCTAGAGGAAAAGTGTTTCTAAATTTATACCGTTCGCTATCTCATATATGATTACTGGTCGAACCAAAACAAAATACTTTTTCTTGGTAGGTGTGATTCGTTGGATATAGATCCAATTTTTCCCATTTTTTTATATTTCTATATATTAGAGAATAGAATATTTTATATTTTTCTATATTTTTTTATATAGAATAGTTGGGACTGAAGGATTCGAACCTCCGAATAGCGGGACCAAAACCCGTTGCCTGCAAGCCTGGGGGTTAAGGGAAAGGGGTGAGCTACTAGAGCCCAGTGAGCAAAATAGTAAAACAATATATTAAAACATATGCTTTCATGGAATGCATCACATCACAAACAATTCACATCAAGAATAGACTTGTCACCAATAGCCCTCTACATAAATCCAATAGTGCCAGGACGTAGAATGGGTCTCTAGTCTTTCCCTTACATCGTGCCAGGGCGTAGAATGGGCCTCTGGACTTCCATACCGTATCATCATCATCATGCCATATCAAGGGCTAATGGGTCATCCAATATCCATCCACAACAACATCATATCATGCAATGCAACATATTCGTGAATTCTAATGTAAGCAACCTAATTTATCTCATGGCATTCGTGATGCATGAATATGCTCAAAATTTAATTACTTTGAAACATAAAGATCCATTCTACTCACCTCAGGCTGACTCTGAAAAGACTTTGAAGCAGCTATCTCACTGCTGGGGTCCTCGGTTCCTCGGGTCTGAACCTACACAAGTGGACTCAAATGAGGGACCAAACATACACTAACATGACCCTAAACATCTCCCCAAAAACCCCCCTAAAACATCATAAAACACTCATAGAAAACATGCAAAGGAAGGCTAGACAGGGCACTTTCAGCAACAGGTTCGGAGGCCGAAAGTCCCTCCAGAGCCGAAAGTCAGGCACTTTCGGGGGCAGGGTTTGGCGGCCGAAAGTCCTTCCAGAGCTGAAAGTCACCCACTTTCGGGGGCAGGTTTGGCGGCCGAAACTCCCCTCCAGAGCCAAAAGTCCAACTTTCGGGGGCGAGTTTAGGCGGCCAAAACTTGCCTCCATAGGCAGGTTCGGCGGCCGAACATGGCTTTGGCTGCCGAACCTAGGTCTTCCAAAATGGTAGAACCCAAGCCACAAACACTCATCCAGCCACCCAAAACCTCTAAACTCAAACCAAACCACTCAAAATCATGCATAAACACATTCTCAAGTATTTAGGGGCTTAAAACTAACCTATACCCTAACAACATCAACATTTAACATACATTAAACATATATTTCATCATTTAACTCACATAAACCCTAACATTTTACAACTAATCTAAACATGCATCCAACACCCTTCATACCCCTCAAAACTTACTAAAAACATGAAAGATAATGTGATGTAAAGTATTGTTCAAATAATGTTATGAGGTTTAGTATTGTACTTGGCCCTAATGTAAGGTTAATCCCCCTTTTTGTACATGATCGTTATGAAATGTTTTAATGTTAAGAAATGTTAAACCAAGCTTGATGTTTGATATGTTGCCCTACTAGAGTATTTGATAAGGGCTCTAGTGTGGGGTTTTATGTTTATAGTTATGGTGCATGCACAGATCAAGCTTCGTAGATGGAAAGTTTAAAATTTTTATGTAAAAGTATGATCATGTATGGGATTTATCAGGTATGACAGGTTGTATGTTAGGCTTGTTATGGGTCCCGGCGACCTTAAGTCGATCTGGATCCTAGCGCCGGTAGCGGTCCGATTTCGGGTCGTTACAGTAAACATCACATGCCTCAAGCTTGGTTCAAACATAACTTATCATTAAAACTTTTACATAAAGATCATGAACAACAGGGATTACAAACTATCATTAGGGCAAAGCACAATTCTAATCCATAAGATATTACATGTCCATAACTATTCTATTACATAGACTGTACCAGCCGCTGAGCCGGCTTCTCGAGCTATCTTCTACCCTGCAAACCTGGGGTTAGGGGAAAGGGATAAGCTACAAGAGCCTAGCGAGAAGAACCATAAAAACAGTTTAATAAACATATGCTCATATGAAATGCGTCATAGCACAAACAATTCACAACAAGATGGACTTGTTACCAATAACCCTCTATATATTCCAAATAGTTCCCGGCCCTCGACGGAGCTCCTCAAAACTTCCTCTTAAACATAACATAGCATATCCATAAATGCCAGAGGCGTAGAATGGGCAGCCCTGGTCTTTCTCTTACATAGTGCCAGGACGCGTAGAATGGGCATCCCTGGTCTTTCTCTTACATAGTGCCAGGGCACGTAGAATGGGCAACCCTGGTCTTTCGTATCCATCATAACATAACCTGCTCGAGGGCTAGTGGGTCATCCAATATCCATCCACAACAACAGTAAATTATGCAATGCATCATATTCGTGAATTCTAATGCAATAACCTATTACATAACATGGCATTTGTGATGCATGAACATGCTCAAAAGTTTGATTACTTTAAAACAAGAGATTAGTTCAGTTCTACTCACCTCTGGCTGACGCTTGACTTAAACTGGCGCAGTTACCTCACTTCAAGCCTATACGGTCTCCCTGGTCTGATCCTACATAGATGGACTCAAATGAGGGACCAAACATAACTCTAACAAGACTCTAAAAACTCCCCAAAAACCCCCTAAAGCATACCAAAACATGCATAGGAAACAAGCAAAGGAAGGCTAGGCAGGGGACTTTCAGCGGCATGTTCGGCGGCCGAAGGTCCCCACAGATCTGAAGGTCAGACACTTTCGGGGGCAGGTTCGGCGGCCGAATGTCTCCACAGATCCGAGAGTCCATCCTTTCAGGGGCAGGTTAAGCGGCCAAAGGTTGCCTCCACAGACAAGTTCGGCGGCCGAACCTGGGTTCTCCAGAATAGCAGAACCCGATTATGCCTTATGCACTCAGCCACCAAAACTCTCTAAATCCTCACATCCAACCCCTCAAAACATGCATACACACTCAAAAAGGCATAAGGGGCATAAAACTAGCCTAAACCCCAAAGGAACAACAATAAAAACTCATAAGAGCAAACATTCATAAAAAAACTCAATTCAAACCCTAAAACTTTATATCTAAACATTTCATGCATTTCTAACCCTTAACCCTTTCTTAAAACTCATTTAAAACATAAGGAAAGCAAGGATCTAGGCTTACCTCTTGGAGATCTAGAGCAACCCGATGTGGAGATGAGTCTAAATAGTCTTCGGAGGTCTCCAAGGTTTCAAAACTTGGATTTAAGCTCAAATCTTCAAAAACGAGGGAAAACTCATGAATATTTTGAAGGATTTGAAGGGAAAACAACAAAATCAACTATGGGAGGTCACGAGCTCACCTTTGCCCGAAAATGGAGAGCGAAACTCTCTCATTTTCGGACTGGAGGCCTCTTATAGGTGGCTGGCCAGACCACCTTCGGGGGCCGAAAGGAGAGCTCCCGTGGTAGCACAATGTTCGGCGGCTAAACATGAGGTTCTACGGCCGAACCTGGTTTTTCCCCTCCGTAGCATTTTTCTATCTTTTAAAGATATTTAACACAAAAAAAACAACAATAAAACCATAAAATTCAGTTTGTAAAAACTTATTTTACCCTTTTAAGAGGTTTCGGCATTCGAGATTCCAGATTCCAACGGGAATTCCGTTGGAAGGTTAGAATTCCGACGCCAGAGTCTAGCCGGGTATTACAATCTTCCCCCCTTAAGAACATTCATCCCTGAATGTTCAACAAGCAAACATAACATTAAGACCACACATGAAAACATAAGATACTTACTTTAAAAGAGATAGGGGTATTGCTAGAGCATGGACTCCCGGGTCTCCCAGGTGCACTCTTCCATGTTGTGGTGATTCCAAAAGACTTTCACCATCACGATTTCCTTGTTCCTCAGCTTTCTAATTTGAGTGTCTACGATCCGCACTGGCTGCTCAACATAGGTGAGATCTCTTAGGATCTCTACATCAGCCTATTTCAGATGCGGACAGGAGGGGCACATGGCACGTGAGTGTCCCAATGCAGCTATAATGGCACAATCCCAGCAGACAGCTTCTGGTAGTGTAGCTCAGCCAGCAGCTTTAGCCACATCTAAGGGCAGAGGGTGAGTTCGAGGGAGAGGGACAACCTCTTCTTCAGCAAGTTCCTAAGGGGAAGGTCCTTCAGCTCCATCACGGATCTTCACCATGACACAGCAAGAGGCCAACACATCGAACATGGTGGTGTCAGGTAAACTAGCTCCAAGGTACATCGGACCCTTTGAAATTTTGCAAAAGATTGGGAATGTATCTTACAAGTTAGATTTACCTGCTTCTATGGAGAGAATCCATATGGTTTTCCATGTTTCCATGTTACGAAAGTTCGTGTCAGATCCGGGCAAGGTTCTTAATGAACCTGATGTAGATATCCTAGGAGATCTCACCTGTAATACCCGGCTAGATTTCGGCATCGGAATCCCTACCTTCCGACAGAATCTCCGATGGAATCTAGAATTTTGATGATGCCAGAGTCTTCTAGAGGGCTAAAATGTGTTTCTAAAAGGTTTTCACATGATTTTATGGTTTCAAATGAAAAAGGAATTGAGTTTTGAAAAGAATAGGCCAAGGAGGAAGGACCCAGGTTCGGCCGTCGAACATGAGGCTGTTTCGAGAGTGCTTTAGGCCTCTGAAAGCTTTGAGGGCAGAAACCAGGTTCGGTCACCGAACCTCAAGTTCGGCCGCCGAACATGGGATAGTTTAGGAGGCACTTCCGAAGGTGGTGAAGCTGCGAAGGCAGCTTAGGCCGCCGAAGGTGGTTGACCGGCCACCTATAAAAAGGCCCTCAGACTGAGAATGGGCGAGTTTTCTCCCCATTCTCGAGCTCAGGTGTGTTCATGCCCTCCTTTGGCTGATTTCATGTCTTTCTTCTCTCTCCTACGCCCATTCTCAGTCTGAGGGCCTTTTTATAGGTGGCCGGTCAACCACCTTCGGCGGCCTAAGCTGCCTTCGCAGCTTCACCACCTTCGAAAGTGCCTCCTAAACTATCCCATGTTCGGCGGCCGAACTTGAGGTTCGGCGACCGAACCTGGTTTCTGCCCTCAAAGCTTTCGGAGGCCTAAAGCACTCTCGAAACAGCCTCATGTTCGGCGGCCGAACCTGGGTCCTTCCTCCTTGGCCTATTCTTTTCAAAACTCAATTCCTTTTTCATTTGAAATCATAAAATCATGTGAAAACCTTTTAGAAACACATTTTAACCCTCTAGAAGACTCTGGCATCATCAAAATTCTAGATTCCATCGGAGATTCCGCCGGAAGGTAGGGATTCCGATGCCGAAATCTAGCCGGGTATTACAGGTGAGATCTCCTAAGATATCTACATCAGGTTCATTAAGAACCTTGCCCGGATCTGACACGAACTTTCGTAACATGGAAACATGGAAAACCAGATGGATTCTCTCCATAGAAGCAGGTAAATCTAACTTGTAAGATACATTCCCAATCTTTTGCAAAATTTCAAAGGGTCCGATGTACCTTGGAGCTAGTTTACCTGACACCACCATGTTCGATGTGTTGGCCTCTTGCTGTGTCATGGTGAAGATCCGTGATGGAGCTGAAGGACCTTCCCCTTAGGAACCTGCTGAAGAAGAGGTTGTCCCTCTCCCTCGAACTCACCCTCTGCCCTTAGATGTGGCTAAAGCTGCTGGCTGAGCTACACTACCAGAAGCTGTCTGCTGGGATTATGTAATACCCGGCTAGACTCCGGTATCGGAATTCCTACCGTCCGGTGGAATCTCGGATGTCGGAAGCCTCTAGTAGGGTAGAAACATGTTTTCATAAAATGTTTTAATGTTTTTCATGGTTTTAAGTAAAGAGGAAATGAGTTTTTGAATGAAAACAACCTTGGAGGAAAACCCAGGTTCGGCCGCCGAACCTCAAGTTCGGCCGCCGAACCTCAAGTTCGGCCGCCGAACCTCAAGTTCGGCCGCCGAACATGCAGCCATTTCGGGTGTGCCTTAAGCCCCCGAAGGCATAGGTTGAGGAAAGTCCAGGTTCGGCCGTCGAACCTCAAGTTCGGCCGCCGAACATGGCATGCATGCGGAGGCACGTTCGGCCCCCGAACGTGGCCTGGCCAGCCACTATAAAAGGGTCCCTTAGCCGAAAACGGGCGAGTTTTTCTCCCCATTATCGGCCAAGGTGACCTCTCCGCCGTTCCTCACCAATCCTTGAGTTTTTCCTTCAAATCTTTCTAGATTTTCACAAGTTTTTGCTTTGTTTTGAAGATTTTCGAGTTTAAAGCAAGTTTTGGAGCTTTGAGGTTCAAGAACTAAAAAATCTCCCACCTCCGAGTTTAGGACGTCTCTCTCTCGATCTTCAAGAGGTAAGAGCCGATCTTAAGCTCATTTCATGTTTAAAGTAAGTTTTATGCAAGATCTATGGGGTAGAATGCATGTTTAGCTCATAGTTAGGTTTTTGAGTTTATGTTGTGTTTATGAGCAATGTGTTGTTGTTGTGTGTTGTAGTTGGGGTTTAAGTTAGTTTGAAGCCCCTAGGAGCCAATGTATGTATATTTGCATGATTTGGTTGAGTTATATGCATGTTGGATGTTTTGGAGGCAAATATGAATAGAAGAGCTGAGTTTCTGCCATTCTGGGAGAAACCAGGTTCGGCAGCCGAAGGAACTTTCGGCAGCCGAAGGAACTTTCGGCAGCCGAAGGAACTTTCGGCCGCTGAACCCTCTTGTGGAGGCAGCATTCGGCTGCCGAAGCTTGCTCCCGAAAGAGGACTTTCGCCTCTGTCTGGGAGTTTCGGCCGCTGAAAGTGCCACCGAACATGCATGAGTTTCGCCTCTGTCTGGGAGTTTCGGCCGTCGAAGGTGCCGCCGAACCTGCCTGACTTTCGGCTCTAGAGGGACTTTCGGCCGCCGAACCTGCCGCCGAAAGTGCCCTGTCCAGCCTTCCTTTGCATGTTTTTGCATGATTGTTTTGAGGTGTTTTAGGAGGTTTTTGGGGGACGTTTTTAGAGTTATGTTCTAGTTGTTTGGTCCCTCATTTGAGTCCACCTGTGTAGGTTCGGACCCGAGGAACCGAGGACCCCAGCAGTGAGTTCAGCTGCTTCTGAGTCAGTAGAGCTTCAGCCAGAGGTGAGTGGAATAAACCTTTATGTTTAAAAGCAAAAGAATTATACAGTTGAGCATGTTCATGCATCATGAATGTCATGTGATGAATTAGGTTGGTTGCATTAGAAATCACGAATATGTTGCATTGCATTTATGATGTTGATGTGGATTGGTTATTGAATGATCCTTTAGTCCTCCTATGGTATGATGATGCTACGGCATGATATGGTATGGAAGTCCAGGTTGTACCCATTCTACGTCCCTGGCACTATGTAAGAGAAAGTCCAGGTTGTACCCATTCTACGTCCTTAGCACATTGGTATGTATGATATGTGATGTTAAGAGAAAGACCGGTTGTACCCATTCTACGTCCCGGCACTTTGGAATGTAGAGGACTATGGGTGACAATACCATCCGAGATGTGATTTGTTGTGATGTGTTGCATTATATGATGGCATGAGATTTAATTGTTGTTTTCTATTATTCTGCTCACTGGGCTCTAGTAGCTCACCCCTTTTCCCTAATCCCTCAGGATTGCAGGTACGGGCTAGACAGAGAAGTCAAGAAGAGTAAAGTCTTGTAATCGTAATAGTTAGAAAGTGGACATGATAAATTGTAAGATGATGTATAACTGAGTAGTTATGTTATATATAATGATATTGAGGATTAGAAGTTGTGCTTGACCCTATAGATGTTGTAATCCCTTTTTTGTTACATGATCTTAATGTTTACGGATGACTATGTTAGCCAACTCAACACATGTTATGCCACCCATTGGGGGCATTGATGAGATCCCATAGAGGGGTCAAATTTATGATGATGATTATGTTCAGTGCATGCACAGGTTGAGTTTGGCGTATGATAGAATGTATGAAAGAAAAGTTTTAAATTTTTATGTATGTTGTTGATCATGTATGGGATTAAACAGGTTTACAGGTTGCATGTCAGGCTTGCTACGGGTCCCGGCGGCCTTAAGCCGACCTGGATCCTAGCGCCGGTAGCGGTCCGATTTTCGGGTCATTACAGAATGGTATCAGAGCCCTAGGTTCATATGGTCGAACCTAGAGTGTCGGGCTCATAGAGGTTATAGAAGGTCAAACACAATAGGAAGATCATGTCCACTAGGATAGGATGTGGAGTCCTGTCTTGCTTGATGATGTGAAATGCCATGATTATATGCATGTGCATTAATGATATGTGATGTATGTGATGAGGGTTCATGTGTGCCCACGTGAACCATATGATGCTAATGTTTGCTTGTTATGTGCTGCTTTTCAGAAAATAGGATGAGAGGAACTAGTCGATCTGCACGATTGACTGGAGTGCCACCTGAGGATGAGGGCATGAGCGCCCGTCCTCCTACATTGCCTAGGGCAATGTCTAGTAGGTCTAACAGAGAAAGAGCAGTAAGAGACCCTAGAAGGTCTCTGGATCTGGGTAGGAGCAGATCAGTGAGGGGAACAGTTCAGGGAGGAATGTCAGAAGGCATGGGGGATGATATGGATGTAGAGCAGAGGAGGGATGGCAGTTTGGGAGTTAGTATGTCAAAAGAGGGAATGGGAGAGTCCCAAGGAGGCACTCAGGCCTCGGGATTTGTTCAGTCGCCCCAATACCCACACTTCTCACAAAATCCCGGGTATTCGATGGGAGGTACATCAGATTACCCTAGTTTCACCCCTTATCCCACACAGATGCCATACCCACTCTACTACCCACCATATTCACAATACCCAATGTATCCACCCCCACCTTACTATCCAAATCCAGCAAACCCTACCTCAGATAATGTTGCACCACCTCCACCACCTACAGAACCAGCAGCCCCAGCTACTCAACCTCCTAGACCTAGCTCAGCCAGTGGGAGCAAGGTCAAGATGACCGATTACATGAAACTGGGTGCTCCTCAGTATGAAAAAGGGGATGACCCATTTGTGTATCTTGAAAGGGTTAAGGTGATCACAGATGAGATTGGGGCTGATGACAGTAGAGCCATTCAGATGGCTGGGTTCACTCTTAAGTGCAAGAAGGCACGAGAGTGGTTCAAGAACTATGTGAACCCGAGGGTAGACAGCATGTCTTGGGAAGAGTTTGCAAACGAGTTTGCAGGATGGGCTTTTCCCGATAGTTCAAGGGAGCTAAAGATGATAGAGTTTGAGCAGTTGAGGCAGACCGATGATATGAGTGTAGAGGAGTTCACAGACAGATTCTTGGAGCTGTTGCCATTTGCAGGGCAAAATCTTGACTCGGACCAGAAAAGGTCAAGGAGGTATATCATGAAACTCCACTCCAGATATTCCTCCTTGATCCAGTCAGCAGATAGGGAGAGCTTCCATGCCATAGTGGATATGGCCCGGAAAATGGAGGCCAGTGCTATCGTTCAGGGGACAGTTAAGCAGTCAGTGGCACAGCCTTCTGGTTCCAAGACCCCAGGCTCTTCTTCTTTTAGTGCAGCAGCTTCAGGTAGCAAAAAGTGGAGTAATACCACTAGGAAGCCCAAGAAGAACAAGTTTTGGAACAAGGTCAAGTCTAGTCTGGGATTAGGGAGTGGCTCAAGCTCTGGCGCGGATAATGCAGTTTGTGCAAAGTGTGGTAGGCTACACAGGGGAGTTTGTCGGGCTGGGACATCAGCCTTGTAATACCCGGCTAGACCCCGGTATCGGAATTCCTACGTTCCGGCGGATTTTCCGTTGGAAGTCGGGATTCGAGGATGTCGGAGCTTGCCCTAAGGGTAGAAGAAAGGTTTTTAAGATGTTTTTTAAGTGTTTTTATCATGTTTGCATGTTTTGAGTTAAGAAAATTGAGTTTTGGAAATGAAAAGGCCAAGGGGACAAAAGCCAGGTTCGGCCGCCGAAGGTGAAGTTTGGCCGCCGAAAGTTGCATGGTTTTGCATGCACGTTAGGCCGCCGAAGGAAGAGTCGGTTGGCCACCACAAAAGCCCCTTTGCCCGAGACTTGAGTGTTAAACACTCTGTTTTTGGGTCAAAGGTAGGTTCAAGCTCTCCTTGGTGTGATTTCTCATGTTTTCCTCAAATCTTGCATGTTTTAACTTGATTTGAGTTTTGTTTTAGAGTTTTGAGCAAAAGGAAGCAAAGTTGAGCACTTGGAGATTTTGAGTGAGTTTTTCCCTATCTCCAAGCTTGGATCATCAATCCTCTAGTTCTTCAAGAGGTAAGCATGGATCCTCACCTCCCCTTATGTTTCAAGCAAGTTTTAAGAGTTTTAGAGAGTTTTATGGCATGTTTTGGGGGTATAAACATGAGTTTGAGCATATGTTGATCATATGAGTTTCTATGAGTTTTGTTGTTGTTTTTGAGGCTTGAGCTAGTTTTTAGGCCTCTATATGCATGAGTTATGTTCTTTGTGAGTTGAGAAGTGTTGGTATGCATGTTATGGGTGTTTGATAGGATTTTGGAGGCTGAGAGCATGAGTTGTGCTCGGATTCTGCCTTTCTGGAGAATCCAGGTTCGGCCGCCGAAGCAAGGTTCGGCCGCCGAACCCCTTGTGGAGGCAGTTTCGGCTGCCAAACCTTGCCCCCGAAAGCTAGGCTTTTGGGTGAGAAAGAGGCTTTCGGCCGCCGAAAGAGGGAGTTCGGCCGCCGAAAGTGCATGAGTTTCGTCTCTGGACGAGACTTTCGGCCGCCGAAGGTGCCGCCGAACATGCATGAGTTTCGTCTCTGGAGGGAGGTTTCGGCCGCCGAACCAGCCGCCGAAAGTGCCCAGTCCAGCCTTCTTTTGCCCATTTTTCCATGCATGCCTATGATGTTTTAGAGGGGTTTTGGGGAGATATTAAGAGTTATGTTTAAGTAAGTTTGGTCCTCATTTGAGTCCACCTGTGTAGGTACGGACCCGAGAGACCAAGGAGGCCCACAGAGTTAGAGTTACAGAGACTGCCCAGCAGTTGACAGAGGTGAGTGGAACAGAACTTTATTTTAAAAGTTAAGAACTGTTTTAGCATGATTCATGCATCATTAATGCCATGTTTATGTAGGATGCTTTGCATTAGTATTCACCAAGTTGATGCATTGCATTATTACTTGTATATGTGGATTGGACCGAGGCGATCTCAATAGCCCATAAGTCTGTCATTATTGTATGTCCTGTGTGAGCTCCTTTGGGGGCCGGGCATTTACCTTGGATGAGTCCTGTGAGAGCCCTTATAGGGTCGGGCACCATGAGTAGTTAGTGAAAGACCTGTGTGAGCTCCTTTGGGGGTCGGGCACTGACAGAGGGAGTTTTGGGATCATGTCTAATCCGAGATGTGAAATGTTTGTGCAGTGATGCATCATATGATAGCATGTTTTAAATGTGATTTTTTAAGATTCTGCTCACTGGGCTTTAGCAGCTCATCCCTCTCCCTAACCCCATTTTTCAGGGCCTCAGAGAAGAGAAAGAGAAAGAGAAAGCAAGGGTAAAGGCATATGTAATAGTATAGAATAGTGGACATGATAATGATGTACAGTACAGAGTTTATGTAATGTATAGAAATGATGTAATAGCAAGTTATGTATTGAGTTATAGAATTGTGCTTGGCCCTAGAGTATGTTTATCCCTTTGCACGTGATCATTGTATGATTGAGATAATGTTGTTATGATGCGCTAGGCTTGGTGCATGGTAGTCTTTCTATCTCTGTAGTTACTGTATGGTACCATAGCAGGTATCACTCTTCGAGTGCATACAGACAGAGCATGCATAGTCCAGGCTTAGTGGATGAGAAAAGTTTCAAGAAAAGAAAAGATAGTCAAGCAAAGAAAAAAAAAAAGAGTAAGTAACCGTGTTAAGCTTAAGTGTGATCATGTATGGGATTTATCAGGTACACAGAGTTGACAGTAGGCTTACTACGGGTCCCGGCGGCCTTAAGCCGATCTGGATCCTAGTACCGGTGATGGTCCGGTAAGCGGGCTGTTACAGATTGGTATCAGAGCATAGGGCCTCTAGAGTACGGTGTGCTGAGCTCAGATGCTCAGGGATTAGAGATATCTCACATCGGAAAGAGGTTGTTTTAGAGGGCAAGCACAATAGGAAGCTGATGTCCACTAGGATAGGATGTTGAGTCCTGTCTTGATGTGTAATGCCATGATTTTATGCATGTGCATTTAATGGTATGAGTTGAGTGTTCATGTTGTTACATGGATCATATGATGCTAAAGTGTATGTTATGTTTTCAGACGCTAAAATGAGAGGAACCCGTCGATCAGCTAGATTGACTGGAGCTCCGCCCGAGAATGAGGGTATGGAAGGGCGTCCCCCTGCTTTGCCAAGAGCTATGTCCCAAAGGGCAGGCAGAGAAAGATCATCAAGGGACCCTAGAAGGTCGTTTGATGAAAGCAGGAGGGAGACAGAACAGAGAAGAAGAGCTAGTGATACAAGGGAAGAGATGGATGTGGATCCAAGAAGGGATGGAGGGTTAGGTGTTGGCACTACAGAGGAGGATGTGGGATCATCACAGGGAGGCGGTCAGGCCTCGGGGTATGGTTATCCACCCCACTATCAGCCCTACCCACAGGGCCCAGGATATTCGATGGGAGGTACATCGGATTATCCTAGTTTTCACCCATATCCCACATATATGCCTTATCCACCGTATTACCCCCCATATCCACCATATCCCATGTATCCACCCTCGCCTTTTTACCCCAGTCCAGCATACTCTACACCAGAAAGTTCTGCACCTCCCCCACCACCACCAGTGGTACAACCAGAAGCCCCAGTTATCCAAACACCTCAACCTGGCCCATCTGTGAGGAGCAAGGTAAAGATGACTGATTACCTAAAGTTAGATGCTCCTAAGTACCAATCAGGAGATGATCCGTTTGAGTACAGTAAAGCAGTCAAGATGATAGCAGATGAGTTAGGGGCAGATGATACCAGAGCCATTCAGATGGCAGGGTTCACTTTAAAATGTAAGAAGGCGAAGGAATGGTTTGGCGTCTATGTGGACCCCAGGTTGGATAACATGTCTTGGGAGGAGTTTGCTAATGAGTTTGCCGGATGGGCATTCCCAGATAGTTCGAAAGAGCTAAAAATGATAGAGTTTGAGCAGCTCAAGCAGACTGAGGATATGAGTATTGATGAGTTTACGGATAGGTTTATAGAGTTGCTGCGGTATGCAGGACAGGCCTATGATACGGAACAGAAAAAGGCTAGGAGGTATGCTATGAAACTGCATTCCAGGTATTCCTCTTTGATCCATGCAGCCGAGAGGGAGAGTTTCCACACCGTGGTGGATTTAGCACGGAGGATGGAGGCTAGTGCCATTATACAGGGTACAGTGAAACAGCAGCCGGCACAGTCTTCTGGTTCTAAGACCCCAGGTAGGGGTAAGTCCGATCCCTCTTCACAGGGTGCAGCAACTTCCAGTGGTAAGAAGTGGAGTGGTTCCACTCAGAAGTCGAGGAAGAATAAGTTCTGGAACAAGATTAAAGCAGGTCTGGGATTGGGCAGTGGCATGAGTTCAGGTTCAGAGGTTCCAGTGTGTAGTAGGTGCGGTAAAGCGCACAGAGGAGTTTGTCGCTTTGGGATTACAGGATGTTACAGGTGCGGCCAGGAGGGACACATGGCTCGTGAGTGCCCTCAGGCAGTTTTCACGGCACCATCCCAGCAGACAGCTCCAGCTAGCATGCCACAGCCACCAGTTTCAGTGATGACGCAGGGCAGAGGCAGAGGGAGAGGGTCAGCCTCTTCATCTGCAGGTCCCAGAGGTGGAGGTCCGTCAGCTCCGGCGCGGATTTTCACGATGACACAGCAGGAGGCAAACACTTCTAACACTGTGGTGTCAGGTAATCTCCTCATTGGGTGTTCTGAGGTGTATGCTTTGTTAGACCCTGGTGCTTCGCATTCCTTTGTTGCTCCCAGAGCCATAGAGAGAGTGGGTTTGATGACGTCTGGGTTAGAGTGTCCCCTATGGGTCAGTGGCCCTAAGTGTGATCCATCGTTGGCAGAGACAGTCTGTCGACATAGTCCAGTGTTTATAGATGGTAGATGCCTTCCAGCTGACCTTGTGGTTCTAGAGTTGACAGATTTTGACGTCATTCTAGGGATGGATTGGCTATCTGCATATGGTGCTACCTTGGACTGCAGAGACAAGGTAGTTAAGTTCAGAGATGAGGATGGATCTGAGTTTGTCTTCAGAGGAGACAGGAGGGGCACGCCTAGAGGTCTGATATCAGCCCTACAGGCTCGTAGGTTGCTCCGGAGGGGATGTCAGGGGTATCTAGCTCATGTGAGAGAGCTAGACAGTCAGGTTAGGGACCCCAGTTCAGTGCCCGTAGTCAGAGAGTTCCCAGATGTGTTTCCAGATGAGCTTCCAGGACTACCACCTGATAGGGAAATAGAGTTCGAGATTGAGTTAGTGCCTGGTACCAGACCGATCTCTATTCCTCCCTACAGGATGGCACCAGCAGAGCTTAAGGAGTTGAAAGAGCAGCTACAGGAGTTGGTAGACAAGGGTTTCATCCGTCCGAGTACCTCACCCTGGGGTGCTCCAGTGTTGTTTGTCAAGAAGAAGGATGGATCCCTTAGACTTTGTATCAACTACAGGCAGTTGAACAAAGTCACTACCAAGAATAAGTATCCTCTACCCAGGATCGATGATCTATTCGACCAGCTAGCAGGAGCAGGTTGTTTTTCTAAGATAGATCTGAGATCGGGCTATCATCAGCTGAGAATCAGGGAAGAGGATGTACCTAAGACAGCTTTCAGGACCAGATATGGGCATTATGAGTTCTTAGTGATGCCGTTCGGGTTGACTAACGCCCCTGCAGCATTCATGGATCTCATGAACCGAGTTTTCAGAGAACACCTGGATCACTTTGTTATTGTCTTCATAGATGATATCTTAGTGTATTCCAGGAATGCAGAGGAGCATGCCCATCATTTGAGGATAGTCCTGCAGACCTTGAGAGAGCATGGTTTATATGCCAAGTTCTCCAAGTGTGAGTTCTGGCTAAGGAGCATTTCATTCTTGGGGCATGTAGTGTCAGATCAAGGTATAGCAGTGGACCCCAAGAAGATAGAAGTTGTAGCCAATTGGCCTAGACCCACCACAGTGACAGAGGTCAAGAGTTTCTTGGGTTTGGCAGGCTACTACAGGAGGTTCGTTCAGGACTTCTCCAAGATAGCGGCTCCTATGACCAGATTAACCAGAAAGAACCAGAGATTCACATGGTCTGACCAATGTGAAGAGAGTTTCGAAGAGCTAAAGAGAAGATTAACTTCAGCACCGGTGTTAGCTCTGCCTACTAGTGATGAAGACTTCACAGTGTTCTGTGATTCGTCCCGAGTGGGATTAGGTTGTGTGTTAATGCAAAATGACAGAGTAATAGCTTATGCTTCTAGACAGCTGAAGAAGCACGAGCTGAACTATCCGACACACGATCTTGAGATGGCAGCTGTTATCTTTGCACTCAAGATGTGGAGGCATTACCTTTATGGGGTGAAATGTGAGATCTTTACAGATCATAAGAGCCTACAGCACATCCTGAGTCAGAGAGAGTTAAACTTGAGGCAGAGACGGTGGGTGGAATTGCTTAGTGATTATGATTGCAGGATCCAGTATCATCCGGGAAAGGCAAATGTTGTAGCCGATGCCTTGAGCTGGAAATCACTAGGCAGTTTATCTCACATTACAGCAGAGAGGAGGCCGGTGGTGAAGGACTTCTACAGATTAGTTGAGGAAGGGCTACAGTTAGAGTTAACTGGTACAGGTGCTTTGATTGCACAGATGAAAGTTACACCCGTGTTTCTGGAGCAGGTGGCTCAGAAACAACATGAGGATCCAGTGTTGGTCAAGATTGCCAGGACTGTTCAGTCAGGCAAGAGCGAAGAGTTCAGATTCGACGACCAAGGGATTCTCCGCTACGGGCATAGACTATGTGTACCAGACGATATGAGTTTGAAAGGAGACATTATGAGAGAAGCTCATAATGCGAGATATAGCATTCACCCTGGAGCCACCAAGATGTATCAAGATCTGAAGAAAGTTTATTGGTGGCCAGCAATGAAGAGAGAAGTGGCACAGTTTGTGTCAGCCTGCGAGATATGTCAAAGGGTGAAGCTAGAGCACCAGAAGCCGGCTGGAATGCTTAACCCACTGCCGATTCCATAATGGAAATGGGAGAACATAGCGATGGATTTTGTAGTGGGGTTACCGGCGACGTCCAACAGACTAGACTACATATGGGTGATTGTGGATAGACTGACTAAATCTGCTCACTTCATTCCTGTCAGGAGTGGCTACTCTGTGGACAAGCTAGCGCAGGTGTATCTTAAGGAAGTTGTGAGGTTGCATGGGGCTCCTGTTTCTATAGTGTCTGACAGAGGACCCCAGTTTACCTCCAGGTTTTGGCGAAGTCTGCAAGAGGCTATGGGCACAAGATTAGACTTCAGCACTGCTTTCCATCCACAGACTGACGGACAGTCAGAGAGGACCATCCAGACCATAGAAGATATGCTTCGAATGTGTGTGCTAGATTTTGGCGGATCTTGGAGGCAGCATCTACCCTTAGTGGAGTTTGCCTACAACAATAGTCATCATGCTAGCATAGGGATGGCCCCATATGAAGCTCTGTATGGGAGGAAGTGCAGGTCACCAGTTTGTTGGGAAGAGGTTGGAGAAAGGTCCCTAGCAGGGCCTGAGTTAGTAGAGATCACGAACAGGGTGGTGCCCATTATCAGAGAGAGGCTCAAGACTGCTGTTAGTCGGCAGAAGAGCTATGCAGACGTTCGCAGAAAGCACATAGAGTTTGAGGAGGGGGATCTGGTCTTGTTGAAGGTGTCTCCAATGAAAGGGGTGGTTCGTTTTGGGAGGAAAGGTAAGCTGGCTCCGCGGTACATTGGACCTTTTGAGATTTTGCAGAAGGTCGGAAATGTGTCGTATAAGCTTGATTTGCCTATGTCTATGGAAAGAATCCATCCAGTCTTCCATGTTTCGATGCTAAGGAAGTTTGTGTCAGATCCGAGTAAGGTTCTCAGTGAACCAGATGTGGAGATCCTAGGAGATCTCACGTATGTAGAACAACCAGTGCGGATCATTGACACCCAGATCAGAAAGCTAAGGAACAAGGAGATCCCGATGGTGAAAGTCCTCTGGAACCACCATAACATCGAAGAGTGCACCTGGGAGACACGGGAGTCTATGCTCCAACAGTACCCCCATCTCTTTTGAGGTGAGTGTTAGCTTCTTTTGTTCTTTATGTGCTTTATGTTCTGTTCTGTTTGTACTTTGTTTTGAGTTAGAGAGGAACATTCGAGGACGAATGTTCTTAAGGGGGGGAGAATGTAATACCCGGCTAGACCCCGGTATCGGAATTCCTACGTTCCGGCGGATTTTCCGTTGGAAGTCGGGATTCGAGGATGTCGGAGCTTGCCCTAAGGGTAGAAGAAAGGTTTTTAAGATGTTTTTTAAGTGTTTTTATCATGTTTGCATGTTTTGAGTTAAGAAAATTGAGTTTTGGAAATGAAAAGGCCAAGGGGACAAAAGCCAGGTTCGGCCGCCGAAGGTGAAGTTCGGCCGCCGAAAGTTGCATGGTTTTGCATGCACGTTAGGCCGCCGAAGGAAGAGTCGGTTGGCCACCACAAAAGCCCCTTTGCCCGAGACTTGAGTGTTAAACACTCTGTTTTTGGGTCAAAGGTAGGTTCAAGCTCTCCTTGGTGTGATTTCTCATGTTTTCCTCAAATCTTGCATGTTTTAACTTGATTTGAGTTTTGTTTTAGAGTTTTGAGCAAAAGGAAGCAAAGTTGAGCACTTGGAGATTTTGAGTGAGTTTTTCCCTATCTCCAAGCTTGGATCATCAATCCTCTAGTTCTTCAAGAGGTAAGCATGGATCCTCACCTCCCCTTATGTTTCAAGCAAGTTTTAAGAGTTTTAGAGAGTTTTATGGCATGTTTTGGGGGTATAAACATGAGTTTGAGCATATGTTGATCATATGAGTTTCTATGAGTTTTGTTGTTGTTTTTGAGGCTTGAGCTAGTTTTTAGGCCTCTATATGCATGAGTTATGTTCTTTGTGAGTTGAGAAGTGTTGGTATGCATGTTATGGGTGTTTGATAGGATTTTGGAGGCTGAGAGCATGAGTTGTGCTCGGATTCTGCCTTTCTGGAGAATCCAGGTTCGGCCGCCGAAGCAAGGTTCGGCCGCCGAACCCCTTGTGGAGGCAGTTTCGGCTGCCAAACCTTGCCCCCGAAAGCTAGGCTTTTGGGTGAGAAAGAGGCTTTCGGCCGCCGAAAGAGGGAGTTCGGCCGCCGAAAGTGCATGAGTTTCGTCTCTGGACGAGACTTTCGGCCGCCGAAGGTGCCGCCGAACATGCATGAGTTTCGTCTCTGGAGGGAGGTTTCGGCCGCCGAACCAGCCGCCGAAAGTGCCCAGTCCAGCCTTCTTTTGCCCATTTTTCCATGCATGCCTATGATGTTTTAGAGGGGTTTTGGGGAGATATTAAGAGTTATGTTTAAGTAAGTTTGGTCCTCATTTGAGTCCACCTGTGTAGGTACGGACCCGAGAGACCAAGGAGGCCCACAGAGTTAGAGTTACAGAGACTGCCCAGCAGTTGACAGAGGTGAGTGGAACAGAACTTTATTTTAAAAGTTAAGAACTGTTTTAGCATGATTCATGCATCATTAATGCCATGTTTATGTAGGATGCTTTGCATTAGTATTCACCAAGTTGATGCATTGCATTATTACTTGTATATGTGGATTGGACCGAGGCGATCTCAATAGCCCATAAGTCTGTCATTATTGTATGTCCTGTGTGAGCTCCTTTGGGGGCCGGGCATTTACCTTGGATGAGTCCTGTGAGAGCCCTTATAGGGTCGGGCACCATGAGTAGTTAGTGAAAGACCTGTGTGAGCTCCTTTGGGGGCCGGGCACTGACAGAGGGAGTTTTGGGATCATGTCTAATCCGAGATGTGAAATGTTTGTGCAGTGATGCATCATATGATAGCATGTTTTAAATGTGATTTTTTAAGATTCCGCTCACTGGGCTTTAGCAGCTCATCCCTCTCCCTAACCCCATTTTTCAGGGCCTCAGAGAAGAGAAAGAGAAAGAGAAAGCAAGGGTAAAGGCATATGTAATAGTATAGAATAGTGGACATGATAATGATGTACAGTACAGAGTTTATGTAATGTATAGAAATGATGTAATAGCAAGTTATGTATTGAGTTATAGAATTGTGCTTGGCCCTAGAGTATGTTTATCCCTTTGCACGTGATCATTGTATGATTGAGATAATGTTGTTATGATGCGCTAGGCTTGGTGCATGGTAGTCTTTCTATCTCTGTAGTTACTGTATGGTACCATAGCAGGTATCACTCTTCGAGTGCATACAGACAGAGCATGCATAGTCCAGGCTTAGTGGATGAGAAAAGTTTCAAGAAAAGAAAAGATAGTCAAGCAAAGAAAAAAAAAAAAAGTAACCGTGTTAAGCTTAAGTGTGATCATGTATGGGATTTATCAGGTACACAGAGTTGACAGTAGGCTTACTACGGGTCCCGGCGGCCTTAAGCTGATCTGGATCCTAGTGCCGGTGATGGTCCGGTAAGCGGGCTGTTACAAGCCTGCTTCAGATGCGGGCAAGAGGGACACATGGCTCGGGAGTGTCCTAGGGCAGCCTTTGGAGCACAGTCTCACCAGACAGCTTCTGGTAGTGTGCCTCAGCCAGCAGCTCCAGCCGCGACTCAGGCCAGTGGCAGAGGCAGAGGGAGAGGGGCAGCCTCTTCTTCAGCGGGTTTCAGAGGTGAAGGTCCATCAGCTCCAGCACGGATCTTCACAATGACACAGCAGGAGACAGATGCATCTAACACCGTGGTGGCAGGTAATTTAGTCATTGGTTGTTCAGATGTGTATGCCTTGATGGACCCTGGTGCATCTCATTCTTTTATTGCTCCGAGAGCCGTTCAGAGGTTGGGGTTGATGATCTCTGAGTTAGAGTGTCCTCTCTGGGTCAGTGGACCCAAGTGTGATCCATCAGTGGCAGAGTCAGTCTGCCAGTGCAGTCCAGTCTTTGTTGAGGGAAGATGCTTGTCCGCCGACCTGGTGGTTCTAGATTTGACAGACTTTGACGTCATTCTAGGGATGGACTGGTTATCTACCCATGGTGCTACCTTGGACTGCAGGGACAAGGTAGTCAAGTTCAGAGGTCAGGATGGATCAGAGGTTGTCTTCAGGGGAGACAGGAGGGGTACACCTAGAGGTCTGATATCAGCTCTTCAGGCTCGTAGGTTGCTTAGGAAGGGATGTCAGGGGTATTTGGCTCATGTGAGAGAGCTTAGCAGTCAGGTTAGAGAGCCCGCCTCGGTGCCAGTGGTTAGAGAGTTTCTAGACGTCTTCCCAGACGAGCTGCCAGGTTTACCACCTGCTAGGGAGATAGAGTTCGAGATAGAATTGATGCCTGGAACCAGACCGATCTCTATCCCTCCCTACAGGATGGCTCCAGCCGAGTTGAAAGAATTGAAGGAACAGTTGCAAGAGTTGGTAGAAAAGGGCTTCATCCGACCGAGCACTTCACCTTGGGGTGCACCAGTTTTGTTCGTGAAAAAGAAGGATGGATCCCTTAGACTTTGTATCGACTACAGGCAGTTGAACAAAGTCACTACCAAGAATAAGTACCCATTGCCAAGGATCGATGATCTATTCGACCAGCTAGCTGGAGCAGGTTGTTTCTCCAAAATAGATCTGAGATCGGGGTACCATCAGCTAAGGATAAGGGATGAGGATGTGCCGAAGACAGCCTTCAGGACCAGATATGGGCATTTTGAGTTCCTTGTAATGCCGTTCGGGTTAACCAACGCCCCTGCAGCATTCATGGATCTCATGAACAGAGTGTTTAGCCAGTACCTGGATCACTTCGTTATTGTCTTCATAGATGATATCTTAGTGTATTCCAGGAATGCAGAGGAGCATGCCCATCATCTGCGGTTGGTCTTGCAGACCTTGAGGGAACATGGCTTGTATGCCAAGTTCTCTAAATGTGAGTTCTGGCTGAGGAGCATTTCGTTCTTGGGGCATGTAGTGTCAGAGAATGGGATTGAGGTGGACCCCAAGAAGACAAAAACTGTGGCTAACTGGCCTAGACCCACTTCAGTGACGGAGATCAGGAGTTTCTTGAGTTTGGCAGGTTACTACAGGAGGTTCGTTTAGGACTTCTCGAAAATAGCAGCTCCTCTGACCAGACTAACCAGGAAGAATCAAAAGTTTCTGTGGACCGACCAGTGCGAAGAGAGTTTTGAAGAGCTTAAGAAGAGGTTGACTTCAGCACCAGTGTTAGCTCTGCCATCTAGTGATGAAGACTTTACAGTCTTTTGTGATGCGTCCCGTGTGGGACTGGGTTGTGTACTAATGCAGAATGAGAGGGTGATCGCTTATGCTTCTAGGCAGCTAAAGAAGCATGAGTTGAATTACCCCACACATGACCTTGAGATGGCAGCAGTAATCTTTGCACTCAAGATGTGGAGGCACTACCTCTATGGGGTAAAATGTGAGATCTTTACAGATCATAAGAGCCTGCAGTACATCCTGAGTCAAAGAGATTTGAATTTGAGACAGAGGAGATGGGTAGAGCTGCTGAGTCACTATGATTGCAAGATTCAGTATCATCCGGGTAAGGCGAATGTCGTGGCAGACGCCCTAAGCCGGATGTCACTAGGCAGTCTATCCCACATCACGGCAGAGAGGAGACCAGTGGTGAAGGAGTTTTACAAGCTCATTGATGAAGGTCTATAGTTGGAGTTGTCTGGTACAGGTGCTTTAGTGGCCCAGATGAGAGTGACACCTGTGTTTCTGGAGCAAGTGGCTCAAAAACAGCATGAGGACCCAGAGTTAGTAAAGATTGCCAGGATTGTTCAGTCAGGCAAAGATAGTGAGTTCATATTTGATAGTAAGGGGATCCTCCGCTATGGGAGCAGACTTTGTGTACCAGATGACATAGGGCTAAAAGGAGAAATTATGAGGGAGGCTCATAATGCAAGATAAAGCGTTCACCCCGGAGCCACCAAGATGTATCAAGATTTGAAGAAAGTTTATTGGTGGCCAGCGATGAAGAAAGAAGTGGCACAGTTTGTGTCAGCCTACGAAGTGTGTCAGAGGGTAAAGCTGGAACATCAGAAGCCGGCTGGAATGCTTAACCCGCTACCTATTCTAGAGTGGAAATGGGAGAATATAGCTATGGACTTCGTAGTGGGGTTACCGGCGACGTCCAACAAATTGGACTCCATATGGGTGATTGTGGACAGACTCACCAAATCTGCTCACTTCATCCCTGTCAGGAGTGGCTACTCTGTGGACAAGTTGGCGCAGGTGTATGTTGATGAGATCGTCAGGCTGCATGGGGTTCCTGTTTCAATAGTGTCTGATAGAGGGCCCCAGTTCACCTCCAGGTTTTGGCGGAGTCTGCAGAATGCCATGGGTACTAGGTTGGATTTCAGTACTGCCTTCCGCCCCAAGACTGATGGACAGTCAGAAAGGACCATCCAGACTATCGAGGATATGCTCAGAATGTGTGTGCTGGACTTTGGCGGTTCTTGGAGGCAGCATCTACCTTTGGTGGAGTTTGCCTACAATAACAGCCATCATGCTAGCATCGGGATGGCTCCATATGAAGCTTTATATGGAAGGAAGTGCAGGTCGCCTGTTTGCTGGGAAGAAGTTGGAGAAAAGGCCTTGGCAGGGCCTAAGCTAGTAGAGATTACCAGCAGGGTGGTACCCATAATCAGAGAAAGAATCAAGACTGCTGCAAGCAGACAGAAGAGTTATGCAGACATCCGCAGACGGCAGGTAGAGTTTCAGGAGGGGGATCTGGTATTGCTCAAGTTGTCTCCAATGAAAGGAGTGGTTCGGTTTGGAAGGAAAGGTAAACTGGCTCCATGGTACATCGGACCCTTTGAAGTCTTGCAAAAGATTGGGAATGTGTCGTACAAGCTGGATTTACCTGCTTCAATGGAAAGAATCCATCCGGTTTTCCATGTTTCCATGTTGAGAAAGTTCGTGTCAGATCTGGGCAAGGTTCTTAGTGAGCCTGATGTGGAGATCCAAGAGGATCTCACCTATGTTGAGCAGCCAATACAGATCCTAGACACCCAGATCAGGAAGCTGAGAAACAAGGAAATCCTGATGGTGAAAGTCCTTTGGAACCACCACAATATGGAAAAATGCACTTGGGAGACACGGGAGTCCATGCTCCAACAATATCCTTATCTTTTCTGAGGTTTGTTCCTTATGAGTTTTATGTGCTTTGTATGTATGATTATGTGTATGTCATGCTATGTGCTAGTTGAGGAACATTCGGGGACGAATGTTCTTAAGGGGGGGAGAATGTAATACCCGGCTAGACTCCGGTATCGGAATTCCTACCGTCCGGTGGAATCTCGGATGTCGGAAGCCTCTAGTAGGGTAGAAACATGTTTTCATAAAATGTTTTAATGTTTTTCATGGTTTTAAGTAAAGAGGAAATGAGTTTTTGAATGAAAACAACCTTGGAGGAAAACCCAGGTTCGGCCGCCGAACCTCAGGTTCGGCCGCCGAACCTCAAGTTCGGCCGCCGAACCTCAAGTTCGGCCGCCGAATATGCAGGCATTTCGGGTGTGCCTTAGGCCCCCGAAGGCATAGGTTGAGGAAAGTCTAGGTTCGGCCGCCGAACATGGCATGCATGCGGAGGCACGTTCGGCCCCCGAACGTGGCCTGGCCAGCCACTATAAAAGGGTCCCTTAGCCGAAAACGGGCAAGTTTTTCTCCCCATTGTCGGCCAAGGTGAGCTCTCCGCCATTCCTCACCAATCCTTGAGTTTTTCCTTCAAATCTTTCCAGATTTTCACAAGTTTTTGCTTTGTTTTGAAGATTTTCGAGTTTAAAGCAAGTTTTGGAGCTTTGAGGTTCAAGAACTAAAAAATCTCCCACCTCCGAGTTTAGGACGTCTCTCTCTCGATCTTCAAGAGGTAAGAGCCGATCTTAAGCTCATTTCATGTTTAAAGTAAGTTTTATGCAAGATCTATGGGGTAGAATGCATGTTTAGCTCATAGTTAGGTTTTTGAGTTTATGTTGTGTTTATGAGCAATGTGTTGTTGTTGTGTGTTGTAGTTGGGGTTTAAGTTAGTTTGAAGCCCCTAGGAGCCAATGTATGTATATTTGCATGATTTGGTTGAGTTATATGCATGTTGGAAGTTTTGGAGGCAAATATGCATAGAAGAGCTGAGTTTCTGCCATTCTGGGAGAAACCAGGTTCGGCAGCCGAAGGAACTTTCGGCCGCCGAACCCTCTTGTGGAGGCAGCATTCGGCTGCCGAAGCTTGCCCCCGAAAGAGGACTTTTGCCTCTGTCTAGGAGTTTCGGCCGCCGAAAGTGCCGCCGAACATGCATGAGTTTCGCCTCTGTCTGGGAGTTTCGGCCGCCGAAGGTGCCGCCGAACCTGCCTGACTTTCGGCTCTGGAGGGACTTTCGGCCGCCGAACTTGCTACCGAAAGTGCCCTGTCCAGCCTTCCTTTGCATGTTTTTGCATGATTGTTTTGAGGTGTTTTAGGGGGTTTTTGGGGGATGTTTTTAGAGTTATGTTCTAGTTGTTTGGTCCCTCATTTGAGTCCACCTGTGTAGGTTCGGACCCGAGGAACCGAGGACCTCAGCAGTGAGTTCAGCTGCTTCTGAGTCAGTAGAGCTTCAGCCAGAGGTGAGTAGAATAAACCTTTATGTTTAAAAGCAAAAGAATTATACAGTTGAGCATGTTCATGCATCATGAATGTCATGTGATGAATTAGGTTGTTTGCATTAGAAATCACAAATATGTTGCATTGCATTTATGATGTTGATGTGGATTGGTTATTGAATGATCCTTTAGTCCTCATATGGTATGATGATGCTACGGCATGATATGGTATGGAAGTCCAGGTTGTACCCATTCTACGTCCCTGGCACTATGTAAGAGAAAGTCCAGGTTGTACCCATTCTACGTCCCTGGCACATTGGTATGTATGATATGTTATGTTAAGAGAAAGACCGGTTGTACCCATTCTACGTCCCGGCACTTTGGAATGTAGAGGACTATTGGTGACAATACCATCCGAGATGTGATTTGTTGTGATGTGTTGCATTACATGATGGCATGAGATTTAATTGTTGTTTTCTATTATTCTGCTCACTGGGCTCTAGTAGCTCACCCCTTTTCCCTAATCCCCCCGGATTGCAGGTACGGGCTAGACAGAGAAGTCAAGAAGAGTAAAGTCTTGTAATCGTAATAGTTAGAAAGTGGACATGATAAATTGTAAGATAATGTATAACTGAGTAGTTATGTTATATATAATGATATTGAGGATTAGAAGTTGTGCTTGACCCTATAGATGTTGTAATCCCTTTTTTGTTACATGATCTTAATGTTTATGGATGACTATGTTAGCCAACTCAACACATGTTATGCCACCCATTGGGGGCATTGATGAGATCCCATAGAGGGGTCAAATTTATGATGATGATTATGTTCAGTGCATGCACAGGTTGAGTTTGGCGTATGATAGAATGTATGAAAGAAAAGTTTTAAATTTTTATGTATGTTGTTGATCATGTATGGGATTAAACAGGTTTACAGGTTGCATGTCAGGCTTGCTACGGGTCCCGGCGGCCTTAAGCCGACCTGGATCCTAGCGCCGGTAGCGGTTCGATTTTCGGGTCGTTACAGTTTCAAATGAAAAAGGAATTGATTTTTGAAAAGAATAGGCCAAGGAGGAAGGACCCAGGTTCGGCTGCCGAACATGAGGCTGTTTCGAGAGTGCTTTAGGCCTCCGAAAGCTTTGAGGGCAGAAACCAGGTTCGGTCGCCGAACCTCAAGTTCGGCCGCCGAACATGGGATAGTTTAGGAGGCACTTCCGAAGGTGGTGAAGCTGCGAAGGCAGCTTAGGCCGCCGAAGGTGGTTGACCGGCCACCTATAAAAAGGCCCTCAGACTGAGAATGGGCGAGTTTTCTCCCCATTCTCGAGCTCAGGTGTGTTCATGCCCTCCTTTGGCTGATTTCATGTCTTTCTTCTCTCTCCCAAAGTTTTTATAAGTTTTAAAGCTTAGATCGAAGTTTTGGAGCTTGGAGATCTTTGGAGCTTGGATTCTCCATATCTTCAAGTTAGGATCGTACTGACCCTCGATCTTCAAAAGGTAAGTGTAGATCCTTGCTTTCCTTTATGTTTCTTAAAGTTTTAAGTAATTTTAAGGAAGTTTTAATGCTAGAGTATGGGAAGATATGCATGTTAGGGTTTATGTGGGTTTTATGCCCAATGGATGTTATGTGATGTTTGTGTTGGGGGTTTAAGTTGGTTTATGCCCCTATATGCATGTGGGAGTGTGTTTGCATGTTTGGGAGAGAGCATGTGAGGTTTTGGGTGGTTTGGAGGTTGGTTTTGCTTGTGACGGATTCGGACCTGCTATTCAGAGGGGACCAGGTTCGGCCGTCGAAGGTATGTTCGGCCACCGAAACCTGCATGGAAGGCAACTTTGGCCGCCTAACGTGCCCCCGAAGGCCAGGACTTTCGGATCTGTGAGAGGCTTTGACCGCCGAACCTGCCGCCGAAGGTGCCAGACTTTCGGCTCTTGAAGGACTTTCGGCCGCCGAAAATGCCCCCGAACCTGCATGGCTTTCGGCTCTGGAAGGGACATTCGGCCGCCGAAAGTGCCCTGTCCAGCCCTTTCATGGTTGTTTTTTATGCATGTTTTGAGGATGTTTTAGGGGGTTTTTGGGGAGTTGTTTATGAGTTGTTTAGTGTGTGTTTGGCACCTCATTCAAGTCCACCTGTGTAGGATCGGACCCGAGGGACCGAGGAGGCCAGCACTGTTAGCTGTTGTAGAGTCAGTCCAGCGTCTGCCAGAGGTGAGTAGAACTAACTCAAATGTTTTAAGCATGTTTCACGCATCATGAATACCATGTATATGTAGTAGGTTGCTTGCATTAGAAATCATGAATGTGCTGCATTGCATAATTTGTTGTTGATGTGGATGGACCAAGGCGACCCCAATAGCCCTAGCTATGATATGTTAATGAAGTCCTGAGGAGCCCGAAGGGCCGGGCATAATGAAGTCCTGAGGAGCCCCACCGAGGGCCGGGTATAATGAAGTCCTGAGGAGCCCGAAAGGCCGGGCATAATGAAGTCCTGAGGAGCCCGAAGGGCCGGGCACCATGATATGTTACAGACAGAGGGAGTTTTGGTGGTCATGTCCATCCGTGATGTGAAATGTTTGTGTTGTGACGCATTCCATGAAAGCATATGATTTATTATTGTTTTCTATGTTCTGCTCACTGGGCTTTTTAGCTCACCCCTTTCCCCTAACCCCAGGTTTGCAGGTCAGAGGTAGTTCAGGAAGACGTCAAGGGTAAAGGTTATTGCTTATGTAATAGATTAGTGTTTTAGTGTGGACATGTATTGTAAATTGATTTAATGTATTGTAAGATAATGTGATGTAATGTAACGTAAAGTAGAGTTATGTTTATGGATTAGTATTGTGCTTGGCCCTAAGGTTTAGTTAGTCCCTTTTTAGTACATGATGTATGTAATGTTTTAAATGATGAGTTGTGTGTGAACCAAACTTGTGGCATGTGATGTTTACCACGCTAGAGTATTTGATGAGGAATCTAGTGGAGGTTTTATGTTTATGGTTTTGATGCATGCACAGGTTAGGTTTTGGTTCATCGGATGTGATCCAAGCTTGATATATGTAATGTTGACCCAACTAGAGCATTTGATGAGGGCTCTAGTATAGGGATCTTTTATGTTTACAGTTATGTAGCATACAGGTCAAGCTCGGTGTATACATCAGATGTTTAAGTTTTTATGTTAATATTTTGATCATGTATGGGATTTGACTAGGTAACAGGATGTATGTTAGGCTTGCTACGGGTCCCGGCGGCCTTAAGCCGATTTGGATCCTAGCGCCGGTAGCGGTCTGGTTTTCGGGTCGTTACATCACCTATGTTGAGCAGCCAGTTTAGATCGTAGACACGCAGATCAGAAAGTTGATGAACAAGGAAATCGCGATGGTGAAAGTTCTTTGGAATCATCGCAACATAGAAGAGTGCACCTGGGAGACCCGGGAGTCCATGCTCCAGCAATACCCCTATCTCTTTTAAAGTAAGTGTTATATGCTTTCATATGTGTTCTTGATGTTTATGTTTGCTTTGTTGAACATTCGGGGATGAATTTTCTTAAGAGGGGAAGAATGTAATACCCAGCTAGACTCCGACGTCGGAATTCCAATCTTTCGACAGAATTTCCGTTGGAATCCGGAATCTCGAAGCTGGAATCTCCTTAGGAAGGGTAAAATAAGGTTTTTATTAAATGAATTTTGAAAATTTTACAGTTTTAAGAAAGAAAGAAAAGAGTTTTGAAGAAAATAGTTTTGGAGGGGAAAAACCAGGTCCGGCCGCTGAACCTTAAGTTCGGCCCCCGAAGGTGGTGCCGCCGCCAAACCTTAAGTTCGGCCCCCGAAGGTGGTGCCGCCGCGGGACCTCCCTTTTCGGCCCCCAAAGGTGGTTTATCCAGCCACCTATAAGAGGCCTTCAGCTCGAAAATGAGAGAGTTTTTGTCTCCATTTTCGAGCAGAGTGAGTCATTGCCCTTCCTTTGATGATCTTGTTGTTTTTCCTTCAAATCTTTCAAAAAATTCATGAGTTCTGCCTTGTTTTTGAAGATTTGAGCTTTAATACAAGTTTTGAAACCTTGGAGACCTCTGGAGACCGTTTTACCTCATCTCCACATTGGAGTTGCTGTCACCTTTAGATCTCCAAGAGGTAAGTCTAGATCCTTGCTTTTCTAATGTTTTAATCAAGTTTTAAGAAGGGGTAAAGGGTTAAAAATGAATGAAATGGTTAGATCTAAAGTCTTAGGGTTTGTGTTAGTTTTGATGATGAATGTTTGCTCTTATGAGTTTTTGTGCTTGTTTGTTGGGGTTTAGGATAGTTTTGATGCCCCTTATGCTTGATGGGTGAGTATGCATGTTTTGAGGAGCTGGGTGTGAGGATTTGAGAGTTTTGGTGGCTGAGTACATAGGGCAGAATTGGGTTCTGCCTTGCTGGAGAACCTAGGTTCGACCGCCGAAGCAAGGTTAAGCTGCCGAACCTGCTGGTGAAGGCAGCCTTTTGGTAGCCTAACCTGCCCCTGAAAGCATAGACTTTCAGATCTGTGAAGGGGTTTCGGCCGCCGAACTCGCCTCCGAAAGTCCTTGACTTTCGGATCTGTGAAGGGCTTAGGCCGCCGAACCTGCCGCCAAAAGTCCCCTGCCTAGCCTTCTTTTGCTTGTTTTGTATGCATGCTTTGGTATGTTTTAGGGGTTTTGGGGGAGTTATTTAAAGTCATGTAATAGTTATGTTTGGTCCCTCATTTGAGTCCATCTATGTAGGATCGAACCTGGGAGACCGTAGAGGCCTTCAGTGAGTTAGCTGCATCATTGTTAGGCGAGTGCCAGCCAAGGTGAGTAGAACTAAACCATCTTTTCAAAGTAATCAAACTTTTTAGCATGTTCACGCATCACGAATGCCATGTTTATGTATTAGGCTATTTGTATTAGAATTCACGAATATGATGCATTGCATAATTTATTGTTGATGTGGATGGATATTGGATGACCCACTAACCCTCGAGATGTTATGATATGATATGATACGGAAAGACTAGGGCTTGCCCATTCTACCCCCCTGGCACGATGTAAGGAAAAGACCAGGGCTTGCTCTTTTTACGCCCCTGACATTATGGATATGTTATGTTATGTTTAAGCGAAAGTCCTGAGGAGCTCCGTCGAGAGCCGGGCACATTGGAATGTGTAGAGGGTTACTGGTGACAAGTCCATCTTATTGTGAATTGTTTGTGTTGTGACGCATTTCATACGAGTATATGCTTATTAAATTGTTTTTATGTTCTGCTCACTAGGCTCTTGTAGCTTATCCCTTTTCCCTAACCTCAGGTTTGCAGGGTCAAAGATAGCATCGGGAAGTCGGCATAGTAGCTAGTATAGTTTAAAGTAATAGAACAGTTATGGACATGTATTATTTAATGGATTAGAATTATGCTTTGCCTTAGTTTTTACCTTTGTAATCCCTGTTAACATGATCATTATGTAAAAGTTTTTAATTATGAGTTATGTTTGAACCAAGCTTGAGGCATGTATTGTTTACCATACTAGAGCTTTTGATGAGGGCTCTAGTATAGGATTTTATGTTTTCAGTTTTGATGCATATACAAGTTGAGCTCGGTTTCATGGAATGTTTAAGTTTTTGTGATAATGTATAATCATGTATGGGATTTTAACAGGTACATAGGATGTATAGTAGGCTTGCTACGGGTTCCGCCGACCTTAAGTCGATCTGAATTCTAGCGCTGGTAGCGGTCCGATTTTCGGGTCATTACATTATCACTCACATCTCCAATTAAGACTAGCTTGCTAACACACTGACGAAACCAGTTCTTAAAGCCTCATTCCATCATCATCTCACCAAGCTAGTTGTTATTCCACATCATTTACCTTGAGGAGGGTGTATTATCACCTATGATCTTTATAACTGTTAATATCTTTTGTTGTATCCTATTCTTTAACCATGTCACTTGGTTTTTTATTATTACATTTTTATTTTCATAATTTATTTTAATTTGGATTACTTTTTAAAATAATAGAGGTCTTTTCAATGTTTATGTTGCAGAAGCTATGTATATATATCCACTTGTTCAATTGAATAAAACATATCCTTTCAATTATTTTTTACTTTTTCTATAAGTAGCTATTGGCCGATTTGGCAAGCCATCCCTCATTGTCTCTCTTTACTTCATTTGGAATCTCGTAATTTCTACAGGAAATGTATGCTCTACTTATGTTACAAATATCAGACCAAATATCAAATTTATCACGAATAACACTATCTTCTTGTAGAAAAATATCATTACTCCTAACTTGCACCTGCTTCTTTGATTCAATGATATTCTGGTTTGCATAAGGATGTGAGACTTTGAGACTTTCCTAGTTCCTTATGTAACGAGAATGAAAAGCTCTCAATTTAAAAATGTCAATCTATACAGATTAAGAATCTTAAGTAAGGAATGCATGGCAGCAAACAAAACCACTTGAATAAAAGTAAAAGACTTCCCACCTTTATTGAGTTTTTTTGGAACAAAGACATCTATAACTTCCATAAAGTTAGTTGTAATCTTTTATAGAAAAGTAGCAAGATGCAACCATCAATTCTCTCGAGAGGCCACAATTACCGCTAGCAAATATATTAATGACGAAGAACACATTTTTGCTATGCTACTAATACTTGTACTTGCTCTGCTACTCTACCAAGCCTTACTGAGGAAGAGTTAGGGGTTAAGGGGCATAAAACAAAAGAAGATTCGATTTGGGCATACTATGCAAAAAGAGTAAATCATTAATGATAGCATGCTTTAGGAAATTTTCTAGGTAAATGACAAGAAATGCTTTTTGGTGCGAGATTGATGTCAGGTACAGTGGGCTTAGGAGAAGAGGTTGTTGGAGGCTAAAAGGGAAGGATTTATAAGATATTGGCATGGTAGAGGTATTGTATTGGAGTTTAAGCACTTAAAAAGAACTAATATTATTGGTGGAAGGGAATATTTATGGCTTAGGGTTTATAAGCATATCTTCTATGTTATGTCAAAACATAAGGTGTTTTGATGTTTGGAATTCTATTAAGGATCCTTTGATTTTAGAAAGCCTTGCTTATAGACAGGCCATCAAATAAAAATAGGGATTTTCCTAATATCATAATTTTGTTATTATTATAAACTAGAGAACTTTCTTGCACTTCCAAATACGAATAAGAATAAAGAGTTTGAGTAAATTATATAGTTCAATGACAACTACTGAGAAAGGCTCTTAGGAATTAAGAGAAGAGGTTAGATAATATATGTCATATTTATGGTTCTTGATTATCTTAATTAGTTTTTATGCAATGACCTTGTTAAGAGGTCATCTGGTTTTGGATTACCGTTAAAAAAAAAATAGCAATAACGACAATGTGAAAACGTTAAAGATTGGCCTATTGATGAGACCAATTTTGAAGTAATCTATAGAAGAATGTTTTGTTTAAAAACAGGTATCTAGGTTTACATATGAAGCAACTGTCAAGCTTTTACTCCACAATTGATTTTTGAAATGGCTCTCTTTCATAGCGACGAGGATGATTTGCTTAAAAAATTTGCTTTCAAGATCCATAATTATTTTTGTTTATTCAATATTTATAATATTGATCAACTAACAAAATAATTATTCTAATAAAAAGTAATATTCCCTTTAAATTTAATTTAGAATTTTTTAGAAGAAAATGCTTATAATTTTTATGTTTGTCTTAAGAATTTTGATGCAGCTATTAGTGATAAGAGGAAAAAGATATCAATTTATAAAATTTCTGCAGCCACACATGTAGAATAATTATTAATTCATCGTAAGCATGAATATAATATGAATCATAAACATAAAATTCATCTAACACCCTAATAATAAATCTTGAATAAATTACATCTCACAAATATAGAAAAATGTATTTGATGCAAAATTAATTGATCCATTTTAATTCAATAGGAGAGAGCTACGAATTTGAATAAATTAATTTCTCTCTTTTGACCCTTTTTAATTTTATATAATCTTTAGTGATTGAGACTTTCTAAAAGACATGACCTTAATATCTCTTATATTTAGAAAGAATGCATATAAAACTTATAATGGATAGAGAAAGGATTATTTTAATTAAAGTAGACATCCTTTAATATTATGTCATTTTATTGGATAAAATTTTATTCCAATATGGAATCCTATTGGAATTAAAATAGACATTCTCTCATATTTACTCATATATATTTACCATCAGGTGTGAGTGCAAATAACATAAACTTTAATTCTATAAATATCAGGTGCAAATAGAATAAATAAATTTTTTCATATCCTTTATAAATATCTTGCTATGATAATCTACTAAACACTGTAAAATGGCGATTGTATATTATTTAGTCATATACTTTCTTCCATATACAACAATAATAATAACTTACTATATCAGAATCATAAATCATAATGGATATATGTATTACATCTCATGGTCCACTATAATATCTCAAAATGCTTTTTTGTTTTCAATCATTAAATAATTATGTGTTCACAATTATAATGAAATATGAAATTCATAAATGTAGGTTAGAAACCACATAATTGAGCTCAGAGTATTTTAAAACTAATACATTATTCATTAATACAAAGACTTATTATAAGAACATGTTTTTTTAAATTTCTTTGGTTGTAATTCTTTAGCCAATACATCTGCAATTATGAGATTAATTCTTATATGATCAATAAATACTCTTTATTTTTAAAATCTCTCCTTAAAGATAAATTACTTTAACTCCATATAGTTTTCACATACAGAATATTTGTTGTTTTTAGAGAAAAATATTATTATGAAATTATAGCAATAATTCTCAGCAGCTTGCTAACGACGTCTACTATCCCAAGTCCTAAGATAAAATTCTGCATCCATAATATATTAATTGTGGCTCCAAAATATGCCACAAATGATACTTCCATGATTGATGATGTAATGATAAATTGTTTGATTTTTCCATAATACTACTCCTTCTATTAATAGGAACAAGTAACCAAAAGTATACTTTATACTATCAATATATTTAATAAAATCTGAATCTAAGTATTTAACAACTTTCAAGTGATTAGATCTTGTATAAATGAGCATTTAGTCTTTAGTTCCTTAAAAGTATTGTAAAATTATCTTTGCAACTTTATAGAGGATATATATTAAATTGCTCACAATAAATAATATAAGATTTTATTCTATTTTGCTAGATTCTATATCATTTTTTAAATATTATTTAAAACTAAATTTATCTCATTTCTTTGGTCTAATAAAATATGTCCAAATAATTTGCAACATGCAATAAATCATCATTACAAAAATAAGAAAATAAACTTACTCATGATCTTCTTAACAATAATATTTTTCTTTAAGATAAAAAGTCTTTAATGATATCATTAAACTTATTATAACATAATCAAGATATTTGCTTAATTTCATATATTAATTTTTCAAGTATACACATAATATGGTCTTTTCCTTCAAACGAGAAATCTTCAGGTTATCTAAATAAATTTTATCTTCAAAAATTTCTCTATTTAGAAAGACAGTTTTCATATCTATTTGATACAACTCTAGGCCATAATGAGCCACCAAAACCATAATTATCCTTTATGAGTCTTTCTTTGAGAGCGGTAAAAATATCTCTTTGTAATTAATACAATCTTTATGAGTATATACCTTAATAAAAAATCTTACTTTATGTCATTTGATATTGCTATTTAAGTTATGCTTAATCTTAATAACCCATTTATCTCTAATTCATTTAAACAATTTGATGAGATCTTATACTTTATTTTGTTACATGATTTTTTTAACTCATATAATGATGTATCAGACTCAATACTTTTATAGTTTTTCAAAATGAAACTTGATCCTTATTGATTCCAAAATCAAAATATGATTCTTACAAATAAACCACATAATATTCAACAATCGTCAATCTCTTTTCTTATTGAGGTCTTTCTTGTGGCATTTTTTGGGTTTAATTTTATCAATACTTTTCTGCAATTCTTGGACTAAGTTTTGAAACATAAAACCTATATCCTTTAGATTTCTCTAAATCACTATTAAAATATCTATTAATCATTCGGGAATTTAATTTCTTTTCATGTGGATTGCAAATTCTTACTTTCAATGGACAACCCTTATATGTATGTTGCCTAAGCTAGGTTCCTTCCTATCCATGATTCATAAAGTGTAGGAATCTTAAGTATACATTCATTCACATAATTATAGGTAAGGAAGAGTTTATTATTATACAAAAAATCATATTCATTAATGTCCATTTTTGCTTTCTGTTGCACCAATTTGTTGAGACGTACCTAGCATAGAACTTAGAATACAGATTAGTACATTATTGTAATTCAGTATGTTTTTTATAGTATTCATGAGTTCTATTTAAACTTACTATTTTTTGCATTTCTATTTAATTGTCTATCTACTGATTGAGATATTTTAAACAAATAAATATATCCATAATGTGAAAATTCATTAATAAAGGTCAACATATATATGTGTGTGTATTATTTCAAAAGCTGATTGCTTGTTGTGTCTCCTTTCTTACCGTGTATGATTTGTTTTCCTTCAATATAATCTATGCACACATAAAATTAGTAAAACTATATTCAATAGAATCTCATTACTTACTAACCTTGATAATCTTTTTTTTTTTTTGGATATATAATCCAAATGCTTATGCCATAAGAAAGTAGAATTATTATTTAATTTACTACATATAATTCCAATATTATTATAAGCAACAATCAAAATTCAACAAAATTATTATTATGTTTCGGTTTATATAAAACTATCAAAGAAACTTCTATTGCCAATAATGAAATTATCATTATTATATAAAGAGTTAATGGACAAAAAGATCCTGTACTTTTAATTTTATTGTAATTACACCCTATAATTTTTTTGTGAATTAAAACGATATTTTAAAGTTGCTTTAATTGTACTCTATCGTTACTTGTGCTGTTAAAAATTAATTGAATTGCTCAGTTCAAAAAAAAAAATAGAATTGCCACGTTACTCGTCATGTCAATGCCACATTAGCATACTACGTCAATAAATTTCAGGGTAAAATTGATAATAATCTTAAAAGTTAGGGTAGAATTGTAACAAAACTAAAAGTATACGGTTTTTTTTAGCAATTATCTATTTTATTAATAACTTTTTTAAAAGCTAAAGGAATGGAGACTGATTTTATAATTTCAGATGAATTACATATTTTTTTAACCACTTAATAAAGTCAGGCTAGACAATCAGATGCTTAATTCATATATTATTAATTTTTTTGAAATCCACTCTAAATATTAGTATAATTTAGAAAAAAAATGGTCGATTAGTATTATATTTGAAAGTTAAAAAAATAATTTAAAAAAACATCCTAAAAATTATTTTATTATTTTTAATATTTTTAAACTAAATCATATTAAATATTATTTTAAATTATTTTTTAATATTTCATAACTGATGTATTTAATAAGATTATTTTCTTAATGATAGTTTTAAAGCAATATTGAATAGTAAGCATATTAGACGGATTAAAAAAAATCAAATAAGCTAAAACATTATTATTATAAAATTATTGATAAAAACTAAAAAAAAATGAATAATAATATAAATATTAATTATTAAATATATTTAATAGTGAAAAAGAGCACCTTGATAATTTTATAAGTTTTCAACTATACAAATAACGGTAGAATGCATTTAATCAAATATTAAAATGACAGAGTTTAATTGGCAAAAAATAAAAGTATATGGTGGAATTGCAACAAAAGTAAAGTATAGTATTATTGGGTGATTAATTTTAAATTTTGTTGACGTGGTGTGGTGACATGGCATTGACGTGGTGATTGACATAACAATTCAGTTCAGTTTTTTGTTTGTTTTGGTTCCATTCGATTTTTAGTTTTAAAAATTTCAGTTATTTTAATTCGATTTGATTTCGATCAGAAAAAAAATAAAAAAAATCAAACCGAACTGATTAGTGATAATAGTATATTATTTTTGATAATATAAAGAGATTAGACCATAATCAAGGTTGAAATATTTCAATTAAATTTTAGAATACTAAAAATAAGTTGTAAAAAAATAAAAGTTTATTAAAAAGTCCAATCAATCAAACCGAATTGAATCGAATCGAATTGAATCAGATCGATTCAATTCAGTTTGATTTTTATTCAAAATTGGTTCAGTTCAGTTTTTATAAATACTAAAAATTCGGTTTTGATTTATTCGGATTGGTTCATTTTTGAATCGAACTGAACGAATACTCACTCCTAAATGAATCCATACATCATATTGGATAAATTAGTAATACCATAATCAAGCCATCACATATCATCATATATCTATAGGAAGTTTAATTAAATTTGATTCAAAATAGACATAAGTAGAAAGATTACCTTTCTTTTTTAATCAAACTTATGTTTATAGTGATCTTTCTGATAGTGTCCCATTTTTTTACATGTATTTATCTACCACTTGTTACTTATGAAGTATCATTAGAAGATTTTTTTTTTTCTTATACTTGTTGGCTTTCAATTTTCCATTATCAGCTCTTAGATTCATAAGTTTGTTGGAGTCATTTCCTTAACCTTTTTCAATATTGTTTCCTCTTAAGTGAACTTACTGGCTAATTCACTAAAATTTCACTTATTCTTGATAGCGATGTAATTAATTTAAAATGATTTTATATTTAGGACGAAGTAAGTTTAGAATGAACTGCACCAAAGAAAAATCATTCACTATCATCCCTAACCCTCTGTTTGGAATAAGAAATTTTTGTAAAAATTCAATTCAATTGAATTATTTTCTTGCAAAATTCTTGTTTGGAATAAAATAATTCAAAAATTTTTAATTTGAAATTTTTTTATCATATATAGATATGAAATCATGAATTATTTTGCAAGAATTCATTTGAATTCTTTTCTTGCAAAATCATTTATACCAAATGAAGGGTAAAATTTTTAATCCTTTTGTAATGTCACTCATTCCAATCATATACTTTTGCATACCTTTTGACCTCAAACTTTATGATCGTGAGTTATGCCATTAGAATATAGTTAGTAACTTATTTGTAAAATAAAATCTATCTTCTGTAAGTTTAATGTATTTCTTATTTCTATTAGTTTTTAGTTTATGGATTAAATGTCATTCACAAAATATAATACTTAATCTGTTTGACTGTTGACATTATTTAACTGTTGATATTATTTATAGGTGAAATTTGAGTTACTCATAATATTCAAAGAAGTTAAACTCGTTAAATTTAGTAATAATTAAGCTTGCAAATAAAGAGAAATGGTTGCAAAATAGTTTTAAATACTCTAAAAGATTCATATAATTTAAACTATCGAAGTATATTACATATCTTTTTTGGTAGATATTATAACATACTATCATAAATTGATTAGACAAATAATTAACTTATATTAAATATACAAGTTGACTTTGAATCGTCTAATATGTATTTAATAAAATATTATTGTCCTCATAATACTATTATTCACGAAATAATTACTCATTTTTGGATAAAATCCTTAAGATTTCATGACTAGTGACTAAAAAATTATATTTATATAGTTAGGCTACTTTGGTGACTAACAAACTATATAAATAAAACCATATAACATGCATGAAAACTCAATATTTATTAATAACTAAATCATACAAACTTAACAATAAGATTTAATTATTGTCCTTAATTAAATTTGGTAACTAATATTATTTAATTTCCTAATAAGAAAATTAATTTTATTTATTTGTTTGTTTCTTAATGAGAATTAAATTTCAAAAAATAATCCCTTTTCAATAGGATATCTTTATGGTCTCTAAAATTTGACCAAAACTTAAATTTATTTACACAACAACTATTAAGTTTAATGGTCAGTTTGAGTTGAATGGATGTTTTAAATCCAACCAGTTAATCAGGCAATTCATATATATTCACACCTATTTCTTGCAAATGATGGTTTTACATGTGTTGTCTCAAAATAAGTAATCGAGAGGGGTAAATAGGTCATTTTATAAATTTTTAAGCTCTTGCTCTAAGTTTTAATGAAAAATTGTGGCTGTTAATTGTAAGTGTGAATAAGTGATAGCTTAAAACAGATATTTCAAATACTTATCTTGAAAGACTAAGGAACAAGCTTATCACAGATAAACATGTACGTGCAAAGCAAAAAATGAAATTAACAAGCTAATTTTACCCATTCTCATTAGTATTAATTTAACCTGTAAATATATATCTCAGAAAAATATTAAAAACTAGAAGTAAAGAGTTTAAGGATAAGAGAATCAAATACAAAGAAATTTATAGCAGTTCGGCAAACACAGCTTACATCCACTCTCCTAAGAACCTTCCTTGAATTTTTATTGCACTAAACCTCTTTTACCAGGCAAGAGTGTAATACCCGGCTAGACTCCGGTATCGGAATTCCTACCATCCGGTGGAATCTCGGATGTCGGAAACCTCTAGAAGGGTAAAACCATGTTTTCATAAAATGTTTTAATGTGTTTTATGTTTTAAGCATGAAAGAAAATGAGTTTTTGCATGAAAATAGCATTGGAGGAAAACTCAGGTTCGGCCGCCGAAACTCAGGTTCGGCCGCCGAAACTCAGGTTCGGCCGCCAAATCTCAAGTTCGGCCGCCGAACATGCATGCGTTTCGGGTGTGCTTTAGGCCCCCGAAAGCATAAGTGAGGGAAGTCCAGGTTCGGCCGCCGAACATGGCATGCATGCGGAGGCACATTCGGCCCCCGAACGTGGTCTGGCCAGCCACTATAAAAGGGTCCCTTAGCCGAAAACGGGCGAGCTTTCTTCCCATTTTTGGCCAAGGTGAGTCTCCGCCGTCCCTCACCCATCTTTGGCGTCTTTCCTCTAGATCTTTCAAGATTTTCATTTGTTTTAACTTTATTTTGAAGATTTGAGCATTTGAGCAAAGTTTTGGAGCTTGGAGGTTCAAGAACTCAAGCTCTCCCAACTTCGAGTTTAGGTCGTCTCTCTCTCGATCTTCAAGAGGTAAGAGCCGATCTTAAGCTCATTGCATGTTTTAAGTAAGTTTTAAGTAGATCTATGGGTTAGAATGCATGTTTAGGTTATGGTTATGTTTATGGGTAACAATATGAGTTTCTTGATGTGTTGTAGATGGGGTTTATGATGGTTTGAGACCCCTAGGAACATGTATGCTTGTGTTTGTGTGTTGTAGAATAGGTTTGATGCATGTTTGGAAGGTTTGGAGGCGAAATGAGCAAAGGGAGCCAAGTTTCTGCCCTTTGGCAGAAACCAGGTTCGGCAGCCGAAGGACTTTCGGCCGCCGAACATGGCTGGGGAGGCAGCCTTTCGGCTGCCGAAGCTTGCCCCCGAAAGGAGACTTTCGTCTCTGTCTGGCAGTTTCGGCCGCCGAAAGTGCCGCCGAACATGCATGAGTTTCATCTCTGTCTGGGAGTTTCGGCCGCCGAAGGTGCCTCCGAACCTGCCTGACTTTCGGCTCTGGAGGGACTTTCGGCCGCCGAACCTGCCGCCGAAAGTGCCCTGTCCAGGCCTCCTTTGCATGTTTTTCTATGGTTGTTTCATGATGTTTTAGGGGATTTTTGGGGAGTAGTTTATAGTTATGTTCAGGTATGTTTGGTCCCTCATTTGAGTCCACCTGTGTAGGTTCGGACCCGAGGAACCGAGGACCCCAGCAGTGAGTTCAGCTGCTTCGGTGCTGTCAGAGTCAGCCAGAGGTGAGTGGAACTAAACTTAATCTTTTAAATTAAATGTTTTATCATGTTTCATGCATCATGATTATGCAATAGGATGATTGCATTAGTGTTCACGAATATGCCGCATTGCATCGATTGTTGTTGATGTGGGTGAATGTTGGATGGCCCAATTAGTCCATGACAGGAAGACCAGGTCCCCATTCTACGGCCTGGCACAGAGTAAGGAAAGACCAGGACCCCATTCTACGGCCTGGCACGGTTATGGGACTCGAAGACCAGGAGCCCAGAGGGGGCCCTGGGACAATGGTAAGTAATGTATGTATGACAGGAAGACCAGGACCCCATGCTACGGCCTGGCACAGAGTTAGCTTGGACTAATTGGTGACAAGTTCACCCAACCCTTATGTGAATTGTCTGTGTTATGATGCATTTCATTGGAGCATAGTGTTAATATGTTTTATAGTTCTACTCACTGGGCTTTTAGCTCACCCCTCTCCCTTTTACCCCCAGGCTTGCAGGTACAAGATAGAAGAGGAGGTCGATTAGAGTAAAGCTTGTGTATGTAATAGATAGAATGTGGACATGACAAATCGTAGAACGATGTAATGTAAAAGTACAGTATAGTTATGTAATGATGTATATGGATGTTAGAGGTGTGCTTGACCATAGAATGTTGTATCCCTTTTTATACATGATCTTGGTTATTTTATGTCATTTATGCAAACCAACTCAGCATATGTTATGTCACCCATTTGGGGGCACTGATGAGATCCCACAGAGGGATCAATGTTATGTTTATGTTATGCACAAGTTGAGTTTGGTTGATGTATATGGAAAGAAAAGTTTTAATTTTTATGTATGTTGTTGATCATGTATGGGATTATACAGGTTTACAGGTTATAGGTCAGGCTTGCTACGGGTCCCGGCGGCCTTAAGCTGATCTGGATCCTAGCGCCGGTAGCGGTCCTATTTTCGGGTCGTTACAGAATGGTATCAGAGCCCTAGGTTCATATGGTCGGACCTAGAGTGTCGGGCTCATAGATGTCATAGAAGGTCAAGCACAATAGGAAAGATCATGTCCACTAGGATAGGATGTGGAGTCCTATCTTGTATGATGATGAGAAATGCCATGATAATATGCATGTGCATTAATGATATGCTATGATATGTGATGTATGTGATGCGGGTTCATGTGTGCCCACATGAACCATATGATGCTAATGTTGTGTTGTGTGTACTGTTTTTCAGAAAACAGGATGAGGGGAACTCGTCGATCAGCAAGATTGACTGGAGTGCCACCTGAGGATGGGGGCATGAGCGCCCGTCCTCCAGCATTGCCTAGGGCAATGTCTAGTAGGTCTAGCAGAGAAAGAGCAGTAAGAGACCCTAGAAGGTCTTTGGATCTGGGTAGAAGCAGATCAGTCAGAGGAACAGTTCAGGGAGGAGCGTCAGAGGACATGGGGGATGATATGGATGTAGAGCAGAGGAGGGATGGCAGTCTGGGAGTTAGCATGTCCGAGGAAGGTATGGGAGAGTCCCAAGGAGGCACTCAGGCCTTGGGATTTGTTTAGCCACCCCACTACCCACACTTCTCACAACATCTCGGGTATTCGATGGGAGGTACATCGAATTACCCTAGCTTCATCCCTTATCCCACACAGATGCCATACCCACCTTACTACCCACCTTACTCACAGTACCCAATGTATCCACCTCCACTCTACTATCCAAATCCAGCAGACCCTACCTCAGAAAATGTTGCACCACCTCCACCACCTACAGAACCAGCAGCCCCAGTTGCTCAGCCATCTAGACCTAGCTCAGCCAGCGGGAGCAAGGTTAAGATGATTGACTACATGAAATTGGGTGCTCCCCAGTATGAAAAAGGGGATGACCCATTTGTATATCTTGAAAGGGTTAAAGTGATCACAGAGGAGATTGGGGCTGATGACAGTAGAGCCATTCAGATGGCTGGGTTCACGCTTAAGTGCAAGAAGGCACGAGAGTGGTTCAAGAATTATGTGAACCCGAGAGTGGACAGCATGTCCTGGGAAGAGTTTGCAAACGAGTTTGCAGGTTGGGCTTTTCCCGATAGTTCAAGGGAGCTGAAGATGATAGAGTTTGAACAGTTGAGGCAGACGGATGAAATGAGTGTAGAGGAGTACACCGACAGATTCTTGGAGCTGTTGCCTTTTGCTGGGCAGAGTCTGGATACAGATTCGAAGAGGTCAAGGAGGTATGTCATGAAACTTCATTCCAGGTATTCCTCCTTGATCCAGTCAGTGGACAGGGAGAGCTTCCATGCCATAGTAGATATGGCCAGGAAAATGGAGGCCAGTGCCATCGTTCAGGGGACAGTTAAGCAGTCAGTGGCACAGTCTTCCGGTTCTAAAACTCCGGGTGGGGGAAGATTAGATCCCTCTACCCTGAGTGCAGCAGCTTCAGGCAGTAAGAGATGGGGTAAGCCCAAGGGTAAGAAGAACAAGTTCTGGAACAAGGTTAAGTCTAGTCTGGGATTTGGGAGTGGCTCAAGCTCTGGTGCGGATAATGCAGTTTGTGTGAGGTGTGGTAGGCCACACAAAGGAGTATGTCGGTTTGGGACAAACGCCTGTTTCAGATGTGGTCAGGAGGGGCATATGGCTTGAGATTGTCCAAGAGTAGTCCCGATGGCTCAGTCCCAGCAAACAGCTTCAGGCAGTGTAGCGCAGCCAGCAGCTCCAGCCATGACTCAGGCCAGTGGCAGAGGCAGAGGGAGAGGAGCAGCCTCTTCTTCAGCGGGTTTCAGAGGTGAAGGTCCATCAGCTCCAGCACGGATCTTCACAATGACACAGCAGGAGGCAGATGCATCTAACACCGTGGTGGCAGGTAACTTAATCATTGGTTGTTCAGATGTGTATGCCTTGATGGACCCTGGTGCATCTCATTCTTTTATTACTCCGAGAGCCGTGGGGAGGTTAGGTCTGATGACTTCTGGGTTAGAGTATCCTCTCTGGGTCAGTGGACCCAAGTGTGATCCATCAGTGGCAGAGTCAGTCTGCCAGTGTAGTCCTGTGTTTGTTGAGGGAAGATGCTTGTCCGCCGACCTAGTGGTTCTAGATTTGACAGATTTTGACGTCATTCTAGGGATGGACTGGTTATTTACCCATGGTGCTACCTTGGACTGCAGGGACAAGGTAGTCAGGTTCAGAGGTCAGGATGGGTCTGAGGTCGTCTTTAGAGGAGACATGAAGGGTACACCTAGAGGTCTGATATCAGCTCTTCAGGCTCGTAGGTTGCTCAGGAGGGGATGTCAGGGGTATTTGGCTCATGTGAGAGAGCTTAGCAGTCAGGTTAGAGAGCCCGCCTCGGTGCCAGTGGTTAGAGAGTTCTTAGATGTGTTCCCAGACGAGCTGCCAGGTTTACCACCTGCTAGGGAGATAGAGTTCGAGATAGAACTGATGCCTGGAACCCGACCGATCTCTATCCCTCCCTACAGGATGGCGCCAGCAGAATTGAAAGAGTTGAAGGAGCAGTTACAGGAGCTGGTAGACAAGGGCTTCATCCGACCGAGTACCTCACCCTGGGGTGCTCCAGTTTTGTTTATGAGAAAGAAGGATGGATCCCTTAGGCTTTGTATCGACTACAGGCAATTGAACAAAGTCACTACCAAGAACAAGTACCCATTGCCAAGGATCGACGATCTATTCGACCAGCTAGCAGGAGCGGGTTGTTTCTCCAAAATAGATCTGAGGTCCGGGTATCATCAGTTGAGGATAAGGGAAGAGGACGTGCCAAAGACAGCTTTCAGGACCAGATATGGGCATTTTGAGTTCCTTGTGATGCCGTTCGGGTTAACCAACGCCCCTGCAGCATTCATGGATCTCATGAATAGAGTGTTTAGTCAGTACCTGGATCACTTCGTTATTGTCTTCATAGATGATATCCTAGTGTATTCCAGGAATGCAGAGGAGCATGCCCATCATCTGAGGATGGTTCTACAGACCTTGAGGGAGCATGGCTTGTATGCCAAGTTCTCCAAGTGTGAGTTCTGGCTGAGGAGCATTTCCTTCTTGGGGCATGTGGTGTCAGAAAATGGTATAGAGGTAGACCCCAAGAAGGTAGAAGCTGTGGCTAACTGGCCTAGACCCACTTCAGTGACAGAGATTAGAAGTTTCTTGGGTTTGGCAGGTTACTACAGGAGGTTCGTTCAGGACTTCTCGAAAATAGCAGCTCCCCTGACCAGACTGACCAGGAAGAATCAGAAGTTCATGTGGACTGACCAGTGCGAAGAGAGTTTTGAAGAGCTTAAGAAGAGGTTGACTTCAGCACCAGTGTTAGCTCTGCCAGCTAGTGATGCAGACTTTACAGTCTTTTGTGATGCGTCCCGTGTGGGACTGGGTTGTGTGCTTATGCAGAATGAAAGGGTGATTGCTTATGCTTCTAGGCAGCTAAAGAAGCATGAGTTGAATTACCCCACACATGACCTTGAGATGGCAGCAGTAATCTTTGCACTCAAGATGTGGAGGCACTACCTCTATGGGGTAAAATGTGAGATCTTCACAGATCATAAAAGCCTGCAGTACATCCTGAGTCAAAGAGATTTGAACTTGAGACAGAGGAGATGGGTAGAGCTGCTGAGTGACTATGATTGCAAGATTCAGTATCATCCGGGTAAGGTGAATGTCGTGGCAGACGCCCTAAGCCGGAAGTCACTAGGCAGTCTATCCCACATCACGGCAGAGAGGAGACCAGTGGTGAAAGAGTTTTATAAGCTCATTGATGAAGGCCTACAGTTGGAGTTGTCTGGTACCGGTGCATTGGTTGCTCAGATGAAAGTGACACCCGTATTTCTGGAGCAGGTGGCTCAGAAACAGCATGAGGACCCAGAGTTAGTGAAGATTGCCAGGACTGTTCAGTCAGGCAAGGACAGTGAGTTCAGATTTGACAGTAAGGGGATCCTCCGCTATGGGAGTCGATTGTGTGTGTAACGATCCGGAAATCGGACCGCTACCGGCGCTAGGATCCAAATCGGCTTAAGGCCGCCGGGACCCGTAGCAAGCCTTACATGAACCTGTAAACCTGCTCAATCCCCCACATGATCAACAAGCATACATAAAAATTTAAAACTTTTCTTTCATACATCCAACTCAACCTGAACATACATTACATAACCATAGTCATGACCCCTCTGTGGGATCTCAACAATGCCCCAATGAGCACTATAACATGAGATGAGTTGGCTTACATAAACATTATAAAACATTTTGATCATGTAATAAAAAGGGGTACCTCAAAACATAATGTCAAGCACAATATCTAATCCTCAATATCATTACACATAACATAACTGTAACCTCTTACATTACATCATAGTACAATTGTCATGTCCACAATCTAACTATTACATAGGCATACTTCAAAACTCTGGCTAACCTCCTGGTCTATCCTGTACCTGCACAGCTGGGGTTAGGGGAGAGGGGTGAGCTACAAAGCCCAGTGAGCAGAATAGTGAAATCATATATTAAAATTTCATGCCATTATGTAATGCAACACACCACAACAAATCACATCTCGGATGGTATTGTCACCAATAGTCCTCTACATAGTCCAACTGTGCCGGGACGTAGAATGGGTACAACCGGTCTTTCTCTTAACATAACATATCATACAGTCCAACTGTGCCAGGGACGTAGAATGGGTACAACATGGACTTCCATACCATATCATGCCATAACATCATCATGCCATATGAGGACTAAGGGATCATCCAATAACCAATCCACATCAACATCATAAATGCAATGCAACATATTCGTGAATACTAATGCAAACAACCTACTATATCTCATGGCATTCATGATGCATGGATCATGCTCAAAATTCATATTTCATTTATTTTAAAACTTAAGGTTTATTCCACTCACCTCTGGCTAGCTCTGACAAACTCTGCAGCAGCTGGCTCACTGCTGGGGTCCTCGGTTCCTCGGGTCCGAACCTACACAGGTGGACTCCAATGAGGGACCAAACATACATAAACATAACTCTAACATACTCCCCAAAAACCCCCTAAAACATCATGAAAACATCACATAAAAACATGCAAGAAATGGCTGAACAGGGCACTTTCGGCGGCAGGTTCGGCGGCCGAAAGTCCCTCCAGAGCCGAAAGTCAGGCACTTTCGGCGGCACCTTCGGCGGCCGAAAGTCCCAGACAGATCCGAAAGTCTTCTTTCGGGGGCAAGCTTCGGCAGCCGAATGCTGCCTCCACAAAGGGGTTCGGCGGCCGAAAGTTCCTTCGGCTGCCGAACCTGGTTTCTCCCAAAAGGGCAGAAACTTGGCTCACATGAGCCTCTTGCCTCCCAAAACCTCAAATCATGCATATAGCTCAACTAAAACATGCATACAAGTTCCTAGGGGTCTCAAACAATCATATACCCCAACTACAACACTTCAAACACACACACAATCAACACACATTGCTTAAAACATTAATATTAACCCATAACTCAACATATATCCTAACATGCATTTCTACCCAAAGAACTCATAAAATCTTACTTAAAACACATAAGGAGCTTAAGATCGGCTCTTACCTCTTGAAGATCAACAGGGAGACGATCTAAACTTGGAGATCCACGAAAATGAGCTCCTGAGTTCCCAAAGCTCCAAAACTTGTTTCAAAAGTTCAAAACCTTCAATGCAAGCTTAAAACTCAAGAAAAATGGTGGGGATTTGAAGGAAGAACACTAGATTTGGAAGAGGGAGGTCGGAAGCTAGCTGTGGCCGAAAATGGGAGAAAGCTCGCCCATTTCGGCTAAGTAACCCTTTTATAGGTGGCTGGCCAGGACACGTTCGGGGGCCGAAAGTGCTTCCGCATGCATGCCATGTTCGGCGGCCGAACTTGTCTTTCGGCGGCCGAACCTAGACTGCCCTCACTCATGCTTTCGGGGGCCTAACGTGCCTCCAAAACGCATGCATGTTCGGCGGCCGAACTTGACTTTCGGCGGCCGAACCTGGGTTTTCCTCCAAAGACTTTTCATGCAAAAACTCATTAAATCTTCATACTTAAAACCATGAAATACCTTAAAACATTTTATGAAAATATGTTTCTACCCTACTAGAGGCTTCCGACATCCGAGATTCCACCGGACGGTAGGAATTCCGATACCGGAGTCTAGCCGGGTATTACATTCTCCCCCCCTTAAGAACATTCGTCCCCGAATGTACCTCAACTAGCACAAAGAATGGCATAAAACATAACATACATACAAGGCACATAAACACAAAGAGATCTAACCTTAAAAAAGATGAGGGTACTGCTGGAGCATAGACTCCCGTGTTTCCCAAGTGCATTCTTCCAAGTTGTGGTGGTTCCACAGGACTTTCACCATCGGGATTTCCTTGTTCCTTAACTTTCTGATCTGGGTGTCTATGATCCGTATTGGCTGTTCAACATAGGTGAGATCCTCTTGGACCTCCACATCAGGCTCACTAAGAACCTTGCTCGGATCTGACACAAACTTCCTTAACATTGAAACATGGAAAACCGGATGAATTCTCTCCATTGAAGTAGGTAAATCCAGCTTGTACGACACATTCCCAATCTTTTGCAAGATTTCAAAGGGTCCGATGTATCGTGGGGCTAGTTTACCTTTCTTCCCGAAGCGAACCACTCCCTTCATTGGAGACACCTTGAGCAATACCAGATCCCCCTCCTAACTCTAACTGTCTCCTGCGGACGTCTGCATAGCTCTTCTGTCTGCTGGCAGCAGTCTTGATTCTCTCTCTGATTATGGGTACCACCCTGCTGGTGATCTCTACTAGCTCAGGCCCTGCCAAGGCTTTTTCTCCAACTTCCTCCCAGCAAACAGGTGATCTGCACTTCCTTCCGTACAAAGCTTCATATGGAGCCATCCCGATGCTAGTATGATGGCTGTTATTGTAGGCAAACTCCATCAAAGGTAGATGCTGCCTCCAAGAACCGCCAAAGTCCAGCACATACATTCTGAGCATATCCTCTATGGTTTGGATGGTCCTTTCTGATTGTCCGTCCGTCTGGGGGTGGAAGGCAGTGCTGAAATCCAACCTGGTACCCATGGCACTCTGCAGACTCCGCTAAAACCTGGAGGTGAACTGGGGCCCTCTATCTGACACTATCGAAACTGGAACCCCATGCAGCCTGACGATCTCGTCCACATATACCTGCGCCAACTTGTCCACCGAGTAGCCGCTCCTGACAGGAATGAAGTGAGCAGATTTGGTGAGTCTGTCCACAATCACCCATATGGAGTCCACTCTGTTGGACGCCGCCGGTAACCCCACTACGAAGTCCATAGCTATATTTTCCCATTTCCATTCTGGAATAGGTAGCAGGTTAAGCATTCCAGCCGGCTTCTGATGTTCCAGCTTCACCCTCTGACACACTTCGCAGGCTGACACGAACTGTGCCACTTCTTTCTTCATAGTTGGCCACCAATAAACCTTCTTTAGATCTTGATACATCTTGGTGGCTCCGGGGTGAATGCTGTATCTTGCATTATGAGCCTCTCTCATAATGTCTCCTTTTAGCCCTATGTCGTCTGGTACACATAGTCTGCTCCCATAGCGGAGGATCCCCTTGCTGTCGAATATGAACTCACTATCATTGCCTGACTGAACAGTCCTGGCAATCTTCACTAACTCCGGGTCCTCATGCTGTTTCTGAGCCACCTGCTCCAGAAACACGGGTGCCACTCTCATCTGGGCCACCAGGGCACCTGTACCAGACAACTCCATCTGTAGACCTTCCTCAATAAGCTTGTATAACTCCTTCACCACTGGCCTCCTCTCTGCCGATATATGGGACAAACTGCCTAGTGACTTCCGGCTTAGGGCGTCTGCCACGACATTCGCCTTACCCGGATGATACTGAATCTTGCAATCGTAGTCACTCAGCAGCTCCACCCATCTCCTCTGTCTCAAATTTAAATCTCTTTGACTCAGGATGTACTGCAGGCTCTTATGATCTGTGAAGATCTCACATTTAACCCCATAGAGGTAGTGCCTCCACATCTTGAGTGCAAAGATTACTGCTGCCATCTCCAGGTCATGTGTGGGGTAATTCAACTCATGCTTCTTCAGCTGCCTAGAAGCATAAGCGATCACTCTCTCATTCTGCATTAGTACACAACCCAGTCCCACACGGGACGCATCACAATAGACTGTAAAGTCTTCATTACTAGATGGCAGAGCTAAAACTGGTGCTGAAGTCAACCTCTTCTTAAGCTCTTCAAAACTCTCTTCGCACTGGTCGGTCCACACAAACTTCTGATTCTTCCTGGTTAACCTGGTCAGAGGAGCTGCTATCTTGAGAAGTCCTGAACAAACCTCCTATAGTAACCTGCCAAACCCAAGAAACTTCTAATCTCTGTCACCGAAGTGGGTCTAGGCTAGTTAGCCACAGTTTCTGTCTTCTTGGGGTCCACCTCAATCCCATTCTCTGACACTACATGCCCCAAGAACGAAATGCTCCTCAGCCAGAACTCACACTTAGAGAACTTGGCATACAAGCCATGTTCCCTCAAAGTCTGCAGAACCAACCTCAGATGATGGGCATGCTCCTCTGCATTCCTGGAATACACTAAGATATCATCTATAAAGACAATAACGAAGTGATCCAGGTATTGGCTAAACACTCTGTCCATGACGTCCATGAATGCTGCAGGGGCGTTAGTTAACCCGAACGGCATCACAAGGAACTCAAAATGCCCATATCTGGTCCTGAAAGCTGTCTTCGGCACATCTTCATCCCTTATCCTTAGCTGATGGTACCCCGATCTTAGATCTATTTTGGAGAAACAACCCGTTCCGGCTAGCTGGTCGAATAGATCATCGATCCTTGGCAAAGGGTACCTATTCTTGGTAGTGACTTTGTTCAACTACCTGTAGTCGATACAAAGTCTGAGGGACCCATCCTTCTTTCTCACAAACAAGACCGGAGCACCCCAAGGTGAGGTACTCTGTCGGATGAAACCCTTCTCTACCAGCTCTTGCAATTGCTCTTTCAACTCCTTTAACTCGGCTGGAGCCATCCTGTAGGGAGGGATAGAGATCGGTCTAGTTCCAGGCACCAACTCTATCTCGAACTCTATCTCCCTAGCAGGTGGTAAACCTGGAAGCTCATCCAGAAAAACATCCTGAAACTCTCTGACAACTGGCACCGAGGTTGGCTCCCTGACCTGACTGTCTAGCTCTCTCACATGAGCTAAGTACCCCTGACATCCCTTCCTAAGCAACCTACGAGCCTGAAGAGCTGATATCAGACCTCTAGGCGTGCCCCTCTTGTCTCCTCTGAAGACGATCTCTGACCCGTTCTGATCTCTGAACCTTACTACCTTGTCCCTGCAGTCCAAGGTAGCACCATGGGTAGATAGCCAATCCATCCCTAGAATGACGTCAAAGTCTGTCAAATCTAGAACCACAAGGTCGGCGGAGAGGCATTTTCCCTCAACAAAAACTGGACTGTACTGGCAGACTGACACTGCCACCGACGGGTCACACTTGGGTCCACTGACCCATAGGGGACACTCTAACCCAGAGACTATCAGACCCAACCTCTCAACGGCTCTCGGAGCAATAAATGAATGAGATGCACCCGGGTCCATTAATGCATACACATCAGAACACCCAATGACGAGATTACCTGACACCACGGTGTTGGATGTGTTAGCCTCCTACTGAGTCATGGTGAAGATCCTGGCTGGAGCTGATGGACCTTCACCTCGGGAACCAGAAGAAGAGGCTGCCCCCCTCCCTCTACCTCTGCCACTGCCCTGAGTTGTGGCTGGAACTGCTGGCTGTGCCACACTACCAGAAGCTGTCTGCTGGGGCTGGCCCATAAAAGGCGCTCTAGGACACTCCCGAGCTATGTGTCCCTCCTGACCACATCTGAAACATGTATTAGTCCCAGCTCGACACACTCCCCTGTGCGGTCTTCCACATCTCTGGCATTCTGTACCATCTGAGCCTGAGCTCGAGCCACCGCCAAATCCCAGACCGGATTTCAACTTGTTCCAAAACTTATTCTTCTTCGGCTTCCTGGTGGTATTATCCCACCTCTTCTTACCTGAGCTCTGAGAAGAGAAACCTGGTCCTCCTCTGCCTGGGGTCTTAACCCCTGAAGACTGGGTCACTGACTGCTTCACTGACCCCTCAACTATAGCACTTGCTTCCATTCTTCGAGCCATATCCACCACAGTGTGGAAACTTTCCTTCTCAGCTGACTAAATCAACGAGGAGTACCTGGAATGCAGCTTCATAACATACCTCTTGGCTTTCTTCGTATCTGTATCTAGAGCTTGCCCTGAAAAAGGCAATAGCTCTAAGAATTTGTCCGTGAACTCCTCTACACCCATGTGCTCTGACTGCCTCAGTTGCTCAAACTCAATCATCTTCAGTTTTCTGGAACTGTCTGGAAAAGCCCATCCAGCGAACTCATTCGCAAATTCTTCCCATGTCATACCGTCTAGTCTCGGGTCCACATAACACTTGAACCATTCCCGTGCCCTCTTGCACTTTAAAGTGAACCCTGCCATCTGAATGGCCCTGCTATCATCCGCCCCTAGCTCATCAGTTATTGTCTTCACTACTCTCAGATACTCAAAGGGGTCATCCCCTGACTTGTATTTGGGAGCATCCAGCTTGAGGTAATCTGTCATCTTTACCTTGCTCCCACCAGCTGAGCTAGGTCTAGGAGGTTGAGTAACTGGGGCTGCTGGTTCTGTAGGTGGTGGAGGTGGAGGTGCAGCATTCCCCGAGGTGGGGTTTGCCGGGTTTGGATAGAAGGGTGAGGGTGGATAAGCTGGGTACTGTGTGTAAGGTGGATAGAAAGGTGGATAAGGCATGTAGGTAGGGTAAGGGTTAAAGCTGGAGTAATCTGATGTACCTCCCATCGGATACCCTGAACCCTGTGGGAAGGGTGGATAATGGGGTGGAAAACCATACCCCGAGGCCTGAACGCCTCCCTGAGACTCCCCTGTCCCTTCTTCCTCCATGCTCACATCCAGATTCCCATCCCTCCTCTGATCCTCTTCCATAACCTCCCTCACATCTGAAGAACTTCCTCCTCTATCAGTCCCCCTTCTGCTAGCATCAAAAGACCTTCTAGGGTCCCTTGACACTCTTTCTCTGTTGGCTCTACAAGACATTGCCCTAGGCAATGTAGGAGGACGGGCGCTCGTGCCCTCATCCTCAGGTGGCACTCCAGTCAATCGTGCAGATCGACGAGTTTCTCTCATCCTATTTTCTAAAAAACAGTACACATCATACAAACATTTGCATCATATGGTTCATGTGGGCACACATGAACCCTCATCACATAGCATAGCATATCATTAATGCACATGCATATAATCATGGCATTTCACATCATCATACAAGACAGGACTCAACATCCTATCCTAGTGGACATGACCTTTCCTATTGTGCTTGACCTTCTAGAACATCTATGAGCCCGACACTCTAGGTCCGATCCTATGAGCCTAGGGCTCTGATACCATTCTGTAACGACCCGAAAATCGGACCGCTACCGGCACTAGGATCCAGATCGGCTTAAGGCCGCCGGGACCCGTAGCAAGCCTTACATGAACCTGTAAACCTGCTCAATCCCCCACATGATCAACAAGCATACATAAAAATTTAAAACTTTTCTTTCATACATCCAACTCAACCTGAACATACATTACATAACCATAGTCATGACCCCTCTGTGGGATCTCAACAATGCCCCAATGAGCACTATAACATGAGATGAGTTGGCTTACATAAACATTATAAAACATTTTGATCATGTAATAAAAAGGGGTACCTCAAAACATAATGTCAAGCACAATATCTAATCCTCAATATCATTACACATAACATAACTGTAACCTCTTACATTACATCATAGTACAATTGTCATGTCCACAATCTAACTATTACATAGGCATACTTCAAAACTCTGGCTAACCTCCTGGTCTATCCTGTACCTGCACAGCTGGGGTTAGGGGAGAGGGGTGAGCTACAAAGCCCAGTGAGCAGAATAGTGAAATCATATATTAAAATTTCATGCCATTATGTAATGCAACACACCACAACAAATCACATCTCGGATGGTATTGTCACCAATAGTCCTCTACATAGTCCAACTGTGCCGGGACGTAGAATGGGTACAACCGGTCTTTCTCTTAACATAACATATCATACAGTCCAACTGTGCCAGGGACGTAGAATGGGTACAACCTGGACTTCCATACCATATCATGCCATAACATCATCATGCCATATGAGGACTAAGGGATCATCCAATAACCAATCCACATCAACATCATAAATGCAATGCAACATATTCGTGAATACTAATGCAAACAACCTACTATATCTCATGGCATTCATGATGCATGGATCATGCTCAAAATTCATATTTCATTTATTTTAAAACTTAAGGTTTATTCCACTCACCTCTAGCTAGCTCTGACAAACTCTGCAGCAGCTGGCTCACTGCTGGGGTCCTCGGTTCCTCGGGTCCAAACCTACACAGGTGGACTCCAATGAGGGACCAAACATACATAAACATAACTCTAACATACTCCCCAAAAACCCCCTAAAACATCATGAAAACATCACATAAAAACATGCAAGAAATGGCTGAACAGGGCACTTTCGGCGGCAGGTTCGGCGGCCGAAAGTCCCTCCAGAGCCGAAAGTCAGGCACTTTCGGCGGCACCTTCGGCGGCCGAAAGTCCCAGACAGATCCGAAAGTCTTCTTTCGGGGGCAAGCTTCGGCAGCCAAATGCTGCCTCCACAAGGGGGTTCGGCGGCCGAAAGTTCCTTCAGCTGCCGAACCTGGTTTCTCCCAAAAGGGCAGAAACTTGGCTCACATGAGCCTCTTGCCTCCCAAAACCTCAAATCATGCATATAGCTCAACTAAAACATGCATACAAGTTCCTAGGGGTCTCAAACAATCATATACCCCAACTACAACACTTCAAACACACACACAATCAACACACATTGCTTAAAATATCAATATTAACCCATAACTCAACATATATCCTAACATGCATTTCTACCCAAAGAACTCATAAAATCTTACTTAAAACACATAAGGAGCTTAAGATCGGCTCTTACCTCTTGAAGATCGACAGGGAGACGACCTAAACTTGGAGATCCACGAAAATGAGCTCCTGAGTTCCCAAAGCTCCAAAACTTGTTTCAAAAGTTCAAAACCTTCAATGCAAGCTTAAAACTCAAGAAAAATGGTGGGGATTTGAAGGAAGAACACTAGATTTGGAAGAGGGAGGTCGGAAGCTAGCTGTGGCCGAAAATGGGAGAAAGCTCGCCCATTTCGGCTAAGTAACCCTTTTATAGGTGGTTGGCCAGGCCACGTTCGGGGGTCGAAAGTGCTTCCGCATGCATGCCATGTTCGGTGGCCGAACTTGTCTTTCGGCGGCCGAACCTGGACAGCCCTCACTCATGCTTTCGGGGGCCTAACGTGCCTCCAAAACGCATGCATGTTCGGCGGCCGAACTTGACTTTCGGCGGCCGAACCTGGGTTTTCCTCCAAAGACTTTTCATGCAAAAACTCATTAAATCTTCATACTTAAAACCATGAAATACCTTAAAACATTTTATGAAAACATGTTTCTACCCTACTAGAGGCTTCCGACATCCGAGATTCCACCGGACGGTAGGAATTCCGATACCGGAGTCTAGCCGGGTATTACAGTGTGTACCAGATGACATAGGGCTAAAAGGAGACATTATGAGAGAGGCTCATAATGCAAGATACAGTATTCACCCCGGAGCCACCAAGATGTATCAGGATCTGAAGAAAGTTTATTGGTGGCCAGCTATGAAGAGAGAAGTGGCACAGTTTGTGTCAGCCTGCGAAGTATGTCAGAGGGTGAAGCTGGAACATCAGAAGCCGGCTGGAATGCTTAACCCGCTACCTATTCCAGAGTGGAAATGGGAGAATATAGCTATGGACTTCGTAGTGGGGTTACCGGCAGCGTCCAACAGATTGGACTCCATATGGGTGATTATGGACAGACTCACCAAACCTGCTCACTTCATCCCTGTCAGGAGTGGCTATTTCTATAGTGTCAGATAGAGGACCCCAGTTCACCTCCAGCTTTTGGCGGAGTCTGCAGGATGCCATGGGTACCAGGTTGGATTTTAGCACTGCTTTCCATCCACAGACAGACGGACAGTCAGAGAGGACCATCCAGACCATAGAAGATATGCTAAGAATGTGTGTGCTGGACTTTGGCGGTTCTTGGAGGCAGCATCTACCTTTGGTGGAGTTTGCCTACAATAACAGCCATCATGCTAGCATCGGGATGGCTCCATATGAAGCTTTATATGGAAGGAAGTGCAGATCACCTGTTTGCTGGGAAGAAGTTGGAGAAAAGGCCTTGGCAGGGCCTGAGCTAGTAGAGATCACCAGCAGGGTGGTACCCTTAATCAGAGAGAGAATCAAGACGGCTGCAAGCAGACAGAAGAGTTATGCAAACATCCGCAGAAGACTAGTAGAGTTTCAGGAGGGGGATCTGGTATTGCTCAAGGTGTCTCCAATGAAAGGAGTGGTTCGGTTTGGGAGGAAAGGTAAGCTGGCTCCGCGGTACATCGGACCCTTTGAAGTCTTGCAAAAGATTGGGAATGTATCATACAAGCTGGATTTACCTGCTTCAATGGAGAGAATCCATCCGGTTTTCCATGTTTCTATGTTGAGAAAGTTCGTGTCAGATTCGGGCAAGGTTCTTAGTGAGCCTAATGTGGAGATCCAAGAGGATCTCACCTATGTTGAGCAGCCAGTACGGATCCTAGACACCCAGATCAGAAAGCTAAGAAACAAGGAAATCCCGATGGTGAAAGTCCTTTGGAACCACCACAATTTGGAAGAATGTACTTGGGAGACACGGGAGTCCATGCTCCGGCAATATCCTCATCTCTTTTAAGGTTAGTCTCTATGTGTTTTATGTGTATAATATGTTGTATGCCTTGCATGTGCTAGTTGAGGAACATTCGGGGATGAATGTTCTTAAGGGGGGGAGAATGTAATACCCGGCTAGACTCCGGTATCGGAATTCCTACCGTCCGGTGGAATCTCGGATGTCGGAAGCCTCTAGAAGGGTAAAACCATGTTTTCATAAAATGTTTTAATGTGTTTTATGTTTTAAGCATGAAAGAAAATGAGTTTTTGCATGAAAATAGCATTGGAGGAAAACTCAGGTTCGGCCGCCGAACATGCATGCGTTTCGGGTGTGCTTTAGGCCCCCGAAAGCATAAGTGAGGGAAGTCCAGGTTCGGCCGCCGAACATGGCATGCATGCGGAGGCACATTCGGCCCCCGAACGTGGTCTGGCCAGCCACTATAAAAGGGTCCCTTAGCCGAAAACGGGCGAGCTTTCTTCCCATTTTCGGCCAAGGTGAGTCTCCGCCGTCCCTCACCCATCTTTGGCGTCTTTCCTCTAGATCTTTCAAGATTTTCATTTGTTTTAACTTTATTTTGAAGATTTGAGCATTTGAGCAAAGTTTTGGAGCTTGGAGGTTCAAGAACTCAAGCTCTCCCAACTTCGAGTTTAGGTCATCTCTCTCTCGATCTTCAAGAGGTAAGAGCCGATCTTAAGCTCATTGCATGTTTTAAGTAAGTTTTAAGTAGATCTATGGGTTAGAATGCATGTTTAGGTTATGGTTATGTTTATGGGTATAATGTGTGTTCTTGAACAATGTGAGTTTCTTGATGTGTTGTAGATGGGGTTTATGATGGTTTGAGACCCCTAGGAACATGTATGCTTGTGTTTGTGTGTTGTAGAATAGGTTTGATGCATGTTTGGAAGGTTTGGAGGCGAAATGAGCAAAGGGAGCCAAGTTTCTGCCCTTTGGCAGAAATCAGGTTCGGCAGCCGAAGGACTTTCGACCGCCGAACATGGCTGGGGAGGCAGCCTTTCGGCTGTCGAAGCTTGCCCCCGAAAGGAGACTTTCGTCTCTGTCTGGCAGTTTCGGCAGCCGAAAGTGCTGCCGAACATGCATGAGTTTCGTCTCTGTCTGGGAGTTTCGGCCGCCGAAGGTGCCGCCGAACCTGCCTGACTTTCGGCTCTGGAGGGACTTTCGGCCGCCGAACCTGCCGCCGAAAGTGCCCTGTCCAGGCCTCCTTTGCATGTTTTTCTATGGTTGTTTCATGATGTTTTAGGGAGTTTTTGGGGAGTAGTTTATAGTTATGTTCAGGTATGTTTGGTCCCCTCATTTGAGTCCACCTGTGTAGGTTCGGACCCGAGGAACCGAGGACCCCAGCAGTGAGTTCAGTTGCTTCGGTGCTGTCAGAGTCAGCCAGAGGTGAGTGGAACTAAACTTAATCTTTTAAATTAAATGTTTTATCATGTTTCATGCATCATGATTATGCAATAGGATGATTGCATTAGTGTTCACGAATATGTCGTATTGCATCGATTGTTGTTGATGTGGGTGAATGTTGGATGACCCAATTAGTCCATGACAGGAAGACCAGGACCCCATTCTACGGCCTGGCACAGAGTAAGGAAAGACCAGGACCCCATTCTACGGCCTGGCACGGTTATGGGACTCGAAGACCAGGAGCCCAGAGGGGGCCCTGGGACAATGGTAAGTAATGTATGTATGACAGGAAGACCAGGACCCCATGCTACGGCCTGGCACAGAGTTAGCTTGGACTAATTGGTGACAAGTTCACCCAACTCTTATGTGAATTTTCTGTGTTATGATGCATTTCATTGGAGCATAGTGTTAATATGTTTTATAGTTCTACTCACTGGGCTTTTAGCTCACCCCTCTCCATTTTACCCCCGGGCTTGCAGGTACAGGATAGAAGAGGAGGTCGGTTAGAGTAAAGCTTGTGTATGTAATAGATAGAGTGTGGACATGACAAATCGTAGAACGATGTAATGTAAAAGTATAGTATAGTTATGTAATGATGTATATGGATGTTAGAGGTGTGCTTGACCATAGAATGTTGTATCCCTTTTTATACATGATCTTGGTTATTTTATGTCATTTATGCAAACCAACTCAGCATATGTTATGTCACCCATTTGGGGGCACTGATGAGATCCCACAGAGGGATCAATGTTATGTTTATGTTATGCACAGGTTGAGTTTGGTTGATGTATATGGAAAGAAAAGTTTTAATTTTTATGTATGTTGTTGATCATGTATGGGATTATACAGGTTTACAGGTTATAGGTCAGGCTTGCTACGGGTCCCGGCGGCCTTAAGCCGATCTGGATCCTAGCGCCGGTAGCGGTCCGATTTTCGGGTCGTTACAAAGAGAATAGCCTTACATACAACAACATGCTTTCTAGATCTTTACAAGTTCGATTCATCCTTTAAACTTCTACCTAGACTTTAAAAGCTGCTTAAAACCTCTATCAAGTGAACACACACACTTCATCAATCTTATATAAGCTTTTATTCAGAAAGAAACACTCTTAATAACTCTTAGCAATTACAAGAGAATGCTATTAAGATGAGAGAGAAGATTTGCCAACTAAGATTAGAAGTTTGAATGAAAGGCTTTTAACACAAAAGCTTTTAACACAAAAGTTTTTATGCTTTTAGAAAATCAGTCCTTTTATTACACATTTATGAAGAAAATTGATATTCTAAATAGGTGACTGAAAAATATTTCTCTTAGCTACAGAGCTAGTTGAACGGTAATAAATTTTGAATATATTAGCCATTATAACACTCAAATTCGTACAGATTGAAATCAGTTAAACTTATAGACTAAAAGTAGTTAGCTAAATATACATGCAGATAGAAATTATACACCTAAATTTAAACTGTATCTAAAATTAGATGTCTAATTTAGCATTCTAAAAATTTAATAAGCTAAAATATTTTACTCTTATTCTATTTAAATGATTTTTAAAAGAAGAATTTTTATTCTAAAATTTCAAAAAATAAAAATTGATCAAACTGGTTCCAATTTGATATCTATGAAATTATATTTTATTAATATAAATAAATAAATATAATTATATACACTAATTTGAAATTGTTAAAATTATTATAATTTTATTAGTTAACCATAATCACTAATTAAAAACCATTTAAAGTTATTTTAAGAATTAAAAACCATTTAAAGTATTTTAAGAATTAATTATAATTTTGATTATAATCATAATGAAATAAATATTTAGATTTTTATGTTTAATTAAATAAATTATTTTTAAAATTAATTACAGTTACAATAAATTTAAAATTTTGAGTTTTATCATTTAAAATTAAAAATTTAAATTATACTCGATAATTAAAAGTAAAGTTTTTACATTTTAGTCTAATAACCCTTATTATTATTGGATTATTGACTGCTAGTGGCAAAATTATGCCATAATTTTGAGTCTTGCAATTGTAATCCGTATTATTTCATATTAAGATTATAAAATTATTTTAATTATATTTTAAAATAATTTAGCCATTTCTAAAAAACAAATAATTTAGGTGTATTAAGATGGGATTTTAAATTTTAGAATAATAATTTTTTTTAATAAAATTAAGAATGTAAATATATATTTAATCTTAAAATGGTAATAGAAATAACAACTATCAGATATTTTTGGATACCCAATCCGACTGAATTCTAATAAAACGAATTTGTATAGTTATAATCGAATTTGAGATGTATTCGAATTTAAAAAATAATACTGTTTGGATCATATTCGAATTTTATATATAGATATCCACTATCCGAATCCGTTTTATATAAATAATTAATTTAATATAAAAAATATATTTTACAATAATATTTATAATTTTTTTATATATTTTTATTTAAAAATTTAAATTAAAATATTTTTTAAAAATATTAAATTTTTTAAATGAAAATTATTAATGAAAAATATTTTTTATATAATTATTAATTAAAATATATAAGACTTAATGAGTTAAGATTTAATTAGAATAATAATAATTGAGTTTAAAATAAATTCAGAGATTTCAAATGAATTTAGATATTATTAATGTAAATCAGAATTTATTTTAGAATAAATTTAAATAATTTAAATTAAATTTTAATAAAATTTAAAATAAATTTAAATATTATTAATATAATTTAAATAATTTAATATTAACGGTTACTCTATCCATTTACACCCCTGATTAATATTGCCATGTGTATGCACTTTTCTTAGTTGCCCTTAAATTTAATGAATAGTAAAGTCATTTTCAAATGAAGTCTTGTGTTGCCTCATCCTCCGAAGTTTTAGCCGTTTGAAATTAAAGCAAAACCAAAATGGCAACACAAGTACAGCTATTCTGCTCTTACCACCTAAACTACCGTCCTCCGCCTTGGTCTGCCCGATTGGATCTTTCTCCGCGTCACAGCCCAATCCCCAATACTACCACACTCCTAAAAGCTCAGAGGTATAGACACTGGGATCTAAGGTCATCGGCGGTCGCGATGCTTCATCAAAATCCTGTGGTCTCCGATATCTGTGCTACTGGTTTGTCCGCTGCTATTGCTCTCTCGCTACTCCGCATCTGGCAAGAAACAGCAAAACGACGCATCTTCGACCAAGTAAATGTCTTTTCCCTCTCCGCCTTTGGCTGCTTTGCTTTGTTGCATAAGTGAAGAGAGAATTAATTGGCTTAGTCTTTTTACTTTTTTGACTAAATCAATAAATAAAATTAGTCTGCTGAGAATTAGGTAAGTAGGCTGTAGAAACAGACAAACTCTTAATGTAAGGCACACAGCTGTAGCAATATCAATAAATCATCCACAGCTAAAACACTTACTAAACGCCTAAGTCGCCGGCGGCGTTGGCCACTATGCTCTTGGATAACCCCCTCATGTCCGATGTTTGTGCCGCCTTTACATCGGCCAGCATCATTTTCGCGCTTCTTCAACTGTGGAAAGAAACAGCCAAGCATGGGGTCGACCAGGTTATTTTCCTATCAGTTTTGAAATTAGTTTTAATTTGTTCTTCATTTATTGAAACTAAGAACCAAGAACGACGGATATGTTTTTATACACGACTTGGAATTTTGTTCTTGTATGTAATTTTGGTTAACCACCAATAAGAAGGAAGATCATTCTTCAAAACAAGGAAGATCTGTTAAAATTCAACAAATCCAAAAGTAATTGGGAGTTTTCGTCTGGTGGATATCTAGAAGCAACGATGAGAAACTTACATGCTTTGACTTTTGTAGTCCACTTGTTCTCTGAATCACTCCACTGCTCTGCCTGTAGAATTAACCTTCTAAAAAATAAGTTGACCAGGTACATGAAGCATCCCATATTTGTGAGATGTGGGAATGGTTAATATAGGGATCTTCATCTTATCCCTACTCTGTGGAGAGGCTATATCCTGAGAATTAATCTTCTACCCGAGTTTCATTTGTAAACAAAATTAACTAGAAAACAAAAAGTTACAGGGAAATCAAATGGGTTCCACATGCATCATGTTTAGGATAGAAGTATTCAGTGTTATTAAAGGTGCTGGGCAAGGCAGCCTCACGTCGACTTGATGAGGTGTGGCCTCTTGCAAGAGGCTAGTGCCTTTCCATGTCTAGCTCGGGGCACGAGGCGTTGCCTATAATTTTAGGGATATATATATATATATCTTAACTAATTAGGAAAGGAATAATGTAATATCTACATAGTTGATTTTCAATATCCAAGTATATTTCAATATTAAAAAGATTACATATTTATATATAATTATGCCTATAATTCAGCTAACTAACTAGAAATATATATCCTTAGCATTATTTTAACTAATTAACTAATTAAGGAGGAATTAATACAATATCTATACATAATGTATATATCTATATCTATACATTATACATGTATATATATACATATATACACTTATATATGTATATATATGTAAGTATGGAACCTCACATCGAAAAGGCATCGCCTTGCCTCTCACCTAAGGCGATATGTGTATACATCTATATTTATAAATTTTATATATATATATATATATATGTATATATAAGTATGATGCCTCACTTCAAAAAGGCATCGCTTTACCTCTCGCCTTGATAATATTGGATTACCACACAATCCAAAGCAGCACTATCACTGTAACTTGCATTTAATGTTATTTATTTGTTTTTACTTCATATGACGATATTTTATTTGTAAGTTGAACTAGTCTGTTGAAATGGGATCAAAATAATTTAGTTTTCTCCTAATATTTTACTATGTGTAACTCCCTCTTCTTCTGTCTCATAATTTGCTTATACTCTACCTTTTCCTGTTTAGAAATTGAATAGGAAGCTTGTTCATATAAGCATTGGGCTAGTTTTCATGCTTTGCTGGCCGTTGTTCAGGTACGTATCATGACTGATGGAGCTTTGCATAATTTACTACATATACGTTTGATGAAATATGTATTCCTAAACATTGCAGTTCAGGACGTCGTGGAGCAATTTTGGCATCTCTTACTCCTGGGGTCAACATATTCCGAATGCTTATCTTGGGTTTAGGCATATGGAAAGATGAAGCCACAGTGAAATCAATGAGCAGATTTGGGGACCACAGGTTAAAACTATTGTCATAAAATTTATTTAGGTTTCTTTGTACAATTTTGAAATATAACAAGTCTTCACATTTCATTGTGGCTTTCTTCTCGGTCTTTGCGGTGGCCAAAGAGCTTATTTTCTCTGATGAAATCCAAATTTGTTTGGTTTTTTAATGATTATATATGACATGTATTAAAAAGGGAACTGGTAATTTTCTAGCTACTAGATTTATTTATTTATTTTATTTTACTTGGGTGCTAATATTTTAAAAGTGACTTTACTTCATTAGATGAAGTTGTCTGAGCAAAGTGTGAAACAAGCAATTGTTGATTTTTCTGTGGCTTAATTTGTTCTTAGCCTCTCTATAAATCAGGCAATCTGTTCTTAACTTCTCTGCACATCAGGGAACTTCTTAAGGGACCACTCTACTATGCTTTAACTGTTACTTTAGCTTGTGCAATCTATTGGAGGACATCCCCTATTGCAATTGCAGCAATATGCAACTTGTGTGCTGGAGATGGTAATTGAATAGAATCTCCTGTGTGAAATTTTCAATGCAAAAGCGATGTGTTTGACCCTCATTTTGTTCTGTAGCTGTGAAACTTCCTTCTGGTTGGTTTCAGGGTTTGCAGACATCGTAGGGAGGCGATTTGGCAGTTGGAAAATCCCTTACAACAGGGATAAGTCCATAGCTGGAAGCATCTCAATGGCACTGGCTGGTTTTTTAGCATCTCTTTTGTAAGTTTTTTCTCATCTCACATTCATCTTTTGTTGATGTTGTTGATGGATTGAAGCTCCACAAACTGCATTGGTTTTTATTAGTGATGTAAAATCTGTGATAGGTTCATGCATTATTTTGCGTCATTTGGATATGTTCGGGAAAGTTGGGAAATGGCATTTGGTTTCTTAGTAATCTCGCTTGCTTCTGCCTTGGTTGAATCACTGCCCATAAGTACCAAGCTTGATGACAATCTCACAGTTACCGTAACTTCTTTATTGGTAGGAAGTCTAGTTTTCTGATGTCTAGAACTAATGTAACCTTCTTATTGTTGGCCAATTCATGTTGTCTAATAGCATCACGTAATCGTTGGCCCCTTATTGTTTAGAAAATAATGTATTCTTAATGTATTCTGTTTGTAATGCGGATGGTCAAATGAAATACACCCAATTATTTTTTCAAAAACATACAAGCTTCAACTTTATGAAATTTGTTTTGGGTAAAAAAAATTGTATTCTTTCATACTAAAAAAGAAAACTATTACAAAGAAAAATAATTTGAATTGAACTTTTATGAAATGTTTTATTCCAAATGGAGCGATTCTGTTTGTAATTGCAACAATAGTCACTAAATAAGTTGGTGGTTTCTATTCTAGTCGTGAATGATCAATTTATTAAAATTAAATTACTACATTTTAATTTTTATTGCAATTAAGTCTAATTGAGCAAACAAACTTCCGTGTATTCACGAAAATGTATTTTGATGATTTTTATTTTTATTTTTAGGTTACTTTTAAATAATTTGATATTCATAACGCAGTAATCAACCCCAATTACAATTAACATTGCCTACTCAATTCAGCTGCTAAAACCAACATATTTAGCACAAGTACAAACCATAGCAGTAATGAACCAATATCCAAACACTACAACAAAGGCAATCTGCTGCAGCATCCATTTTTTGCAGCACAATAACAATTCTATTTTGCACCACCCAACAATACCAATAATGAATCAACATCTACAGATCACATCAGAGCAAATCTGCAGCAGCAACTATTTTTAAGTAGCAATTTTGTGCGATACAAGAGCAAATCCATTGCACACCCCAACCTTGAAAAAAAAAAATGCAGACACTCCCAACAAACAAAGTCATTAATATTAACTGAAATACACACCTATCACCTACAGCAGCCACCCCAAACTGTATTATAGCTCTGCTACATCAAAGCATCCCCAAGGAAGCAAACCAACATCTCCATCATCCCACATATAGCAACAACTAAGCCTAAAAGTAATTCAACCCATAGCTCAGTTGCTGGACGACTTGTTCTAGTCAATACCAGTATGAACATTTAATAACCTCAACCCCATCACCTACAATTTGTTTATAAAAAAAAATCCATTTCGCTCCATCCAAATGATATAAATAGTGGCATTAAATGTCATTCTTCTACAAGCTACCAACTCACTTTTACTACTAGTTTTCCTTGTAAACTAGCTCAGTTTTCTCCTTCAACCCGACCAAACTCTAAAAATGGTATATTTTTGCAACATAACCTTTCAAATTTTACTAGAGAAGGTACATTAAAAAACAAATACTCTGCAGATTCCTGTGCATTATGATAAAAAGGGCATTGTTCATCATCTACAAGTTTTATTTCTTTAATCTGCATTTAACAACAAGCTTATTTTGCAGAGCAAGCCACGGAATAAAACTGTCTCAAGATAAAAAATCTTCCTTAAATAAGCTTGTATTAAGTTACTCTACTACTAGATGTTCTAATTGCCTTTCAAGCACTTGCTATGGTGTACTGACCTGTAGATGTTAGCTTCCATATAATTTCATTATTCTAGTTCTCCATAATTTTATAATTTCTCACTTCCTGTCAAACTACTTCAATACTTGCATCTATAGGATTTGGTAGGCACTTGTTCCAGTTGCTAGACCACTTGTTCTAGTTGCTGAACCACTTGTTCCAGTCAATACCAGTATGAACATTTAATAACCTCAACCCCATCAACTACAATTTGTTAAAAAAAAAAACTCCTTTGCTCCATTCAAATGATAAATTAGTGGCACTACACGTCATTCTTTTACAAGCTACTAACCCACTTTTACCACTAGTTTTCCTTGTAAACTAGCTCATTTTCCTCCTCCAACCCAACCCAACTCAACTCTAAAAATGACACATTTTTGCAATATAACCCTTCAAACCCTACTAGAGAAGGTACATTAAAAAACAAATAGTTTGTATTCCTGTGCATTATAATAAAAAAGGGCACTGTTCATCCTGTACAAGTTTTACTTCTTTAGTCTGCATTTAACAACAAGCTTATTTTGCAGAGCAAGCCAGGGAATAAAACTATGTCTCAAGAGAAAAAATCTTCCTTAAATAAGCTTGTACCAAGTTACTCTATTACTAGATGTTCTAATTGCCTTTCAAGCACTTGCTATAGTGTACTTACCTGTAGATGTTAGCTTCCATATAATTTCATTATCCTAGTTCTTCATAATTCTATAATTTCTCACTTCGTGTCAAACTACTTTAATACTTGTTGCTATAGGATTTGGAAGGCACTTTTTCCAGTTGCTAAGTGGACCACTTATTCCGGTCAATACCAATATAAACATTTAATAACCTCAACCCCATCAACTACAATTTGTCTAAAAAAAAATCTCCATTTTGCACCATCCAAATGATATACACAGGCTTTATTATCCTTATTCTCCATAATTCTTTAAGTTTAGTCAAGATTATAGACAAAACTTTCAATTTTATATCAATATTTTGATTTTTTTCGTAATCGTAGCTAACTCTTAAAATAATTTTGATAAATTTTAAATTGGTGTACATATTATATTAGTGTTATTTACACTACAAAAAAAGACTATCAGCGACGAAGCATTTTGTCGCTGTGGTCTGAAATCCGTCGCTGATACTTTCAGTGACAGATTGCCGACGGACTCAGATCCATCGTTTAAAGTCATATCGACTCAGATCCATCGTTTAAAGTCATATTGCTAATTTTTTCCAATGGACTTGCAATACGTCGAAAATATTTGCAACGGATTTCCGACGGATCTGAACTCAATCAGAAATTATTGACAGATTATTTTGTAAGAAATATTGGCGACAAACTTTGTTCATCGCTAAATCCATGTCAAAAATAACTAGCGAGGAAATCCATCAGCACTATTAAGACTATTTTAACAAAAGTCGTCTCAAATCTATTAAAAATATTAAAATTATTTTATCAAATCCGTCGCTAATCCGTTGAAAATGATCGCAAAATTCTTTATATTTTCAATAATATTTATTATCGTTAACAAAATAATTTTCTGCTTTTATTTAAATATTTCCTGTATAATTTAACTAATTTACAACTAAGATACATATTCAATATAAATCAAACGTCATTCATAATCATTATAATTCATATATATACGCACGAATATTTCATAATCATTATAATTCATATTTATACTCACGAATACTTAACAATGTTTATAAAGTTGAAAGTTAGAATAAATTCATAGTACTTAATAATGTTCATAAAGTTTAGAACTAATCCATCAATTTGCTAAACTAATTTATGGACATTAGCTATGTATACAAAAGGAGCTTAGTTGTGGATTGTTTGGTTGCATGATAAGTTGCTCCCTCGTTGGTCTAGTCGTGCCTAGAAAAGTCTGGCCGCATAGATGAGTTGCTTCCTCGATAATCTAGTAATGCTTGGAGAAGCCTTGATACCTTAATACCTGAGAAATAAAAATAAAAGAGCATAAATCGGAAGTAGTAAGGAAAGCAGTGCCACATAACTCTTCAAATAAAATAATAAAATTTTTAATATATAAGTAAAAAAAAGTTTGGCCATGTTTTAATGGAAATCTAACACTAACCTACTTCAAAATTGCTCCAATAAAACCCAAAAGAAAAATGCTGATGAGCCAGAGAGGCAAATCCCTAGTGAAGAAAAGCTACACAGCTGCTCAGCCTGAACAAAATATAATAGCTGCCATCTCTAGGTCATGTGTAGGATAATTTAACTCATGCTTCTTCAGCTGCCTAGAAGCATAGGCGATTACCCTCTCATTTTGCATCAACACACAACCTAGTCCCACACGGGACGCATCACAAAACATTGTGAAATCTTCATTATTGGTAGGTAGAGCTAACACCAGTGTTGACGTTAACATTTTCTTCAGCTCTTCCAAGCTTTCCTCACACTGTTCAGACCACACAAACCTCTGATTCTTCTTGGTCAATCTGATCATAGGAGCGGTAATTTTGGAGAAGTCCTGAACAAACCTCCTGTAGTCTCTTAATCTCTATAACTGTAGTGGGTCTAGGCCAGTTAGCTATAGCTTCCACCTTCTTGGGGTCCACTTCAATTCCCTTTTCTGACACAACATGTCCCAAGAAGGAAATGCTCTTCAACCAGAATTCACACTTGGAGAACTTGGCATACAAGCCATGCTCCCTCAGGGTCTGCAAAACTATTCTCAGATGATGGGCATGTTTCTCTGCGTTTCTGGAATACACTAAGATATCATCAATGAAGATAATAACAAAGAGATCCAGATACTGGCTAAAAACTCTGTTCATGAGATCCATGAATGCTGCAGGGGTATTGGTTAGCATAAACGGCATTATTAGGAACTCATAATGCCCATATCTGGTCCTGAACGCCGTCTTCGGCACATCTTCTTCTCTGATTCTCAGCTGATGGTACCCGGATCTCAGATCTATTTTGGAAAAACAACCTGCTCCTGCTAGCTAGTCAAATAGATCGTCGATCCTGGGTAACGGATACTTATTCTTGGTAGTGACTTTGTTCAACTGCCTGTAGTCGATACAAAGTCTCAAGGATCCATCCTTCTTATTTACAAACAGCACTGGAGCACCCCAAGGTGAGGTACTCGGTCGGATGAAACCCTTGTCTATCAACTCTTGCAACTGCTCCTTTAGCTCCTTCAACTCTGCTGGTGCCATCCTATAGGGAGGGTGTAATACCCGGCTAGATTCGGCATCGGAATCCCTACTTTCCGGCGGAATCTCCGTTGGAATCTGGAATTCTGAAGATGCCAGAGTCTTCTAGAAGGGTAAAGTGTGTTTTTAAAATGTTTTCACATAATTTTATGGTTTTTAATGGAAAAGAAATGAGTTTTTAAAGGTTTAGGCTAGGGAGGCATTTGCCAGGTTCGGCCGCCGAAAGTGAAGTTCGGCCGCCGAACATGGGAAGGTTTCGGGAGCGCTTTTGGCCTCCGAAAGCTTTGTTTGAACGAACCAAGGTTCGGCCGTCGAACCTCAAGATCGGCCGCCGAACATGCATGAGTTTAGGGGGCACGTTAGGTTGCCGAAGGTGGTTGACCAAGCCACCTAAAAAGAGCCCTCAGATTGGAAATGGGCGAGTTTTCTCCCCATTCTCGAGCTCAGGTGAGTTTTTGTCCTCCTTTGATCGTTTTCATGCTTTCTCTACCCATCCCTCAAGTTTTCATGAGTTCTACCCTTGTTTTGAAGTTTTGAAGCTTAAATAGAAGTTTTGGAGCTTGGAGGCTTTTGGAGCTTGGATCCTCCACACCTCCGAGTTAGGGATCGCACCACCCCTCGATCTTCAAGAGGTAAGTGTAGATCCTTGCTTTCCTTGTGTTTTAATGAAGTTTTAAGTAAGTTTAAAGAGGTTTTGATGGCTGTGTATGGGTAGATATGCATGTTTAGGCTTATGTGGGTTTTGTGCCCAATGTGTGTTTATGTGCTGATTGTTGGGGGCTTGGACTAGTGTTTATGCCCTATATGCATGTGGGAGAGTGTATGCATGATTGGGAGAGGGCAAGTGAGATTATGGGTTGTTTTAATGGTTTTGGCTTATGTGGGTCATAAGCTATTTATGTATGCTTTTTGATGTTGTTTTTGGAGTTTAATCTAGTTGTTAAGCTCCTCTATGAATGGGTAAGGAGTTATGCATGTTTTTTGAGAGGTTGAATGCATGTTTAGGATGTTTGGAGGCTTGTTTGTGCATGAGGCTGAGTTCTGAATGAACTCAGGTTCGACAGCAGAAGGGACTTTCGGCCGCCGAACCTGCCTGTGGAGGCAGCTTTTGGCTGCCGAAACTTGCCCCCGAAAGTTGGACTTTCGGCTCTGGAGGGGAGATTCGGCCGCCGAAGGTGCCGCCGAACATGCATGACTTTCGTCTCTGGGAAGGACTTTCGGCCGCCGAAGGTGCCGCTGAAAGTGGCTGAGTTTCGGCTCTAGAGGGACTTTCGGCCGCCGAACCTGCCGCCGAAAGTGCCCTGTCCAGCCTTTTCTTGGGTGTTTTCTATGCATGCTTTGGTGATGTTTTAGGAGGTTTTTGGGGAGTTGTTTATGAGTTGTTTAGAGTGTGTTTGGTCCCTCATTTGAGTCCACCTGTATAGGATCGGACCCGAGGAACCGAGGTGTTCAGCAGTGAGTTAGCTGCTTCAGAGTTAGTCCAAAGCTAGCCAGAGGTGAGTGGAACTAAATGACAGAGCGCATTTTAGGCCATATTATCATGATCTTAATGATGTTTATTTGCACATTTTCTGCCTAATTTGGTTGTTTTGTTCATGTTTTGCAGAAACTAGGTGTGAAAAGACATTCTGGAGAAAACGCTCTTAAAACTGCCAAAAAGTGCCAAATATGGAAAGTTCCAGAAAAAGAAAGTTTTCATATATGGAAAGTTCCAAATAAGGAAAGTTTCATATATGGAAAGTGTCAAACAAGGAAAGAGTCAAAGAGCGCAGTCAGCAAACTGTCCGAAATTCGAACTGCAGAATCCTTCCTGCCTTGTTTTGAACGTGTGCCAAGAAAGGAAAGTCTTCAAATAAGGCAAGTTTTCAGAAAAGGAAAGTCTTCAAATGAGGAAAGTGCAGAGGCAAAAGCAAATAAGGAAAGCTCAGTCAGAGGATTATTTAAAATTCAAATCGCAGATATTTCTTTCCTTATTCAAAGATGTGCACATACTGCAGCAGTCATATCTTCCAATTTAGGCAGCAAGATCTCATGAAGGCACACTTGCCTCTTCTGCGTTCAGCGTTTAAAATTCAAACGAAGGCTCCACCTGAAAAGGAAAGACTTGGCAGATCCACTTTCCCTCTTGCATTCAATGACTGCGCACTACTTGCCTTCTGCAACATGATCTGCGCACTACTCTCTATTCAGGAAGGAGATCTCTATGCACTTGGCCTTCATTCAGTCCAGATTCATAATTCAATAGAGGATCCATCTAAATAGGAAGTTTGGACAGCAAATATTTCCTATACAGTGCTGTCCGCGCGCCTACCTCTTCTGCAAGGCCTGATCCGCGCGCCTCCTTCCCTTTCAGTGCTATCCGCGCGCATGCCTCCCTCCTGCAGAGCAAGCCACGACTTTTCTTCCTCTATTGGCATCCTTGAATCGCTCTTCCTTCCTTTTCAGACACAAGGTACGCCCCTTTCCTATTCTGAAAGCCATCTGCGCGCACCTGCCTTCTGAAGTGCATGCACTACGATTCTTTCCTCTTCTGCAACAACTTGGGCAGCAAGTTGAGTTTGGGCAGCACCTTGGGCAGCCTCTACACTAATAAGGAAGACCTAGGCAGCACCAAAACTCTATAAAAAGGTACTCTCTTTGGCAGCCACGAATTTTTGGACTCTTTCAGACTCATCTTCTCCTTCTCCATCCGGATCAAGCAAGGCCGCGCCTCCACCACCTTCGGCTTCTTCTTTTCTTCTTCTACCTTTCTTTATGGTTTTTGTTTCAGCCATGAGTGGCTGAAACCTTTCATTCTAGTTGAAGATCAAGTGAAGCTTTAGTTGTATTGTGGATTGAGAGACTTGGACATTCATTGTTTTACCTTTTGTTATTCAGTATTCTTGTGATTTCATGCTTAAGGATATTATTGCTTTGTTATTTAAGATCTCCATTGATTTTTGTTGCAAAGTGATATATTGTTGTTTTGAATGATTTTAAGTCCGTATTTGCTTGAATCGTTTAAACATAAGAACACTTGGTGCACAACCAAGGAAATTGCATGATCTAGTGTTGTCTCCATGCATGTGGGTGACTAGAATTGGTTCTCTCCATTACTTTATGCGATTGACTTTTGCAAAAGGCCTAAGGCTCAAAGACGTTCTTTGGCAATTGTTAATTAGTAATTGATTGGTGGACTTTCCCTAATTAATTTAATCTAAAAGAGAGACTATGGATGTGAGAAGCTTCTTCAATCTCCATGGCCAATTTATTGAATCAACAAAGGAACTTTTGAGTCAATGATCAATCCCATCAACTAAAGTGGATCTAAATCTTCAACTAGAGCTTTTACCATCATTGTTTTACCCTCAATTTACTTTCTGCTTACTTTTTAATTACTCTTTCCATTAGCTTAATCAAATCAATCTCAATACCCCCATTTTTACTTTACATGCACTTGCACTTTCTTTTCTTTTCTGCTCTCTTTAATTTGGTCTATTCAAAGAAGGTAAACGAGTATCAATTCCCTGTGGATACGATCCTCTTACCACTGTCTACAATTTTAATATTGTTGGTAGTTAAACAAGTTATTTATTTTGACCGGCTTCGACAACCGTTCTGTCAAAATTGGCGCCGTTGCCGGGGAATTGTCTAACTTGTTTATTTTCTTTCTTTTATGACTAGATCTGGACGCGAGGAAATCCTACCTTACGATCCAGAAATTGAGCGCACAATCAGGAGACTAGGTAAGCAAACAGGTACACATTTAGGGACGGCGCAATCCGGATTTGCGCAAAGACACCTTGAAATCGCAGATCAGCCTCCTGAAACCACTTCAACGCATCCTGAACCATCTGAAATGGCTGAAAACGTGGCACCACCTGCTGCCAACGCTGAACATGCTGTCCATGAGGAAATTCCTCAAGGAAATCCAGCCGTAAGGGCCCCAGAGCCAAGAATAAGAACCATGGGAGAATGGGCAGCCCTAACAGGTGATCAAGCACCTCTGTGCATCAACTATCCACCTCTGACCGTTCCTTTTGAGCTCAAAACAGGTTTGATTCATATTCTCCCAAAATTTAGAGGATTAGAACATGAAAACCCACACAAGCACTTGAAGGAATTCACCATTATTTGTTCATCCATGAGACCTCAAGGAATTACTGAAGAACATGTTAGATTAATAGCTTTTCCTTTCTCTCTTGAGGACCTTGCTAGAGATTGGTTATTCTATTTGCCACCTGGATCTATAAATTCTTGGGAAGAAATGGTTCAAACTTTTTTGAACAAATACTTCCCAACATCTAAATCAATTGGCATAATAAGAGAAATAACTAGCATAAGACAGAAACCTGCTGAAGATTTATATGACTATTGGGAAAGGTTTGAAAGACTTTGTACAGGTTGTCCACAACATGATATGACAGACAGGTCCCTTATACAATTTTTCTACGGAGGATTGTTATCATCAGAAAGGAGATACATTGATGTAGCCTGTGGGGGATCCATCAAGGAAAAGACACCTGGAGAGATGAGGGAACTGATCTCCACTCTTGCAGCCTCATCTAGGCAATATGGGGAAGAAAAACAGATGCAAAGAGGAATCCATGAGGTAAGTACACCCACTTCCGATTCTGAAGTTTCAAAGCTAACTCGTCTTGTGGAAAAGCTTCTCCTTAGCCAAGCTCAACAAGTTCATCAGGTTCGACAGCCTCAACAGCTTCGACCATGTGGTATATGTGCCTATGTGGGACACCCAACTGATCAATGTCCCACACTTCAAGAAGAGGACCAGCACGTTAATGCAATTGGAGGATACAACAATCAAGTAAGACGTGATCCTTATTCTAACACATATAACCCAGGTTGGAGAGACCATCCCAATTTCAGTTACGCCAGGACAAACAATCAGATCAGCCCCAGGAATCAAGTCCAACCAGCACCTGCAAATCCAGACCATGCCATTGGAGAGTTGACGAAGACGATACAAGTGCTGCAACTGCAGATCGGGGAATTGGCATCCGCAATGAACAGATCTGGCATTCAAGGTAAGTTACCTTCTCAAACAGAAGACAATCCTAGAGAGAATGTGAATGCTATAACACTGAGAAGTGGGAAGGAGCTCCAACATGCCAAGACAGATGAGCCAGAAACCATTCCTGCGCAAGAATCAGAGGTTTCAGCTGAAACCACCCCTGCGCAACATCCACCTGAGCCAGCTAGCCATCCTCCTGCGCAAACTGAAGCACCTTCTGCGCAAAAGGATGACCCCCAGGTACGTTTTCAGATCCCTCCCCCTTTTCCGAAGAGATTTGAGAAAGCACAGAAAGAAAAAGAGGAAAGGGAGATCCTTGACACCTTCAGGAAGGTGCAGATCAACATACCTCTGCTAGATGCTGTGAAGCAGATTCCCAGGTACGCGAAATTTTTGAAAGAACTATGTACCAACAGAAGGAAGCTGGCGGAGAGGGAAAAGGTAAGTGTAGGTGAAGTTGTGACAGCTGTCATTAAAAGAGAACTTCCAGCCAAGTGTAAGGACAAGGGCATGTTTGCAATTTCTTGTAAGATAGGAAATGTTGGGATTAGAAAGGCTATGTGTGATCTAGGTGCATCGATAAATGTTATGCCCCTGTCTATTTACAATTCTTTGAATGCAGGTGCACTGAAGGAAACTAGAGTTGTGATTCAACTAGCTGACAGATCCGTGGTATACCCAAAAGGTGTGCTCGAAGATGTTCTAGTGCAAGTAGATGAGCTTGTCTTCCCAGCAGACTTTTACGTGATTGACACTAAGGAAGACCGCTGCAGCACATCTTCAGACATCCTTCTTGGACGTCCTTTCTTGAGCACTGCCAGAACCAAAATAGATGTGCACGATAGCACCTTGACCATGGAATTTGAAGGGGAAGTAATCAAATTTAATGTCTATGATGCAATGAAATTTCCCCATGATTTTTCCCCTGTTTATGGTTTAGACATGATTGATTGTTTAAGTCAACAGATTTTTAATGAGAATCATGCTGATGTGCTAAACCGTGACTTTTGCAGGGAATCTGATTTGAAAGATGAAGAGCCAGAATTGACAGAAACCGTCTGCAGCATTCAAGAGCTGAGCTGCAAACCACTGCAGGAAGAACAGATGGAAATCGCACCACTCCAGAAAGGACTGCAGAACCAATCGCAGAAGACCTTTCAGCTTCCGCAGAAAGGCATCCTTAGGCCGCCGAACTCCTCAGTGCCTCAATCGGTGCCTCCTGAGCCACTTCCGCAACACCTTCTGCCTCCAGCTCCAGCGCAAATGGTTCATGAACAAACAGAATCCCCTTCACAGCAAATTCTGAAGTCTGAAGAGAGTGAGAATGACCTCTATGAGCAGGTCCACCACACCCAGGATGATGAACCATGGTACGCAGATATTGTAAACTACCTTGCTACAGGTAATCTACCTTCTGACATGCCCAAGCACACAAGAGACAAAATAAAGAATGATGCAAAGTACTATGTTTGGGATGAACCATACCTGTGGAGACATTGTTCTGATCAGATGATAAGGAGATGCATTCCAGATCAAGAAATCGCTTCAGTACTCACATTCTGTCACTCATACAGTTGTGGTGGCCATTTCGGACCACGAAAAACGGCTCATAAAATACTTGAATGTGGATTCTTTTGGCCTACTCTATTTCGAGATGCTAATCTGTTTTGCAGGACATGTGGTAGATGCCAACAAACAGGAAATCTTGGCAACAAAAGCCAAATGCCACAAAACCCTATCATGGTTTGTGAGGTATTTGATGTATGGGGCATAGATTTCATGGGCCCTTTCCCGCCTTCTTTTGGATACACTTACATCATTCTTGCAGTGGATTATGTGTCCAAATGGGTGGAGGCCAAAGCAACTAAGACAGATGATGCAAGGGCAGTAGTTGATTTTGTAAAAACTAACATTTTTGCTAGGCATGGAGTTCCCAAGGCAATCATCAGTGACAGAGGCACCCACTTTTGCAACAAGGTCGTTGCAAATCTTCTCAAGAAGCACAATGTGGTGCACAGAACATCCACCGCATATCATCCGCAGACTAATGGACAAGCTGAAGTGTCCAACAGAGAGATCAAAGCCATTCTAGAAAAAACCGTGTCACCTAGCAGAAAAGATTGGAGTACAAAACTGGAAGACGCCTTGTGGGCATACAGAACAGCCTACAAAACACCCATAGGTATGTCTCCTTATAGACTGGTCTATGGAAAAGCATGTCACCTTCCAGTTGAAATAGAGCACAAAGCCTACTGGGCTGTCAAGAATTGCAACATGGATCTAAAAGAAGCTGAACACCATCGCAAGTTGCAACTGCAAGAGCTAGAAGAGATAAGAAGAGATGCATATGACACTTCGTGGGACTACAAAACCAAGATCAAGGCCTCCCATGACAACCGAATTTCAAGGAAGCACTTCGAGGTTGGTGATAAAGTCTTACTTTTTGATTCTCGTTTGAAACTGTTTCCAGGGAAGCTACGATCTAGGTGGATTGGACCATTCATTGTTGAGTACACTTACCCTCATGGAGCAGTAGACATTCGCAGTATAGATACAGGAAAGCAGTTCAAGGTGAATGGCCATCGCCTGAAGCCTTACTACGAAGGATTCAAAGTACAACTAGTGGAAGAAATTCCACTAGATCGTCACTCACTCTGAATAGGCTCATCGCACCATGCCAACCACACCAAAGGGAAGTACTCAGTTTCTTTGTTCTTTTATGTTTCTATTACATTGAGGACAATGTATGATTTAGGTGTGGGGGTACGGCATTTTAATTTTTGCTTTAGATTTTTGCTTTAAACACATTTTTCCCTTTCAGTTTGCGTTTTTGCTTTCAGTTCTTGTTTTCAGTTTGCGTTTTGCTTGCTTTCAGACTGCGTTTTTGCTTTCATCTTGATTAGCCTCAGTTTTTAATTTTTTTCGTTTTTGCTTTCAATAACACACATCCACAATCTTCTTCTTGATTTGCTTTACTCAAACTGACAAACGAATGTTTTAAGCATGTTCATGCATCATGAATGCCATGTTATGTAATATGATGTTTGCATTAGAATTCACGAATATGATGCATTGCATAATACGATGATGATGATGTGGATGGATATTGGATGATCCTTTAGCCCTCAGTATGATATGATATGACATGTTATGAAATGATACGATATGATATGTATGATATGATATGACATAGAAGACCAGGTGTGGCCGTATCGCCCCTGGCACAGAGTAAGAGAAGACCAGGTGTGGCCGTATCGCCCCTGGCACAGAGTATGAGAAGACCAGGTGTGGCCGTATCGCCCCTGGCACAGAGTATTGCTGAACTTGTTATGATATGAGATTCCTATGTAGAGGGCTATTGGTGACAAATTCATCCTTGATATGATTTGTTTGTGATGTGATGCATTTCATGATAGCATACGTTTTAAATGAACTGCTTTTCCTTTATGGTTTCTGCTCACTGGGCTTTTTAGCTCACCCCTCTCTCCTAACCCCAGGTTTGCAGGGTCAGAGATAGTTCAGGAGGTCAGCAGGTTATGGTTATGGTCATGATTATATAATAGGATAGTAATGGACATGATGTATTTGTAAAGTTATGTAATAATGTAAAAGTATGTATTGAAATGTAAAGATATGTAATGACATGTCATGGTTAGCGTTGTGCTTTGCCTTAGTCATGTATGGTTAATCCCTTTTGGCACATGATCTCTCTCAAATGTTTTAATGATGTTTTATGCAAACCAAGCTTAATGTTTTATATGTTGCCCAATTGGAGCATTTGATGAGGGCTCCAGTGTGGGGTTTTATGTTTATGGGTTTGTGCATGCACAGGTTAAGCTTGGTAAAGGAAAGAAAAAGTTTAAAGTTTCATATTTATGTTTGATCATGTATAGGATTTAACTGGTTTACAGGATGTATGTTAGACTTGCTACGGGTCCCGGCGACCTTAAGTCGATCTGGATCCTTGCGCCGGTAGCGGTCCGATTTTTGGATCGTTACAGAGGGATAGAGATTGGTCTGGTTCCAGGCATCATTTCTATTTCAAACTCTATTTCCCTAGCAGGTGGTAGTCCTGGAAGCTCATTTGGAAAGACATCTAGAAACTCTCTGACTACGGGCACTGAGGCGGACTCCCTAACCTGACTATCAAGCTCTCTCACATGAGCTAGAAACCCCTGACAACCTCTTTTGAGCAACCTACGAGCCTGTAGGGCTGATATCAGACCTCTAGGTGTACCCCTCATGTCTCCCCTGAAGACAACCTCTGACCCATCCTGATCTCTGAACCTGACTACCTTGTCTCTGCAATCCAAGGTAGCACCATGAGCAGATAGCCAATCCATCCCTAGAATGACATCAAAATCCGTCAAGTCTAGAACCACAAGGTCTGCTGGAAGGCATCTACCCTCAACAAACACTGGACTGAACCGGCAGACTGACTCTGCCACTGATAGGTCACACTTGGGTCCACTGACCCAGAGGGGACATTCTAACCCAGAGACTATCAAATTCAACCTCTCTACGGCTCTCGGAGCAACAAAAGAATGAGATGCACCAGGGTCCATTAAAGCATACACATCTAAACAACCAATGATGAGATTACCTGACACTACGGTGTTTGACGTGTTTGCCTCCTGCTGTGTCATAGTGAAGATCCGAGCTGGAGCTGCTGGACCTTCACCCCGGGAACCTGCTGAAGAAGAGGCTGCCCCTCTTCCTCTGCCTCAGCCACTGCCCTGAGTCAAGGCTGGAGCTACTGGCTGAGTCACACTACTTGAAGTCGTCTGCTGGGACGGTGCCATAAAAGCTGCCCTAGGACACTCTCGAGCCATGTGTCCCTCCTGCCCACACCTGAAGCAGGCTGTTGTCCCAAACCGACATACTCCCTTGTGTGGCTTACCACACCTCAAGCATTCTGAACCATCTGAACCTGAGCTCGAACCACCACCAAATCCCAGACTAGACTTTAACCTGTTCTAGAACTTATTCTTTTTCTGCTTGGACTTGCTCCACTTTTTACTGCCTGAAGCTGTTGTACTCAGAGATGAGAGATCAAACTTTCCTCTACTTGGGGTCTTGGAACCCGAAGATTGTGCCACTATCTGCTTAATTGACCCCTCGATGATGGCACTAGCCTCCATCTTCCGTGCTGCATCCACAATGGTGTGGAAGCTCTCCCTCTCTGCTGCAAGGATCAGGGAGGAATACCTAGGGTGGAGCCTCATGGTATACCTCCTAGCTTTCTTCTGATTTGTGTCATATGCTTGACCCACATACTGCAGCTACTCCAGAAACCTGTCGGTATACTCGTCGACACTCATCTCCTCTGTTTGCCTTAGCTGCTCAAACTCAACAACTTTCAGCTCTCTGAAACTGTCTGGAAATGTCCATCCAGCAAACTCATTTGCAAACTCCTCCCAGGATAGGCTGTCCAACCTTGGGTCCACATAATTTTTAAACCATTCTCTTACTTTCTTGCATTTCAGCGTGAACCCCGCCATCTGAATGGCCCTACTATCATTTGCCCCCAACTCATCTGTTATCATTTTAACCGTTTTGAGGTACTCAAACAGATCATCACCTGTCTTGAACTTGGGAGCATCCAGCTTCAGGTAATCTGTCATCTTTACCTTGCTCCCCACAGATGAGCTAGGTTTGGGTGTTTGGATTTCAGGGACCACTGGTTCTGCTGGTGGCGGAGGAGGTACAACATTCCCTGGGTTAGGGTTTGCTGTATTTGGGTAGAAGGGTGAGGGTGGATACATAGGGTACTGGGGATATGGTGGGTAAAAAGGAGGGTAAGGGATGTAGGAGGGATATGGGTTAAAACTGGAGTAATCCGATGTACCCCCATCAGATACCCTGGGCCCTGTGGAAAGGGTTGATATTGGGGTGGGTAACCAAATCCCGAGGCCTGAGTGCCTCCTTGAGACTCTCCCATGCCCTCTTCTGACATGCTCATGCCCAAGCTACCATCTCTTCTCTGTTCGTCCTCCTCTGATCCCCTCATATCAGCTGACATACCACCCTGAACTGTTCCCCTTCTGCTTACATCAAAAGACCTAGGATCCCTTGACGATCCCTCTCTACTTGATCTGCATGACATTGCCCTTGGCAAAGTAGGGGGACGGGCATCTATGCCCTCATTCTCTGGTGGGACTCCAGTCAATCGTGCAGATCGACGAGTGTCTCGCATTCTGATTTCTGAAACACAACACATACACATCAACATTAACATCATATGGTTCATGTGGAAACACATGAACCCACATCACATACATCACATATCATTAATGCACATGCATATAGTCATAACATTACACATCATCATCAAGACAGGACTCTATATCCTATCCTAGTGGACATGATTTTTCCTATTGTGCTTGCCTTTCTATGACATCTATGAGCTCGACACTCTCTAGGTCCGACTATATGAACCTAGGGCTCTGATACCATTCTGTAACGACCCGAAAACCAGACCGCTACCGGCGCTAGGATCCAGATCGACTTAAGGTCACCGGGACCCGTAGCAAGCCTACTATACATCCTGTACATCTGATAAAATCCCATACATGATCATACATTTCCATAAAAACTTTAAACTTTCCATATACCAAGCTTGACCTGTGCATGCACCATAACTGCAAACATAAAACTCCACACTAGAGCCCTCATCAAATGCTCTAGTTGGATCAACATTACATATATCAAGCTTGGTTCAACATCTATCATCATTAAAACATTAACATAAGATCATGTGCAAAAAGGGATTAACCATACATTAGGGCCAAGCACAATACTAATCCTCATTACATCACTGAACAATACCTTACATTACATTACGTTATTTTACATATCCTATCCATTACTAATCTATTACATATACATAGCTTTTACCCTTGACGACTTTCCGGTCTATCCTGAACCTGCAAACCTGGGGGTTAGGGGAGAGGGGTGAGCTACAAAAGCCTAGTGAGCAGAACAGTAAAAACAATTTAAATAACATATGCTTCCATAAAATGCATCACATCACAAACAAATCACATCAAGGATGGACTTGTCACCAATGGCCCTCTACATAATCCAACCGTGCCAGGGGTGTAGAATGGACCTCGACCTGAACTTTCTCTTAACATAACATAACATAACCAATCGTGCCAAGGGCGTAGAATGGGTCTCGACCAGAACTTTCTCTTAACATCGTGCCAGGGGCGTAGAATGGGCCTCGACCTGGACTTCCATACCATATCATATCATATCAAGGGCCAATGGGTCATCCAACATCCATCCACATCAATATCATAATATGCAATGCGTCATATTCGTGATTTCTAATGCAATACAACCTAATACATACATGACATTCATGATGCATGAACATGCTTAAAATTTTAGTTGTTTTTAGTAAAAAGAGTTGTGTTCTACTCACCTCTGGCTGACTCTGAAACAGCTAGCACTACTGGCCTCCTCGGTTCCGCGGGTCCGATCCTACACAGGTGGACTCAAGTGAGGGACCAAACAAACTCTAACATGACTCTAAACATCTCCCCAAAAACCCCCTAAAATATCATAAAACATTCATAGAAAACATGCAAAGAAAGGCTGGATAGGGTACTTTCGGCGGCAGGTTCGGCGGCCGAAGGTCCTTCCAGAGCCGAAAGTCACCAACCTTCAGGGCAAGTTCGGCGGCCGAAACCCCCCTCCAGAGCCAAAAGTCCAACTTTCGGGGGTAAGGTTTGGCGACCAAAACTGCCTCCATAGGCAGGTTCGGCGGCCGAAACTGGCTTCGGCGGCCGAATCTGGGCTCTCCCAAAGGGCAGAACCCAATTCTGCCTTGCATATCCAGCCACCCACAACATCCCAACATGCATCTAACTATACTAAAACATGCATAAACACTTTCTCAAGCATATAGGGGCATAAAACTAACCTTTACCCCAACAAACATCACATTTAACATTTAACTAACATAAACCCTAACATTTTACATCTAGCCTAAACATGCATCAAAACCCTTAACCCCTTCTTAAAACTTACTTAAAACATCATAAAAGGCGTGGATCGACACTTACCTCTTGAAAATCGAGAGGAGATGTGATCCCAAACTTGGAGATATGGAGGAATGAGCTCCGGGGGTCTCCAAGCTTCAAAACTTTGCTCTTTAGCTCAAAAACTTCAAAACAAGATGAAAGCTTGTCAAAAACTTGAAAGATTTGAAGGAAAACATAAAATCGACTAAAGGAAGGCGAAGTCTCACCTATGCCCGAAAATAGAGAGAGAAAACTCGCCCATTTTCGGACATGGAGCCTTTTATAGGTGGCTGGCCAGACCACTTTCGGGGGCCAAAGGTGCTTCTGCAAGAGCACCATATTCAGCGGCCGAACATGAGGTTCGGCGGCCAAACTTGGACTCTTCTTCCATGGTGTTTTCTTTCAAAAACTCATTTTCTTTATTCATTAAAACTATAAAAACACGTAAAAACATTTTATAAAAATATATTTTACCTTTCTAGAGGGTTCCGACATCTGAGATTCCGCCGGAAAGTAGGAATTTCGATACCGGGGTCTAGCCAGGTATTACAATAATAGATCAAGCTAATGAAACTAAAAAACGGTAAAATGTTGAATGCAAATGAAAAAGAAAATCAGAGACCATAAAATAGAGGACTTAAAGAACCAAAAAAAAAAAAAAAAGAAAAGCAGAATAGAATAACTCATTAGAGGGAAGAGCAACAATTAGAGCCCATGGAGCAATGGTTGGTGGGTGCAATCCTCGGTGTGGCCGGCGCGACTGTTGGTTGTGGTCGTTCGCTGGGAGAGGTGATGGTCGCTAGGGGTTGCGCGATTGGGAAGGAGATGCCACTTGCTCGCCATCCGTCGCTATGTCGTCATCGTAGGCTGAGCTGCTGATGGCGGAAAACAATGGAGTTGCTGCTGATCTACTAAAGTGCGAAGAGAGGGGCTGTTGAAGGGGTTGGTGGCTACACTCTCAAAATGAAAAATATTTAGGGTTGTTTCTTTTTGCGTGATTTTAAGTAGCTTTTCAACAGATTAGCGACGAAATAATTTTCGTCGCTAAAATGTCAGAAATTTGTCGAAAACAGAGGTAACATACCTCCGTCGCTAATCTGTCATAATTCCGTCGATAATTATTTTTCCTTGCGACAGAAACTATATCCGTCGCAAAATCCATTGCAGATAGTCCTTTTTTTAGTGTTATTTTTTGTTTAAATATTATTAAATCCAAGTAAGCAATCTCTTAGCTCTATTTATCCATATACCCTAAAATACTACTCTTATAGTTCTAATTTCTAATTTGAACTCCAAAATCTAAAATCTAATACTAGTTAGATTAAATGATTCATTCAAAATGATGATTTTAAATTTTAAATTTTAAATTAGGGATTAGAATAATAAAAGTTAAATGCTTTTAGGATTTATGGTTAATTAGAGTGAAAAGATTACTTATGTAGTTCTAACTAATATTTAAAAATGATAAATAAATAACACATAGTATGACGTGTACAATAATTTAAAATTACTCAAAATTATTTAATAGTTAGCTATTATTGTGGCAAAATTAAAAGGTTTGAGCATAAAATTGAAAGTTTTTTGCTATAATCGTGATTAAATATAAAGTTTATACTTTTTATATCCGATTAGACAAATTATCTTATACATTGATTATAATTGCAACAAACTTAAAAGTTGGGTCTTTATCATCTAAAATTAAAAGATATGAATATGTATCAAAGTCACAGGGTTTGATATCAAAGGTTCCTCAAATTCTTTCATTTTCTACAAACACATTATAGGTTAACTCTCTTTTCATATTATGTAATTTTTATACTTTACATATACACCATGTGAGTAGTGTATACTTTGAGAGTTCAGTTGTTATATATATATTAGGATAATGTAACATCTCAATAAATGGAATTTAAAATATGCATAATATGTATTATTTTAAATCATTTATCACATTTTTCTCTCTCATAATCTCTTTTTACAATTTTGAGTTTATAATTATGTCTATTCGAAATAAACATAATTGATTGATTAAATATTAATATTATAATAATCTTTGTGACATTGAGATCATAAAGCAACTGGGATAAAAAATAAAAGCTATAGAGTCAAGCACAATAACTAAAATCATTAATGTTTACATGTTCAAAATATATAATTTTAAAACATAAACATACTAAAAACCTTTCTCATTGCTTAAACTTTGGATCCTGCACACTGGGAATATACGCGAAGAGGAGTAGGTTATTTTAAATAGTTAAAGAGTAGAATAAAAAAATATTTTTATTTAGATTTAAGCCACATGCCTTATGTATACAACATAACATAACCAATATTACAATATGATAGGTTTGTCACTAGTAGTTTCTAAATTGTCCAATGTGTTCGGCTTTTACTAGAGGTCTTAAAGGACTTCCTCTTAATACATTACATAATAATCCATAGTGACAATGAAGAATGGACTTTGATTTGAACTTTCTCTTAACATAATATTAGGAGAGTATAATGACTCTCGACTTAGACTTTCATATCCATAACATTGCAGTCATAAATATGTGGGACCGGTGGGTCACCAACAGTTAAATGTGATGGATGCATTAGATTCGTAATTTTAATGCAAACGTCTTAATATTATAATGGAATTTATGATATATGAGCACGCTAATTCGTTTTATTTGTTTAATATATTATAAAAATAGGTTCAATTCCACTCACATGTTGTTTATACTCTTGCTTGACTTGCAGTGATCTTACTGTTGCCCTTTTGACTTCCTAAGTCTAGTCTTACACAAACAAATCCAAACGAGAAATGAAATGTAGACTTTTATATATCTAAAACTATTATAAGAAACTCCTAAAAACATACAAGAAAATACATAGAAAAAGCATTGAAAAGCTTGGACAGAATATTTTTAGTGGCACCTTTGACGACCTAAAGTCCGTTTTACAGCGCCGAACCTTTAGGTTAGGTGGCACCTTAAGATGCCAAAGGTGGTAGCTTAAGGGTGCAGGATTGACATTCAAACCTAGATTCCATTTTTGCACGATAAGTTCTTGCCTAAAACTTCTTAAAACCACATAACAAGGCTACAATGAAATTTTCAAAGCAACTACATTAGCCAATAAAACAAAGCAAATTCAATTTGAACTTTAAAAATCACATGCAATCAAAATATTTTAATATCATCTATAAATCACCAACTATTCCTCAACTAACGTATATACATATATATCTATCCCTTTCTCAAAATTGTTCAAACCCATGTGCATTGTTCAAAAGCAACCACATTCAACCTTTACCATAAGGAAAACCAAGGAAAAACTCAACATTAAATATATAAACCCTAACATTCTATCAACTCACATTTTAGTATGTTATAACCATCCCTTCTCCTAAGACATGTAACCATACAATGACATTCTTTTAAGCATGCAAGTTTAAAAAGTGAGAATTAAGGACAATAAAACTATATTTTGGCAAGAAGATTGGCTAAGAGATGGGGTTGATATTTTTAATGGAGATATAAAAGAAAAGGAAATTTACTTTTAACCGTTATTGGAGGAAATTTCCTATCAAATCTCATATTATACGCATTTTAGAGGTGGCAGGCAAAACTACCTTCGCCAGCCGAAATTTAAAAACTTGAAAATCTCTCTATTGTTTTAAAGCACATTTAAAATGCATTTGTGAAAATACTATTTTACCATTTTCTAAATTTTTTGGTTCTGAGATTCTGAATCCAATGAAAATTCCATCGGAAATTCAACATTTTGATACTAGAATTTAGGTGGGTATTATTACATTCTTCCCCTATTAAGAACATTCATTCTCAAATGTTCAACCAAACATAAAAACATATAGCATACAAGCATAACTTAAAGCATATTGACTCGCGGTTGTCGAAACCGGTCAAAAATAACCTTTCCGGTTATCAACAATATTACTACTGTAGATAGTGGTAAAAGATCGAATCCACAGAGAATTGAAAACTAATCTATTTTTCTTAACAAGACTAAGAGAATTAACTGAATGAGAAACTGAAAGCAAGCAATTGAAAGCGGAATAAAAATAAATTGCAGTAAAAGTAAAATGGGGGGTTTGAGATTGATTTGATTAACAAACTACTGAAAGCAATTAAATGAGCGAATAATTAAAATAAAAGAGAAAGGTCTAGTTGAAGAGATGGGTCCACTTCGGTTGTTTGGATTGATCATTGAAACTTATATTCTTTAGATTAACTTAACAGATCAGTTATGGAGATGGAAAACGCTTCTCACCACCATGTCTCTCCTTATGATTAAATCAATTAGGGAACGTCCTCTAATTAATTACTAATTAACAAATTGCCAAGGAACTTCCATGGGCCTTAGGCATCAAAATAATTGTCAATTGCATGAAGATAAAGAGAGATCCAATCCTAGCTACTCAAACGCATGAGATGTTGCTAGATCACATAATTTCTTAGTTGTTACACCAAGTGTTCTTATGTCTGAACAATTCAAGCAATTAAGGACTTAAAATTATCCAAACTAACAATTAATTACCTTACAATCAAGAATCAAGTGACCAATTTAATCAAAACAACAAAGTAATAATAGATTCAAGCACCAAATTGTATGAATATTAAACAAACTAAAGACAAACAATTTATGTTTAGATCTCACAATCCATTAAAACAACCTTAGTTTCAACCAATTTTCAACTAGATTAAAAGGTTTCAGCCACTCATAGCTGAAACAAAAACCAAAAAAAGAAAGAAAGGAAGAAGAAGATGAAGAGAAGATGGAGCCGGATGAGAGGCTTGCGCAGATGGTGTTGCAAAAACGTGGAGAGAGGATCGGCTGGCCTTTAAGGAGTCTTTAAATAGGTTTTAGATGCTGACCTTGCTGCCCTAGAGGTACTTGCTGCCCAAGTTGAGTTAGAAAAGGAAAGATTCGCGTTCCAAAATTATTAAGAAGGAAAGAGGCGTGCGCTTGCTCTTCAGATGGAAAGTGGCGCGCGGAATGGCTTCAAAAGGTAAGAGTGTGCTGTCCAAGATTTTACTTGCTGCCCAAGTGTCTTCAAGATGCTGCCCAAGAGGTACTTGCCGCCCAAGTTGTGTCTGGAAAGGAAGGAATCGCATTGCAAGGTCTTCAGAAGGAAAGAGGCACGCGGATGCTCTTCAGGGGGAAGGTGGGCGCGCGGTATGCATGTGCAGAAGGGAAAGTGAATCTGTCCAGTCTTTCCTTTTTAGGTGGAGCCTTCTTTTGAATTTTGAATGCTGAACGCAGAAGAGGCAAGTGCATCTTCATGAAATCTTGCTGCCTAAATAGGAAGATATGACTACTGCAGTGTGTGTACATTTTTGAACAAGGAAAGAAAGATATGCATTTTGAATTTCAAATAATCTTCTGACTGAGCTTTCCTTATTTGCTTTTGCTTCTGCACTTTCCTTAATTGAAAGCAAGCGTGCTGATAGTATCAAAGACCTGACTTTGGCGGCAGAGGAGTCTAAACTTCAAAATCAACAACTCTGCCAAGAAGTTAAAGCTTTGGAGAAGAGATGCTCAGCTCTGCTCGAGGACGCCAAGCTCGCGGAAGACAGGGTCTAGTTGGCGTGTGAGGAGCGACTAAGGGAGTATAAGGAGTCGGCAGAGCTGAAGAAGGAGATTGAGCAGGCCTGTGAAGCTCGTCTCCAAAGTTATAAGGACTCTTCTGAGTTGAAGGCCAAGATAGCTGAGGCCTGCGAAGTGCGACTTGCGGAATTCAAAGCCTCTGGCGAGCTGAAGAATGCAATATGGTGCAAGGGCTTCTGCATGTTCACCTCCGATTTCAATCGAGGCTTGAGGGAAGCCAGGCATGCCCCTTCCACCCCGCTAGCTCAACTCCGAGCTCTTGAGGTAGACTCTGATGGCGAGGAGGTACATTACGGGGAGGATGAAAGACCCTTGCCCAAAGGAGTTCCTCACACTGCAACTGGGTCTCTTGAAGAGGATACCGAGCTTGAGGAGGGAGATGGGTAGGAGACCGCTGGGCCTAAAGAGGAAGGTGCCGAGTCCTTGAGGGAAGATGCTGGACCTAAAGGAAAAGAGATAGTGCCCTTTGTGGGTACTGGGGGGTTTGGACAAGAAGGTGCAGGACCTCCCAAAGATAGTAGTGTAGATAATAATGATGTAAATAGTGACGTCCCTAGAAATGTAAGTCCTTTACGGACAATTTTCCCGCCTATAGTTATAGATGATTAGGTCAGGTTGTAATTTTTCCTCTACTTAATAGAATCTATCTCTTGCCTATGTTTGTGCTTGGGTTGTTCTTGCTTTTTATTTTGCTGGTTTTTCTGGGCAGTTTAATCTGAAAGAGTCAATCTTAAGGATAAACTTGTTAAACCGTACATTCATTTTCCAGGGACTAATTATACTAAGGAGTTTGCTTATACCAAGCTGACCATCCATGGTGTCAATCTCTTCACCTTTAACTTAATCCGATCTGGAACCTCAGTAATCGACTAACTTTTAACTTATAAGTTTTTCTATTCTCGCAAAGGCATTCTTATTAATTTTTTTATTCTGTTGACTCGTCCATGATTTGAGATCGAATATATAATTTTCGTGTAATCAAAGTGAAATGGACCATGTACCTTCTAAAGTGATGAGCAGAGCTGACTTCTTTGTTTTTAGTTCTGTGAAGAGAGGAATTGAGGCTGGGGCCTTGTCTACTCATGCCTTAGATTTCCTCTTGCTCCTTGGTTTAGAGGGAATTCGTGACTTCCATTTTATCTCTCTGGCTGTCCTGAATTTGGTTCTTTTCTTGCTTGATTCCTCCGAGCTTAGATCGGGGTGTCTTAGCCCACGTTTCTGCCCTTTCCAGACCTGCCCTGTTCTTTTTGATTTTTGAATTTGCTCAAGGTTTGGGCCCTTTTGATCTTGAATAGGATCTAAGCACCTTAGGCTTGCCTCGTTCTTCGTCATCTCAACCGGTTTTGTGGTGCCGGGGTCACTTGGGGGGCCCAGTCACCTACCTCACTAAGGTCTTGCGTAAGATTCAGGCTCTTTGGCCTTACTGTCGCTTCATCCTCTCAACCGGTTTTATGGTGCCAGGGGCACTTGGGGAGCCCGATCACCTACCTCACTAAGGTCTTGCGCAAGATTCAGGCTCTTTGGCCTTACTGTCGCTTCATCATCTCAGCCGGTTTTGTGGTGCCGGGGCCACTTGGGGAGCCCGGTCACCTACCTCACTGAGGTCTTGCGCAAGACTCAGGCTCTTTAGCCTTACTGTCGCTTCATCATCTCAGCTGGTTTTGTGGTGCCGGGGGCACTTGGGGAGCCCAGTCACCTACCTCACTAAGGTCTTGCACAAGATTCAGGCTCTTTGGCCTTACTGGCGCTTCATCATCTCAGCCGGTTTTATGGTACCGGGGGCACTTGGGGAGCCCGGTCACCTACCTCACTGAGGTCTTGCGCAAGATTCAGGCTCTTTGGCCTTACTGGCGCTTCATCATCTTAGCCGGTTTTGTGGTGCCGGGGGCATTTGGGGACCCGATCACCTACCTCACTGAGGTATTGTACAAGATTCAGGCTCTTTGGCCTTACTGTCGCTTCATCATCTCAGTCGACTTTGTGGTGCCGGGGGCACTTGGGGAGCCCGGTCACCTACCTCACTAAGGTCTTGAGCCTTTGTGCCTGTTTTATTTTTATTTTTCGTTTCTTTCAATGGAAGCAATGTAAGTTATGGCAAATAACAAATTTGATGATAATAACGTTTACTTTATTCCCATGCTTCAAAATACAATCAATCCTCTTACATTTGATAACATCTTAAGGGAAGTACCTTTTCAAATGTTGGATATTCCAAGCATGAGGCTCAGGGTTTCCCTGCATGTCCTCAATTCGATACACCCCCGGTTTGACCACTTTTATTATTCTGAAAGGACCCTCCCAGGTCGGCACCAGCTTTCCTACTGCCGCTCTCTTTCCAGTAGCTTCTAGATTTCTCAAGGCCAGATCTCCTACCTTTAGGCTTCTTTCTCTGACCCTTTGATTGTAATAGCGAGCCGCTCTTTGTTAATAAGCGGTTCTACGGACTTGAGCTTCCTCCCGGACTTCTTCTAAGGCATCTAGGTTACTTCTCAGTTTATCACTGTTGGCATTCTCGTCATTGAACTGGACTCGATGTGTAGGGACTTGTAGCTCGATTGGAACTACGGCCTCAGTGCCAAATGCAAGTGCAAAAGGTGTCTCCTTGGTTGGCGCCCTGGGCGCGGTTCTGAACGCTCATAAAATACTGTTGAGCTCATCTGCTCAATTTCCCTTTGCTCCGTCCAATCGCTTTTTCAGCCCTTGGAGAATAGCTCTGTTGGTGACCTCTGTTTGGCTGTTGGTTTAGGGATGGGCCACCGAGGAGAATTTATGCCAGATGCCTGTAACGACCCGGAAAACCGACCCGTTACCGGCACTAGGGTCCAGATCGGCTTAAGGCCGCCGGGACCCGTAGCAAGCCTACATACATCCTGTATACCTGTTTAATCCCATACATGATCAACAAACATACTTAAGAATTAAAACTTTTCTTTTTCTTCATACACCAAACTCAACCTGTGCATGCACTGTATTCATCATATACATAAACATTAATCCCTCTGTGGGATTTCATCAAAGCCTCAATGGCAATATAAAATCTGTGTTGAGTTGGTTCACATACACATCATATAATAAGATCATGTACATACCAAGGGATTAACATACACTATGGTCAAGCACAAATCTATCCTCAATAACATAGTTACATAAACATAACTGTTCAAACTTTACATTACATTCTTATCATATGTCATGTCCACATACTCTAGCTATTACATACATATGACTTGACTTCACTCTAGCCGACTTCTTGATCTCTCCTGTACCTGCAACTCTGGGGATAATGGGAGTGGGGTGAGCTAAAAGCCCAGTGAGCGGAAACTAAAAACATTTGTTTTAATTCCTCCATTTTTAGGTACATTATTATACATTTTTATTTTTTATTATCAAATAACTTTTATTTTCATTCTTTTTCTTATTCATGCTTTCATGTATGCGTCATAACACAAACATTTCACAACAAGGATGAACTTGTCACCATTTAGCCCCTATCCTTCTTACTTATACATGCCGGGGGCGTAGAGCCGTAGCAGGCACACCCGGACTTCCATCATCAATCATAGTGCCAGGGGCGTAGAGCCGTAGCAGGCACACCTGGACTCACATAGGCTATCATGTCATACGAGGGCTAATGGATCATTCAATGTTCATCCACATCAACAACAAATTATGCAATGCAACATATTCGTGCATTCTAATGCAAGCAACCTAATATTGCATGGCATAATGATGCATGGGCAATGCTTTATGATTCATTCATTTATTTATTTACTTTAAAGCTTAAGGGGTTGTTCCACTCACCTGGTAACTGAAGCTTGACAACGAACTCTGAACAACTATCTCACAACCGGGGGTCTCGGTTCCTCGGGTCCGAACCTACACAGGTGGACTCAAATGAGGCACCAAACATACATGAACGTGACTCTGAAAAGCTCCCCAAAAACCCCCTAAAACATCCTGAAAACATCACATGGAAACATGCAAGAAATGGCTGAACAGGGCACTTTCGGCGGCAGGTTCGGCGGCCGAAAGTCCCTCTGCAGCCGAAAGTCATGCAGGTTCGGCGGCACTTTCGGCGGCCGAACCTCCCAGACAGAGACGAACCTTGAGTTTCGGGGGCAGGCTTCGGCAGCCGAAACTGCCTCCACAAGGGGGTTCGGCGGCCGAAAGTCACTTCGGCGGCCGAACCTGAGTTTCTGCCGAAGGGCAGAAACTTGGCTCCCTTGTGTCCACAGCCTCCAAAACACCTTAAAACCTGCATAAACTTGTTTCTACTCATGCATACACATCATACCAGTTCCTAGGGGCCTCATTCAAACATATACCCCATCTACAACACTTCAAACCACATCAAACAAGCCACATTGTTCAAAAAAATCACATAAACCTAACATATGCTCAACTAACTCTAACATGCTTCTCTACCCCTTAAAACTTCATGAAACTCATTTAAAACATACATTGAGCTTAAGATCGGCTCTTACCTCTTGAAGATCGAGAAAGAGACGACTCAACTCGGAGATCCAAGCACGAGAGCGCCTGAGTTTCCAAAGCTCCAAAACTTGCCTTTAAAGCTTAAAACTTGCAATGTGGGTTTAAAACTCAAGAAAGATGGAGGAGATCTAGTGAAAGAACACAAGATTTGAGGTGAGGGAGATCGGAAGCTTGTTGTGGCCGAAAATGGGAGAAAACCTCGCCCATTTCGGCTAAGGGTCCCTTTTATAGTGGCTGGCCAGGCCACGTTCGGGGGCCGAAGGTGCCTCCGCATGCATGCAAGGTTCGGCGGCCGAACTTGGAGTTCGGCGGCCGAACCTGCATTTCCCTCACTCAAAACTTTCGGGCGCCTAAAGTCCCTCCGAAAGCATGCATGTTCGGCGGCCGAACCTCAAAGTTCGGCGGCCGAACCTGGGTTTTCCTCCAAAGATTTTTCATGCAAAAACTCATTTAATTCTTACTTAAAAATATGAAAACATTTCATAAAATCATGGTTTTACCCTTCTAGAGGTTTCCGACATCCGAGGTCCCACCGGACGGTAGGGATTCCGATACCGGAGTCTAGCCGGGTATTACATTCTCCCCCCCTTAAGAACATTCGTCCCCGAATGTTCCTCAACTAACATATAAAGCATGGCATCAATCATAACATACAACATATCATACATGCAACACATAGAATAACTAACACTCACCTCAAAACAGATGGGGGTACTGCTGGAGCATGGACTCCCGTGTCTCCCATATGCATTCCTCTAAGTTGTGGTGGTTCCAAAGGACCTTTACCATCGGGATTTCCTTGTTCCTCAACTTTCTGATCTGAGTGTCTAGGATCCGCACTGGCTGTTCTACATAGGTGAGATCCTCATGGATCTCCATATCAGGCTCACTAAGAACCTTGCCCGGATCTGACACGAACTTCCTCAACATGGAAACATGGAAAACCGGATGGATTCTCTCCATAGAAGCAGGCAAGTCCAGCTTGTACGATACATTCCCAATCCTTTGCAGGACTTCAAAGGGTCCAATGTACCGCGGAGCTAGCTTACCCTTCTTACCAAACCGAACCACCCCTTTCATCGGAGACACCTTGAGCAATACTAGATCCCCCTCCTGAAACTCTACCTGTTTCCTGCGGATGTCTGCATAACTTTTCTGCCTGCTGGTGGCAGTCTTTATCCTTTCTCTGATCATGGGCACCACCCTGCTGGTAATCTCTACAAGCTCAGGCCCTGCTAAGGACCTCTCTCCTACCTCTTCCCAGCAAACGGGTGACCTGCACTTCCTCCCATATAAAGCTTCATATGGAGCCATCCCTATGCTAGCATGATAGCTGTTATTGTAGGCAAACTCCACCAAAGGTAGATGTTGCTTCCAAGAACCGCCAAAATCTAGCACGCACATTCTGAGCATATCTTCTACGGTCTGGATGGTCCTCTCTGACTGTCCATCGGTCTGGGGGTGGAAGGCAGTACTGAAATCTAACCTGGTACCCATAGCACTCTGCAGACTCCGCCAAAACCTGGAGGTGAACTGGGGCCCTCTATCTGACACTATAGATACCGGGACCCCATGTAGTCTGACGACTTCATCCACATAAACCTGCGCTAACTTATCCACAGAGTAGTTGCTCCTAACTGGAATGAAGTGAGCAGATTTGGTGAGTCTGTCCACAATCACCCATATGGAGTCTAGTCTGTTGGATGTTGCCGGTAACCCCACTACGAAGTCCATAGCTATGTTCTCCCATTTCCATTCTGGAATAGGTAGCGGGTTAAGCATTCCAGCCGGCTTCTGATGCTCTAGTTTCACCCTCTGACACACATCGCAGGCTGACACGAACAGTGCCACGTCCTTCTTCATAGCTGGCCACCAATACACTCTCTTCAGATCCTGATACATCTTGGTGGCTCCAGGGTGAACACTATACCTGGTATTATGGGCTTCCCCCATAATATCTCCCTTCAGACCAATGTCATCTGGCACACATAATCTGTTCCCGTAGCGGAGGATCCCCTTATCATCAAATCTGAACTCACTATCTTTGCCTGACTGAACCGTCCTGGCAATCTTCACTAACTCTGGGTCCTCATGCTGTTTCTGAGCCACCTGCTCCAGAAACACTGGTGTTACCTTCATCTGTGCAATCAGAGCACCTGTGCCAGACAACTCCAACTGTAATCCCTCACTCATAAGTCTGTGGAACTCCTTCACCACCGGCCTCCTCTCTGCTGAAATGTGGGATAGACTGCCGAGTGATTTCCGGCTTAGGGCGTCTGCCACAACATTCGCCTTACCCGGATGGTACTGAATCTTGCAATCGTAGTCACTCAACAGCTCTACCCACCTCCTCTGCCTCAAGTTCAGTTCTCTCTGACTCAGGATGTACTGCAAGCTCTTATGATCTGTGGAGATCTCACACTTTACCCCATAAAGGTAATGCCTCCACATCTTGAGTGCAAAGATCACTGCCGCCATCTCCAGGTCATGTGTGGGGTAATTCAGCTCATGCTTCTTCAGCTGCCTAGAAGCATAAGCGATCACCCTCTCATTTTGCATTAGCACACAACCCAGTCCCACACGGGACGCATCACAATATACTGAGAAGTCATCATCACCTTTTGGCAGAGCTAACACCGGTGCTGAAGTCAACCTCCTCTTAAGCTCCTCAAAGCTTTCCTCACACTGATCGGTCCATATAAACTTCTGATTCTTCTTTGTCAATTTGGTCATAGGAGCAGCAATCTTTGAGAAGTCCTGAACGAACCTCCTGTAGTAACCTGCTAAACCCAGAAAACTTTTGATCTCGGTCACTGTGGTGGGTCTAGGCCAGTTAGCTACAGCCTCTACCTTCTTGGGGTCTACTTCAATACCCTGTTCTGACACAACGTGCCCCAAGAATGAAATGCTCCTAAGCCAAAACTCACACTTGGAGAACTTGGCATACAAGCCATGCTCTCTCAAGGTCTGCAAAACTGTCCTCAGGTGATGGGCATGCTCCTCTGCATTTCTGGAATACACTAAGATATCGTCTATGAAGACAATAACGAAGTGATCCAGATACTGACTGAATACTCTGTTCATGAGGTCCATGAATGCTGCAGGGGCGTTGGTCAACCCAAACGGCATCACAAGGAACTCATAGTGCCCATACCTGGTCCTGAAAGCTGTCTTCGGTACATCTTCATTCCTTATCCTCAACTGATGGTACCCTGATCTCAGATCTATTTTGGAGAAACAACCTGCTCCTGCTAGCTGGTCGAATAGATCGTCGATCCTCGGCAAAGGGTACTTGTTCTTGATGGTGGCTTTGTTCAACTGTCTGTAGTCGATACAAAGCCTAAGGGATCCATCCTTTTTCTTTACAAAGAGCACTGGAGCACCCCAAGGTGAGGTACTCGGTCGGATGAAACCCTTGTCCACCAGTTCTTGCAACTGTTCCTTTAGCTCTTTCAACTCTGCTGGCGCCATCCTGTAGGGAGGGATAGAGATAGGCCTAGTTCCAGGCATCAGCTCTATTTCAAACTCTATCTCCCTTGCAGGTGGTAGTCCTGGAAGCTCGTCTGGGAAAACATCTAAGAACTCACTCACCACAGGCACTGAGACGGGCTCTCTGACATGACTATCTAACTCCCTCACATGAGCTAGAAACCCCTGACATCCCCTCCTAAGCAACCTACGAGCCTGAAGAGCTGAGATCAGACCTCTAGGTGTACCCCTCTTGTCTCCTCTGAAGACGACCTCTGACCCATCCTGATCTCTGAATCTGACTACCTTGTCTCTACAGTCCAAGGTAGCACCATGGGTCGATAACCAATCCATCCCTAGAATGACGTCAAAATCTGTCAAATCTAGAACCACGAGGTCGGCGGAAAGGCATCTTCCCTCTATGAAAACTGGACTACATTGGCAGACTGCCTCTGCCACTGACGGGTCACACTTGGGTCCACTGACCCATAGGGGACACTCTAACCCAGAGACCATCAATCCTACCCTCTCCACGACTCTCGGAGCAATAAAAGAATGAGATGCACCCGGGTCCATTAAGGCATACACATCTGAACAACCAATGATGAGATTACCTGCCACCACGGTGTTGGATGTGTTGGCCTCCTGCTGAGTCATTGTGAAGATCCGTGCCGGAGCTGATGGACCTTCACCTCTATATCCTGCTGATGAAGAGGCTGACCCTCTCTCTCTGCCTCTGCCACTGGCCTGTGTTGCGGCTGGAGCTACTGGCTGCACCACACTGCCGGAGGTTGTCTGCTGAGACGGTGCTGTAAAGGCTCCTCTAGGACAGTCTCGAGCCAAATGACCCGCCTGTCCGCATCTGAAACATGTGTTTGTCCCTGCCAGACATACTCCCTTGTGTGGTCTCCCACATCTCATACATGCTGTAACCTCTGCGCCAGAGCTTGAGCCACTGCCTAAACCCAGACCTGACTTGATCTTGTTCCAGAACTTATTCTTCTTAGATTTTCTGTGGCCTCTGTCCCACTTCTTATTGCCTGCAACTGCTGTACTCAGAGAAGAAGAGTCTACCCTTTCCCCGCCTGGGGTCTTGGAACCAGAAGACTGTGCCACTGACTGTTTTACCTTCCCCTCAACGATAGCACTAGCCTCCATTCTCCTAGCCATATCCACTATGGCATGGAAACTCTCCCTCTCTGCTGACTGTACCAAAGAGGAATACCTGGAGTGCAATCTCATAATATATCTCCTTGACTTCTTTTGATCTGTGTCCAAATTCAGCCCAGCATATGGCAACAACTCCAGGAACCTGTCTGTGTACTCGTCTACACTCATGTCATCAGTTTGCCTCAACTGCTCGAATTCTATCATCTTCAATTCCCTTGAACTATCAGGGAAAGCCCATCCTGCAAACTCGTTTGAAAACTCTTCCCAATTCATGCTGTCCACTCTCGGGTTCACATAATTCTTGAACCACTCCCGTGCCTTCTTGCACTTAAACGTGAACCCGGCCATCTGAATGGCTCTACTGTCGTCAGCCCCTATCTCATCTGTAATTGCCTTGACCCGCTCCAAGTACACGAACGGATCATCACCGGTTTCAAACTGGGGAGCACCCAGCTTCATATAATCGGTCATCTTGACCTTGCTCCCTCCAGATGAGGTAGGTTTGGGTACTTGTGTTTCCGGGACAGTAGATACTGGTGGTGGTGGAGGTACAACATCCCCTGGGGTAGGGTTTGCTGTACTGGTAAAGGGAGGTGGAGGTGGGTACATGGGGTACTGAGAGTATGGTGGGTAGTAAGGTGGGTATGGCATATGTGGAGGATAAGGGCTAAAACTGGGGTAATCCGATGTACCTCCCATCGAATACCCTGGATGGTGTGAATAGGGTGGGTAGTGATGTGGCTGGACATAACTCGAGGCCTGAGTGCCTCCTTCTGATTCTCCCATGCCCTCTTCCGGCATGCTCACACCGAGACTGCCATCCCTCCTCTGGTCTACTTCCATATCCTCAGACATTCCTCCCTGCACTGTTCCCCTTACTGATCTGCTTCTTCCCAGATCTAAAGACCTTCTAGGGTCTCTAGCTACTCTGTCTCTGTTGGACCTACTGGACATTGCCCTAGGCAATGCTGGAGGACGGGCATCAGTGCCCTCGTCCTGAGGTGGCACTCCAGTCAATCGTGCAGATCGACGAGTTCCTCTCATTCTATCTTCTGAAAAACAGCACATAGCATAAACAATCATTAGCATCATATGGTTCATGTGGAAACACATGAACCCTCATCACATACATAGCATCACATCATAGCATTTATGCACATGCATATCATCATGGCATATCATATCATCATATTGACAGGACTCTACATCCTATCCTAGTGGACATGATTTTCCTAGTGTGCTTGACCTTCTAGAACATCTATGAGCCCGACACTCTAGGTCCGATCATATGAACCTAGGGCTCTGATACCACTCTGTAACGACCCGGAAAACCGACCCGTTACCGGCACTAGGGTCCAGATCGGCTTAAGGCCGCCGGGACCCGTAGCAAGCCTACATACATCCTGTATACCTGTTTAATCCCATACATGATCAACAAACATACTTAAGAATTAAAACTTTTCTTTTTCTTCATACACCAAACTCAACCTGTGCATGCACTGTATTCATCATATACATAAACATTAATCCCTCTGTGGGATTTCATCAAAGCCTCAATGGCAATATAAAATCTGTGTTGAGTTGGTTCACATACACATCATATAATAAGATCATGTACATACCAAGGGATTAACATACACTATGGTCAAGCACAAATCTATCCTCAATAACATAGTTACATAAACATAACTGTTCAAACTTTACATTACATTCTTATCATATGTCATGTCCACATACTCTAGCTATTACATACATATGACTTGACTTCACTCTAGCCGACTTCTTGATCTCTCCTGTACCTGCAACTCTGGGGATAATGGGAGTGGGGTGAGCTAAAAGCCCAGTGAGCGGAAACTAAAAACATTTGTTTTAATTCCTCCATTTTTAGGTACATTATTATACATTTTTATTTTTTATTATCAAATAACTTTTATTTTCATTCTTTTTCTTATTCATGCTTTCATGTATGCGTCATAACACAAACATTTCACAACAAGGATGAACTTGTCACCATTTAGCCCCTATCCTTCTTACTTATACATGCCGGGGGCGTAGAGCCGTAGCAGGCACACCCGGACTTCCATCATCAATCATAGTGCCAGGGGCGTAGAGCCGTAGCAGGCACACCTGGACTCACATAGGCTATCATGTCATACGAGGGCTAATGGATCATTCAATGTTCATCCACATCAACAACAAATTATGCAATGCAACATATTCGTGCATTCTAATGCAAGCAACCTAATATTGCATGGCATAATGATGCATGGGCAATGCTTTATGATTCATTCATTTATTTATTTACTTTAAAGCTTAAGGGGTTGTTCCACTCACCTGGTAACTGAAGCTTGACAACGAACTCTGAACAACTATCTCACAACCGGGGGTCTCGGTTCCTCGGGTCCGAACCTACACAGGTGGACTCAAATGAGGCACCAAACATACATGAACGTGACTCTGAAAAGCTCCCCAAAAACCCCCTAAAACATCCTGAAAACATCACATGGAAACATGCAAGAAATGGCTGAACAGGGCACTTTCGGCGGCAGGTTCGGCGGCCGAAAGTCCCTCTGCAGCCGAAAGTCATGCAGGTTCGGCGGCACTTTCGGCGGCCGAACCTCCCAGACAGAGACGAACCTTGAGTTTCGGGGGCAGGCTTCGGCAGCCGAAACTGCCTCCACAAGGGGGTTCGGCGGCCGAAAGTCACTTCGGCGGCCGAACCTGAGTTTCTGCCGAAGGGCAGAAACTTGGCTCCCTTGTGTCCACAGCCTCCAAAACACCTTAAAACCTGCATAAACTTGTTTCTACTCATGCATACACATCATACCAGTTCCTAGGGGCCTCATTCAAACATATACCCCATCTACAACACTTCAAACCACATCAAACAAGCCACATTGTTCAAAAAAATCACATAAACCTAACATATGCTCAACTAACTCTAACATGCTTCTCTACCCCTTAAAACTTCATGAAACTCATTTAAAACATACATTGAGCTTAAGATCGGCTCTTACCTCTTGAAGATCGAGAAAGAGACGACTCAACTCGGAGATCCAAGCACGAGAGCGCCTGAGTTTTCAAAGCTCCAAAACTTGCCTTTAAAGCTTAAAACTTGCAATGTGGGTTTAAAACTCAAGAAAGATGGAGGAGATCTAGTGAAAGAACACAAGATTTGAGGTGAGGGAGATCGGAAGCTTGTTGTGGCCGAAAATGGGAGAAAACCTCGCCCATTTCGGCTAAGGGTCCCTTTTATAGTGGCTGGCCAGGCCACGTTCGGGGGCCGAAGGTGCCTCCGCATGCATGCAAGGTTCGGCGGCCGAACCTGCATTTCCCTCACTCAAAACTTTCGGGCGCCTAAAGTCCCTCCGAAAGCATGCATGTTCGGCGGCCGAACCTCAAAGTTCGGCGGCCGAACCTGGGTTTTCCTCCAAAGATTTTTCATGCAAAAACTCATTTAATTCTTACTTAAAAATATGAAAACATTTCATAAAATCATGGTTTTACCCTTCTAGAGGTTTCCGACATCCGAGGTCCCACCGGACGGTAGGGATTCCGATACCGGAGTCTAGCCGGGTATTACAATGCCCATATTTCTTGTAAATTCTCTGAAGGCGCTGCAGTCAAATTGCCTGCCATTGTCTGATATGAGCACCCTTGGTATACCAAACCTGCAGATAATGTTGCCCCAGACGAAGTCTATCATTTTCCTCGCTGTGATAGTAGGGACTGCCTCTGCTTCTGGCCACTTTGAAAAGTATTCCACAGCCACTATCACAAACTTCTTCTGTCCGGTGGTCTTGGGAAAAGGTCTCAGGATATCTATGCCCCACTGAGAGAACGACCATGGGCTGGATATGCTGGATTGAGGTGTGGCTGGCACGTTGATGGCGTTGGCAAATCTCTGGTATACATCGCATCTTCGGACAAACTCTTCAGCCTCCTTTTTAATGGTGGGCCAGTAATACCCTTGCCTGAATATCTTATTTGCCAGTGTCCCTGCCCCCTCATGGGCTCCGCATATCTCTCGGTGTATTTCTTCCATCACCCTTGTAGCTTCTTCCGGACTCACGCATCGAAGCCATGGGGTAGACTTCCCTCTTCTGTATAGGGTCCCTCTCACTGCTTGGTAGTTAGCTGTCCGGGCCGCAATCTTCTTTGCCTCGGCTTTATCCTCGGGGAGTTTTTCTCTTTCCAAATATTCAAGGTACGGGGTCATCCAGTTCTGCTCATCTTCGACTTCCATCACGATATTTGCTTTATCGAAGGCGGGAATGCTAACATGTTGTATGTACACCTCATCTGGGAGCTGCTCCAGCTCTTCCCTAGACAACCGGCTGAGCAAATCCGCTTCTTCATTCTCTTCCCGAGGTATTATCTGGTATTTGACCATAATCCCTCGACTCTTGAGCTCGGCTTCTATGGACTTTACCTTCGCCAAGTAATTCTGCATAGTAGGGTCTCTGGCTTGATACGCCCCTGTTATCTGGTTGACCACTAATTGGGAATCACTATTCACCTCGAGGTCGGTTGCCTCTACCTCCATTGCTACCAGCATCCCGTTTATCAGGGCCTCATCTTTCGCTATGTTATTGGAGGCGCTGAACTCTAGGCGTAAGGCGTAACAAACTTTGAACCCTTCAGGTCCCTTCAGCATTATTCCTGCACCGCTGCCCCCAGCCCCGGATGCCCCATCCACATACAACCTCCAGCTGAACTCTGGTGAGGGCTGCCTCCCTCTCTTGTTCTCCCATGCTTCCGAAGATGACTCACCCGATTCTGCCTATTCATTGAAAGAGCACTCTTCTATAAAGTCAGCAAGGGCTTGGGATTTTATGGTGGTTCAGGGTCGGTATTCTAAACAGTAGGGGCTAATTTCAATGGACCAAGCAAGCATCCGACCTGAAGTTTCTGGTCTGTGGAGAATCTTCTTCAACGGCTGGTCTGTCATCACTACTCCTTAATGGCTTTTTAGGTAAACTCTGAATTTTTTGACCGCCAACAGCAAAGCGTATGCTATTTTTTCAATGTTCAGGTATCTCACCTCGGCATCTTTGAGCACTTTGCTGACATAGAAAACTGGCTTTTGTTCTCCTCCTTCCACTCTCACCAGTACGGCACTAACAACTTGCTCTGAGGCTGATAAGTAAATTAAGAGCTCTTCCCCTTCCAGCAGACTACTGAGCACATGTGGCGAGCTGAGATAGCGTTTGAGTTCTTCGAAGGCTTTTCGACAGTCCTCGGTCTATTCAAAGTTCGGAACTTTTCTCAACTTCTTAAAAAAATGGCATGCATCTTTCAGCCGACCTCGACATGAAGTGATTGAGCGCTACCACCCTTCCAGTAAGTCTTTGGACATCCCTCACGCAGGTCGACTCAGGCATTTTCAAGATAGCTTCCACCTTCTCTAGGTTGGGCTCAATGCCCTTTTCACTCACCATGTATCCCAAGAACCTCCCTCCCCTGATGAAGAAAGCATATTTAGCCGGGTTCAGCCTCATTCTATATTGCTCCAGTACTTCAAACACCTCCCTCAAGTCTGTTAAGTGTTGTTGAAAGGTCGGACTTTTCACCACCATATTATCCACATATATTTCGACATTCTTGCCGATCTGATCTTTAAAGATTTTTTTCATCAGTCTTTGATATGTTGCCTCGGCATTCTTCAGCCCGAAAGGCATGGCCTTATAGCAGTAGGTCCCATCTTCTGTTATGAACGAGGTCTTTTCTTCATTCGACCTGTCCATTGGAATTTGGTGGTAATCGGACATTGCATCCAAAGACGACATGTAATCAAAACCGGCCGTGGAGTCGACCATTTTATTAATATCAGGGAGGGGATAACAATCTTTGGGACATGCCTGATTCAGGTCAATAAAGTCTATACACATCCTATATTTGCCATTGGCTCCGTTAAGACTGAATACTTTATCTGTCTCTGCTTCTGAAAAGGGAAAAGTTTCCAGTTCTCCTATTGGCTCCATTCTGGCCTCTTTCTTCTCATCTCTGACTTCTAGGACTTATGAGTCAAACTTTTCCCCTGCCGAGCTCGGCTCTGATACCGTGGCCAGGTACACTGCTCTCGCCTCTTCCTGACTTCCTCTGACTACTCCCACTCCTGCTTCCGTCGGGAACTTCATGGCCAAGTACCTTATGCTGGTTATAACCTCCAAGTCATACAGCACCGACCTTCCCAGTATTGCATTGTAGTTCAGGGGAAGCTTCACCACTAGGAACACCGCGTAGTGCGTCCGAGCCAAAAGTGCTTCTCCGAGAGTGAGAGCCAGCTTCATCTTTCCTTCTACAGGTATCGAGACTCCTCCGATCCCTTCACCGGGGCCTAATCCCGAACCAGCTGTTCTTCAGGGATTCTCATTTGTTAGAAGACCCTGTACGGCAACAAGTTCACCTTGCTTCCATTGTCGACGAGAACCTTCTTAACTCGGTAGTTGTGGATGACGACCTTGATAACAAGGGCGTCATCGTGAGGCATCTGAACGCCCTGGGCATCCTCCGGAGAGAAGGAGATGGTCATTGGAGAATGCTCAACTACCTGTATGACCTCGGCACTGCTACCCTCCCCGTCTCGGCCTATCTTTTTTCCTCTTCGGCTCATCCGACTTCCAGTTCCCCCCACAATCATGTTGATGGTTCCGCTGGAACCATCATTCACCGGTCCCGCTCCCGTCCTCCGGGGTCTCTCTGCTATAGGGTTCGGCTGAGGCCTTTCTCCCTTTGGTTTTTTCATGAAATTCCTGAGGTGTCCCCTCTTTATCAACCTCTCAATTTCGCTGATCAGCTGATAGCAATTGTTGGTGTCGTGGCCGTGTGTACGATGATACTGGCAGTATTTGTCAGGATCTCGCTGGCTCGCCTCGGCCCTCATTGGTTTCGGCCATTGGAGGAACTCCTTGTTTTGGATTTCCATGAGCACTTCGGCTCTGGATGCGTTGAGTGGAGTTAGGTTCTCTGGAACCCGCGTGGGGAGTGTTCTTTGTTCTGGAACCCGAGGGGAGAAGGGTCTCTGGTCCCTTCGGTCCTAGGGCTGTCTGTACGGCTCAGGTCTTTTTCTTTGCTTTTTATCATGCCTCTCCAGCCTTCTTTCTTCCGAGGCTTTTCCCCTGTCTGTTGACTCCTTAGCAAATCTGCTCGTTACCAAGGCATCATCCTGCCTTATGTACTTCTTTGCCCTCTTCATCAGTTCTGCCAGCGTGGTGGGGGGCTTTCTACTCAATGAGCCAAAAAACTCGGGGGAGGTCGTCCCCTTCTGCATGGCCTCCACCGCTCTGCCCTCGTCCAGCTCAGGGATCTGTAAAGTCTCCGTATTGAAACGGGGGACATACTCCCTTAAAGACTCATTCCTCCTCTACCTGACTGTCTCCAGGTAGCTCGTCTTTCTGTCCGCTGGTACTCCGGCTATGAACCGACTGATGAAGATGTTGGCTAAATCTCCAAAACTCTTGATGCTTCCGGCTTCCAGGCTGTTGAACTACACTCGTGCTGGCCTTGTGAGCGTCGTGGGGAATACCTTGCACATCAAGGCATGCGATAGAGTCTGCAGCTCCATGAAAGTCTTATAGTTGAGGACGTGCTCCCTTGGGTTGCCAGCTCCGTCGTATGTTGCCATAGGTGGCATCATAAACTTCTTGGGGATGGTCTCCTGCTGCACCCATCTCAAGAAAGGTGAGGAGGTGGGCAAGAGAGCCTGATTGTGATCCTTCGCCCCCAACTCGGCAAGGAGCTGTTCCCTCATTTTCTGTAGTTTTTTATCTACATTCTCTTCCTCCTGTTTGGGCCTCTTCTCCAGATGATACTCATCTTCCTGTTCCTCATCCTCCGTCCTTCTTGTCGTTGTTCTGGCTGAGTAACTCTCTGCCTCATTATTTTCTATCAATTCCCTCACCCTTCTTCCCCGGATTCTAACCTCTGGCTCTTCCTCTTCACCTATCCTTCTCCCCCTTTTCCCGGTTTCTCTACTGTTTATTTGAGGGTGGTTAAAGGTAGGTTGGGGTTCATTGGTGCGGGGTTCTTCTACCATAGGCAACATGTTCACCGGGGTATTGAGTCCCCTTTGCTGCATAATCTGCCCCAGCCAATGGGCAGTGTTTTGCAGTTGGAGGGCCACGGCTCGGAGGTCTTGGTTGGATAGGGTGTTTCCAGGTACATTCCCCGCCGAGCTCGGCGAGGGATTGAAAGGGATTGGTGGTTGGTTGTTAGGAGTTGTGGGGCTAGAGAAAGCGAACTGCTGTCCCTCTTGGACAGAGCTCAAGTCATTGGGGGTGTTAACAATGTTGTTTTCGTTATGATTGGCCATTGTGGATCTCAGTGGGTGTTGTTTGAGAATGGAACTCCAGCGATGAAAAGACCTCCTTCGTTCCCACAGACGGCATCAATTGATAATCTGAAATCCAGAAAATAGGGTTTTACAAGGGGTTTGTAAGCTTGGTCTGAGAGAAGGGTGCTCCTCTCCTTTTATTCTTTTTCTTGGTCTGTCAGTGACGTGTAATGGCCTCACTGCCATTGGACCACCTGTCTCTGCCATACGGATACGGTCGTACGAAGATATCAGACATCTGCTCCATGCGTAACGGCCATTTAATTCTCCCTTTTAGCTCGCGGGTTAACCGAGCAGTTCAGGGTTGGGCCAGTGATCCTCATTTTGCTAAGCTTCCAGGCCGGGCTCGGGAAGAGAAGGCTGGGTCCTGAGAAAAGCTCAACCTCAAGGATGAATGGGCTGGGTCTTCTCACTCGTGGGATTTTGCGGGTCTTGGGCCGGCCTTGTCACTGTGGGCTCGGCCTCTTACCAGGCTATTGAAACCCAGCGGTCATCACCAGGTAATATTTACACTGTGAAATATATGCATAGTTTGTTGAATATACGTGATTATGCATGGGTTATATGATATAAGGTAAACATTGATATATTTTTTATTTTTTATTTCGATCCTAAAAAATTTATGAATTTTCTAACATTAGTATCTGAGTCAGTACCTTGTGTGCCATTGTTTAATTGGATATTTTTTATATAATTATTTTTTAATAATTTTTAAAATTATCATTAAATATTTTTTTAATAATTTTTTTGAAAAATGTCTAAAGTTTTTTTTTTTATTGATGATATCACTATCATTTTTAATTTGGATCTTATTTATTTACTTTTTGTATGTGTATAAAAAATATAATATCAGTTTTCAATGGGATACAAGTCATTTGTGGCCTCGCAAGAGCACTTTTACCGAGAAGATACCTCATGTAGATGAGATGATTAGATAACTAATCATCTTTGAGATGAATCCTATAAACACTACAAATGAGATAAACCATCTAGTATAGTTTATCATCAATGTGAATGATAATTTTTTTTTAAAAAATAAGTTTTTTTTGCAAGACAAAACAAGTTCTGTTTTTCTTTAAGGATTGTGTTGCCTAATTACAATCTAAATGGAATTTTAAATTCCATTTGTAAGAATGTCAATAGTTGCCTTGTTTTAAAATTCATTAGTGAATATTCTAAATAGGTTGCAAATAAAGCGGCGTATCATTCAGTAGGATTATCCAGATTTAATAGTAGGTCTATAGTTAAGTGAAAACTTTTTAGAATTGACTGTAATCTGAATCGACTGTATGAAATTCTATACATGTTTCTTGAATATTATATTCTTATGTATTTAGTCTATATTAGACGTGAATAATTTCTTTTGGAATATTATTATTATTATCCACGTAGTTCGTTTATGCTACTGCGGATAATTTTATAATAAATATTATTATTTTTTATTATTTTATGATTTTAAATAATATGTTATTTTATTTCATGAATTATTAATTGTTCATTATTTTTATATCATATGTTGATATATGGTGTATACATTGATGTTTCTGATATCAATCATAAAATATTTTAAAACTTTTAAATTACAAGTAATTTAAGACATGAACCTTAATATAATTAATTTTTATAATACATTAGGATTTTAGATGATGATTTGGAATATAGTAAACTTTCGACTCTAAAACCTAATGTAAAATAATTATTAATATAATTCATTATTATTAAGGTTAGTGCATCTACGAACTAAGATATTAACTCATATGCATAAATATCCCTAATTTAGACTAAGAAAAATATCTACTTCCATTTTTTTACTTTTCTTAATAAGGAGAGAAGATAAATGATGATAACTATGAAATCTAAAGGAAAAAATCCAGTATGTGCTCGAGGAACTAGGAGTTCTAGAATCTCTTAACCTAGTTATGGCAATACTAGAATAGGAAAACACGGCCCACCATAGGTTGGACCATGAGGTATATGATATTTAAAAGAAGTGAATTCAAATGTTCACATCATTTTAGTAAGCAGTATATATGATATTGTGATGCTTGAGTTTACAAAAAAATATGATTTAATAACAGACATATGATTTGCACTTGAATGTGAGATTTGAAGAAATCTCACTTGTCAATCTTATAGCTTACACTATATAAGCAGATACTTATAAGAAGAGTTCTCGTTATGATATAAGAATATGTCTTAAGATCATTAGTAGTATAGTGAATAAGCTAAAAGATGCTTGTCATATTTTAATTGACAAACAAAATGTTCAAGCGATCATATGCTCTTTACCTAAACACTAGGATCACATGAAAAAGACTATTTACCCACAATGTCCATATTAAGTATATGGAAGATTTTGTGTTTTCCTAGAGTTAGATTAGAAACGTCTACGTTAAATTTAATGAATACAAAAGTGTACATAACTAGCTCTAATTTTTAAGGAAGAAAGGTGTAATACCCGGCTAGACTCCGGTATCGGAATTCCTACCTTCCGGTGGAATCTCGGGTGTCGGAGACCTCTAGAAGGGTAAAATTTTGTTTTCATGAAATGTTTTAATGTATTTTATGATTTTAAGTAAAAAGGAAAATGAGTTTTGAATGAAAATAATTTTTTTGGAGGAAAACTCAGGTTCGGCCGCCGAACCTTAAGTTCGGCCGCCGAACATGCATGCGCTTCGGGTGTGCCTTAGGCCCCCAAAAGCATAAGTGAGGGAAGTCCAGGTTCGGCCGCCGAACCGTATGTTCGGCCGCCGAACATGGCATGCATGCGGAGGCACGTTCGGCTCCCGAATGTGGCCTGGCTAGCCACCTATAAAGGGGTCCCTTAGCCGAAAACGGGCGAGCTTTTTCTCCCCATTTCGGCCAAGGTGAGCTCTCCGCCGTCCCTCACCGATCTTGAGTTTCTTCCTACAAATCTTTCACGATTTTCACAAGTTTTCACTTTGTTTTGAAGATTTTCGAGTTTAAAGCAAGTTTTGGAGCTTTGAGGTTCAAGGAGCTCAATCTCTCCCATCTTCGAGCTAGGGTCGTTTTCCTCTCGATCTTCAAGAGGTAAGGGCCGATCTTGAGCTCATTACATGTTTTAAGCAAGTTTTAAGTTGATCTATGGGGTAGAAATGCATGTTTAGGTTTTGTTAGGTTTTATGTGTTTTATGGTCAATGTATGTTGGAATTGCATGTTTGATGTGTTGTAGTTGGGGTTTAGGATAGTTTGGAGCCCCTAGGAGCTAATGTATGTTTCTTTGCATGATTTGAGTGAGTTGTATGCATGTTGAAATGGAATGGGAGGCTTTTGTGCATGAAGAACCGAGTTTCTGCCCTTTTGGCAGAAACCAGGTTCGGCAGCCGAAGGACTTTCGGCCGCCGAAGGTGCCGCTGAACCTGCCTGACTTTCGGCTCTGGAGGGACTTTCGGCCGCCGAACCTGCCGCCGAAAGTGCCCTGTTCAGCCTTCCTTTGCATGTTTTGCATGATTGTTTTGAGGTGTCTTAGGGGGTTTTTGGGGGATGTTTTTAGAGTTATGTTCTAGTTGTTTGGTCCCTCATTTGAGTCCACCTGTGTAGGTTCGGACCCGAGGACCCCTGCAGTGATTCAGCTGCTTCCGTCATTGTCCGAGCTAGTTGAGGTGAGTAGAATAAACACCTATGTTTTAAAGCAAATAAATATAGATTTGAGCATGTTCATGCATCACGAATGCCATGTGAAATTCTAGGTTGTTTGCATTAGAATTCACGAATATGTTGCATTGCATAATTTGATGATGATGTGGATGGTTATTGGATGATCCTTAGTCCTCGATATGATGCGATGTGACATGATACGGTATGGTACGGAAGTCCAGGTTGTACCCATTCTACGTCCCTGGCACTATGTAAGAGAAAGTCCAGGTTGTACCCATTCTACGTCCCTGGCACATTGGAATGTTATGTTATGTTATGTTAAGAGAAAGACCGGTTGACCCATTCTACGTCCCGGCACTTTGGAATGTAGAGGACTCTTGGTGACAATACCATCCGCGATGTGATTTGTCTGTGATGTGTTGCATTCCATTATGGCATATGATTTAAATGTTTTTTTTTTATTATTCTGCTCACTGGGCTCTAGTAGCTCACCCCTTTTCCCTAATCCCCTAGGGTTGCAGGTACAGGCTAGACAGAGAAGTCAAGGTGATTGAAGTCATGAGTTTGTAATAGTTAGAATGTGGACATGATAAATTGTATAATGTTGTAAAGTTATGAATAATTATATTATGTAAAAATGATATTGAGGATTAGAGGTTGTGCTTGACCCTATGTGTATGGTAATCCCTTTGTAAACATGATCTATGTTTAAAAATGTTTATGTTTCACCAAGCTTGTGTATGATGAGATGCCCCATTGGAGCGTTTGTTGAGAGCTCCAGTGTGGGGTTTATGTTTATGTTTTTGTGCATGCACAGGTTGAGCTTGGTAAAAGAAAAGAAAAGTTCAAAATTTTAAGTATGTTGTTGATCATGTATGGGATTAATCAGGTTTTTAGGATGCATGTCAGGCTTGCTATGGGTTCCGGCGGCCTTATGCCGATCTGGATCCTAGCGCCGGTAGCGGTCCGATTTTCGGGTCGTTACAAAAGAGAAACTAGTGAAAACACCAAAGTGGTAAATAGTATGGGATAGAAAAAATTAAGCTCAACAACAAACAACAATAAAGGAAAGAGTAAAGGTCCTTTTGGATAGAAGAAGGAAAACATTGCTAAGGTCAAATATTTTAACTGTATAGAACATGATCGGAATATCTTCATGTAATTTTTTATGACTTCTTTTATGAGCAAGATGGATATTTGTTAGGAAATAACTCCAAAGTGGAGGTGAAGGGTTTAAGCACTTGCGAGCTTGCTATATGCAGTAAGCAAATTCTATTTCGACATAATATCCAATTTGTTCCATAAATTCAATGGAATTTATTATTTGAGTTGGTGTTGATTAAACTTTTTTTTTTTTCATGAACTAAGTGTAAACTTATTTTAAGTACAAGTGTTAGTGGTTCTAGATATTTCATGAATGCTCATATTGATTTAGAAGTTATATGTAACTTCAATAGTATATTTTTCCCTATTTTACATCTTTTGATACGTCTATGAATGATGTAAACATGTGGTATGCTATGCTTGTCTATATAGGTTAAAAGATATATATCGATTAGTCATAGTGAGCCTATTAGGTAATATTAACAAAGTACCACTTGTAAATATTGCCTAATTTGAAACTATCTAGGAACAAGAGCTGAATTTCTATTGTGTTTAATTTTTTTCTAGTAGATGTGATTATATGTATGTGGGGCTAGATATAGGGGCATATATTTCGTAATTAATGGCTACTCTCTATAAGGTTATGTCTATTTAATATCTCATTAAATTGAGGCTTTAAGTTACTTCCTTAAATTTTTGAATTTAGTTGAGAATCAATTAAATAAAAAAGCAAAGGCTTTAAGAACCAATCAAGGTAGAAAATTTATGTCAGAACAATTTAGAAATTGTATAATAGAAAGGAGAAATAGAATCCTATTATGTTAGGCTAATTATGAGATAAGTTAATATTGCTAATCATCTATTGGGGTGATACATTATTAGTAATCACTATTGAACTTAACATAGTACTCATATAAACAGTAACTCCCATTCAATATGAGTTATGGACTAAACACAAATTTGTTTGTGGATTTTAAAACTACAGGGTTGTAAAATTGCTCATGGTTCTTCATATAAATTTGGAGGACCAAGGGGAATAATATATTCTTTCCAAGATATCTTTGAGCAGTTAAAAAGATATTCATTCTTTAGTGAGCAAGAGAATGAAAATTTAACTGAGTTGGAATCATAAGAGATCACATTCTTTAGAATTCTTTTCCTAAGTATATAAAAATAGGATAAGTCTTACCTCTAAATTAAAATCTTGACCAGACTACTTTCGCTATAGAAATTTTTTGACAGACACACATCCAAGTGCAAGCAATATGGATACAAATGAATATTGTCATCAGTTTCATAATTGCATCTTGAAGTGAGCATAGTCATCGAATTTGGTCCGAGTGGGAGTAATATGAATATTGATGAGTCAATAGATCAATCTCAGCTATGATGAACATGTCATCTAAGGATTTTTAATTGTCATTTTGAGATTGAAGGGGAAGTATTTATTATTACTCTTGATGGAGATGAGCTGAGAAATGTGTTTTTTAAATTCTTAGATCTTCAGCTAAGAAAAAAATATGGATTAAAACAATGGAATAGGAAATGGAGTCAATAAAGAGTTAGTCAATGTAGAGTTACAATTAGGATGTAAAGCGATTGAAAATTAGTGGATTCTCAAAGTGAAGAGCAAGGCTGACTGACAGTATCAAGAGATACAAAACTCGTTTGGTAGCTAAGGGGGTACACACAATAGGAAGGAAAGAATCATAAGGATTTTTTGAATCTATTGTGAGGTTTATTTCAATAAGATTATTTTGTTATTGTTAAATTGCATTAGTTGCTAACCTGAATCTTAAATTATATCAAATGGATGTGAAGACTATTTTTTCTTAAATGGAGAATCAAAATTTACATGAAACAATCTACAGATTTTGGTGTAACTGGCCAAGAACACAAAATATGTAGATTTTTGAAGTCAATCTAAGGCCTTAAACAATCTTCAAGACTATAGTATATTAGATTTCATAATACCGTTGGGTTTTATAATTTTACTGTGATTAATGAGGATCATTTGAAATATATGTAAAGATCCAAGAATAAATTAGTAATATTATCATTATATGTAGATGACATACTAATAGGTAGAAATGACAGTGAGTATATCGCAACTGTTAAGGTTTGGTTATCATCAGTTGAGATGAAAGGGATGAAAAAGTTGCATATAATGTTAGAGTCAAGATTCTAAGGAATCATTAAGGTTAAGGTTTGGTTATCATCTTTTGAGATGAAAGGGATGAAAAAGTTGCATATAATCTTAGAGTCAAGATTCTAAGGGATTATTAAAAAAACTATTGTCTAAGTCTCACAGTAACTGAATATGCAAGATTTTGAACCTATAGATACTCTTGTTTCCAAATAAAAAATTTTAAGTCCTAGATTATGTCCTAAGACTCCAAAAGAGAGGTTCAAATAAAAATATTCAATATAAGAGTGAGGTCAGGAGCCTGATTTATGCTATAAAATGTATTAGACTTGATATGTCCTATGCTATAAATATAGTAAATCAATCTGACTTTAGGCCGGCATACTAGATGTCGTGAATTGGATATAGAGATATTTTAGACGTATATTATATTATTCATGATGTTATCAAGAAAATAGTCTGCAAATGGGAGACTATAGGCATGCAGAAAGGAGAGAAAATTTAGATGAACCTAAATCTATCTCAAGATATATCTTCTTAAGAAGTAAGAAGTTATAGTTTACTATATTAGAGATATAGATTCACATAAAATAAAAGCTTTTTTGACGCATGAAATGACTTTAGGTCTTCCAATAAAGACGAGTATAAAAGATATTTTGTATAGCCTTATAAAGTGATTAAGTTAGTCTAGAGAATAAGATAATATGTTAATGTATTTAAATTATTAATTGCAATTGTGCAATTCATACATACTATTTTATTTTAGGGATATAATTATGGGAAGTATGTCAGACAGATAACAAATGCCTCCTCACACGGTATTGAACGCAAGACAATTATAAGTTTTATTTTATCTGTGGATAAAATTGAGAGCTCAAAAACTTAGAGATTGAGAATAATAGTGGGAGATCATTGTATTTTACAATGATTTTATGTGAATAAATTACATTATCTGTCGTAACAGCCAGATGAAGCTGTGTTTTAAAGTGAGTAGCTTAGAGAACTCAAATTTGGACATTAATTATGCTCAAATTATCATTATCATCTGTACAATATCTTAAATTAAGACATATACCCCATTATGAATGAAAATATATATCGTAGCATGTGATTCAAACTACATGTACTTGTGACTAGTGATGAGAGTACAAGCCCTGATCTCTGCTTGTTAATGTGTGAGGTCTTAAAGATCATATGTAATCTTACAAATACCCTTCGAACTCTGATCTATTACTTAAGACTTAATTTAATATTTGCTATCTTAAAATATTATTAGGAGATTATGAATAATGCAACCTAACGAGATATTCCTAGAAAAACAAATTGAATTAAGGTTAAAAGTATCAAGATGTAAGGAAGAACATATGGAAGTATCACATTAGTTTTGTGTTTATTGACCAGTCAATTATGTTTACAGGAGGATAAAGCATAATTATGGGTATAAAGTGAAATAATTGAGATTATATGGATATTTAATGTGATAAATGATCTAGGTTATTGCATATTGCATCTATTCTGAATTTCGTCATTCGAGTAGTTATATTGCTTTAACAGACTGACTCGCGGTTGTCGAAACCGGTCAAAAATAAACTTTCCGGTTATCAACAATATTACTGTTAGTGTATATGCCCTAGGCCATTATCTTGGGCCTTTTTGTATGTCGTTTTGGTTATTAATAAAAGAGGTTTTTATCATTATTATTTGTTTGCATGTTACATAATAATGATTATCATCCCTGGTTACTTATTATTATGTTAATAATAATAAAATATAACTGGTATGATTATTGATTGATAATCATGAGATGATTATGTATATGTTAATATAATTCAATAATCATAAATACTTGTTAGAGAACAAAGTATTGGATGGACCCGCATTGAGATCACTACATGGGTCATTGTCATAAGTGAATCTCAAAGTAGTTATGTCTTAATCCTTTGACTTGAGATTGTCATAGTTTCCAACATAAGGACTATTATGTTTTGACATAACCAAACGTTGTCTTTAATCGGACAATCATAAAGATTATGATTGAGCATAATAGAAATTATGTAAAGGATAATGAATAATCAAGATAGGATTTGTCCCTCTCTATGAGAGAGATATCTTCTGGGCCCCTCGATAAGTGAGACTGAGAAATGCATGGCCATGCTCAAATGAATTGATAGTGTGATCAATATCATTTAAATTTATCAGTTTACTTAGAGATCGAGAAATCATAAGTTTAAACATTATAAGTTTGACATTGACCATGACTTATGTTCAAACTAGATATCGTGTGACAAAGGGATTAATTCATGTTCTATTAGGCTTTATCGGACTATTGATCCTCATAATTAGTTGGATAGTCATAATGTCTTGCTAGAGGCCACTTATGACTTATGGGCCTTGTGGGACTGGGCCTATTGCCAATTAATGTGGGATTGGGTCACACACAAAAAAACGTTGTTGATGTGCTATGTCATATTAATGGGCTAAAAGCCCAAAGCCCATTAATATAATTAATAATAATAAGTGTTATTATTATTAATCATTAATATATTTAATAATAATAAAGTGTTATTATTATTAATATTTAATAATAATAAAGTGTTATTATTATTAATATTTAATAATAATAAAGTGTTATTATTATTAATATTAGTTATTAATATAATTAATAATAAGTGTTATTATTATTAATATTAGTTATTATTATAATTAATAATAATAAAGTGTTATTATTATTAATCATTTATTATTATAAGATAATAATATTTAATAGATCTGCAGTCTATCTGTAACTGTTACAGATAAAGTATTCTATCACATAAGATATTTGAGTATCTGCAATATTGTGATAGTGGGTTATGAACACAACTCTTTTTAGGAAAAAAGAGTTTTTTTGAGAAAACTCAGTCTAAAAGATTGCAGATTGTGGAGCACATAATCTATCTATCTTTGAGAGAGCTAGCACTCTAGAAGGATAGAAGACGTTCGTGTGGATACCATAGAGGGTGCTCGTCTGAAAAGGCAGCACCATCAGTCCAACATTGTATCTTCTTGATGAGATTAACAGGTGATCAAGCATAAATTAGCCACATTTTTATTATCTTTTTTATTGCTTATTTACACATTTTTTAGTTTAATTTATGGTTTTTATCTTGTTTTTACAGAAAAGGAAGAAATTGGAAAATTGGAGAAAAAGTGCAGAAAATTGACAGAAAAGTGATTGGGTCAGTGATTTGCCCAATGATCCGCCCAGATCAAGCTGAAGCAGAAACCTGGAGGCAACAAGTGATAAGGTCAGTGATTTGCCCAGGACACTCGAAGACACTGGCCAAATCACTCGCATAAGACACAGAGCAAAAAACTGGACTGACTCACAGAAACGTGATCGGGTCTGTGATTTGCCCAATCACTTGAAGAAACTGGTCAAATCACCGGGCAAATCACTTTCACAACAGAAACTGACAGCAGAGCGGGAATTTGAGCAGAAAACAGAAATCCGAATTTTCAGAAGTCCAAATCCAACCCAATCACTACCAACATAAAACCAAGAGCCACGAAAGAGCTTCTCATCCAAGGAATTCCAATTGCAATTAAATTCAACATCAAAAGAGGAGTCAAACACCAAATCAAAAAGGGATTTCAAAACCCTAGATAGATAGAATTCTTTAGCTATAAAAGGAGAGCCTCCAAACCAGCAAAGGCAGCTTCTGATCAGCAACTCAACTCGCCAGAAACTCTCCAGCATCTTCCTTTTTTTCCTTTCTTTTCATCTTTTGTGTACTTAGTCCACCATGAGTGGCTAATTTCCTTCCTTTCTAGTTGAAGTTGGTGAATTTCAGATTTTGTGATGAATTGGGAGATTTAATACTCCATTGTTGAACTCTTGTTTATTTCAATATTTATGCAATCTGATATTTTCCATAATTATTACTTTGCTTTTAGAATCAATAAGGGCCCATTGCTTTTAAATTGCTAAAGTGATAAATTGTTTGAATGATTTAGGTCCGTAATTGCTTAAATTGTTTAAACTCACATTTAATCAAGTTGCATGATCTAAACTTGACCACGCGGTTGGCAAGGTTAGAATTAGGTTTCTCTAAGTCTTAATGCAGTTAACAGTTGTTCGATGCTATAATGCCCCAAGGACGTTCCTTGGCAACTTGTTAACTAGTGTTTGATTAGCGAACGTTTCCTAATCAAACTAGAACTAAGGAGGAATTTGGATTGTGAGAAGCGTCTTCCACATCCAAAACTAATTTATTGGAATAAATAGGAGTGTTAAAGAATCAATGATCAATTTTAAACAATCTGAAATAGATCCATACTTCAACTAGAAGCTTTTCTCTTATTGATTTACTCATCTTTAAATTATTTGCTTGCTATTGTTAATTAGCTTTAGTACATCTTCAACATAAAACCTCCCTCTTTTATTTACTTGTTATTTACTTGACCTAGTCATTATTAGGAAAATCATTGGTGTCAATTCCCTGTGGTTCGACCCTATTGCCACTATCTACAAGTTTATTGTTGATTGTTTAATAGGTTTATTTTTTACGGCTTCGACAACCGCCTATCAAAAATTGGCGCCGTTGCCGGGGAATTGATTTAAATTAATGTATTTTCCCTTTATGACCAGGTCTGGCCGTAAAGACACTCTTCTTTACGACCTTGAGATTGAGAAAACCGCCAAGCACTTAAGGAAGCAAGCAAATATGAGGAACCAAGCCTCAAAAGCATCTTCATCAGCAACACCATCTCACAGAACGGTTACTGCACCTACTGATTTTTCTGCACCAGCTGAAGCACTTGCTGTCACATCTGCCCCTGCTGCAGAATTTGTTGCACCAGCAGACATACCTGCTGTCACGCCAAACACTGCTGCGTTTGAACCAGATACCCGAATCCGGGTTACTGCAGAAATTCCTGAAATGGCAGAACAACCTGCTGCTGAAGCTGAAAATCAAGCTAGAAACTTGCCTGTCCAAGCTCCACAACAAAGGGAGAGAACCCTCGGAGAGCTAGCTATGCCAGCTGAAGACCATGCACCACTACTGAACTGACAGCACCTTTTGAGTTAAAGACAGGTCTGATTCATCTCCTTCCTAAATTCAGAGGCCTAGAAAATGAAGATCCTCACAAGCATTTAAAGGCATTCCATGTTGTGTGCTCAACCATGAGACCCCAAGGCATTCCAGAAGACGATATCAAGCTTAGAGCCTTCCCTTTTTCCCTTGAAGACTATGCCAAAGAATGGCTATTCTACTTGCCACCCGGATCCATCACATCATGGGCTGATATGGTAAGAGCATTCTTGAGAAAATTCTTTCCAAACTCAAAAGCCATAGGCATCCGTCGAGAAATAAGTGGTATAAAGCAAAAGCACTCTGAAGGCTTGTATGAGTACTGGGAGAGGTTCAAAAAGTTGTGCACAAGCTGCCCTCGGCATGATATTTCTGACCAATCTCTCATTGAGTACTTCTATGGAGGTTTGCTACCCTCAGAGAGAAAATTTATTGATGCAGCCTGTGGAGGAACAATTGAAAAAAAATCACCTCGAGAGATGAGGGACTTAATTTCCTCCATGGCTGCAGCTTCTCAACAATTTGGAGACCAAGAGCTGCCAACAAGGAATGTAAATGAGGTGAGTAATTCCACTTTATCATCCCAACTTTCTGAACTCACCAATGCTGTCCGTAGCCTTGTTGTGAGTCAAACCCAACAAGTCCAGCAGATTCAGCAGCCCAAGACATGTGGAATATGTGCCAACAACCACCCAACTGATCTATGTCCTTCCCTTCAAGAGGAGGACCAGCAAGTCAATGCTGTTGGAGGCTTCAATGGGCAAAGAAGGTATGATCCTTATGCAAATACTTATAATCCAGGTTGGAGGGACCATCCAAATTTCAGTTATGCAAGGGGAAATCAATATCCAAGCTACCAGCAAAGGAACCAAGCTCAAGCTGCACCTCAGAACTCCAATGCATCTCTTGAAGAAATTGTGAAGAATTTAGCAAGTACTGTGCAAAATCTTGAGAAACAAGTGAGCCAAATGGCCACTTCAATGAGCAAATATGAATCTCAAGGGAAGCTACCCTCCCAAACTGAGATAAATCCAAGACAAAATGTTAGCGCCATCACATTAAGGAGTGGAAAGGAGTTGCAAGACAATAGGACTGAAAAATTGCAAAAACAGGGCATGGAAGAAATTCTGCCAGAAAGTGATCAGGGCAGTGATTTGCCCAGTTCACTAGTAGAAACTGACCCGATCGCTGGTCAAACTGAGATGTCCAGTAGTGATCTACCCAAACCACCAGAGAAGGCAGAAAGTGATTTGCCCAAATCACCAGAGAAGGCAGAATCCAGTCAAAGGCAGAAACAGCAACCAGCAGAAAAATTCAAGATACCTCCTCCCTTCCCAAAGAGATTTGCAAAGTCCCAAAAGGAGAAAGAGGAAAAAGAGATATTGGAGACACTCCGCAAGGTGGAAATCAACATTCCCCTACTTGATGCTGTAAAGCAAATTCCAAGGTATGCCAAGTTTCTCAAAGAGCTATGCACCAACTGAAGGAAACTTGCTGAACGTGAAAAGGTAAGTGTGGGAGAGTGTGTTTCAGCTGTAATCCAAAGGAAACTTCCAACCAAATGCAAGGATAGAGGGATGTTCACGGTTTCATGCAAGATAGGCAATGTGGGAATAAAGAAGGCCATGTGTGACCTTGGAGCTTCAATAAATGTCATGCCACTTTCCATTTTTAACTTGTTGAATGCAGGTACACTCAAGGGCACCAGTATTGTGATCCAATTGGCTGACCGATCCGTCGTCCATCCCAAGGGAGTGCTAGAAGATGTGTTGGTACAAGTTGACCAACTAGTCTTCCCAGCAGATTTTTATGTGATTGACATGGAGGAGGATAAGGGCAAAATCACCTCTGACATCTTACTTGGGAGACCATTCTTGAGCACAGCAAGAACAAAAATTGATGTGCATGATGGCACATTGACTATGGAGTTTGAAGGGGAAGTTATCAAATTTAATGTTTATGATGCCATGAAATTCCCCAATGATGTTTCTCCTGTTTATGGCCTTGATGTTATTGATGATTTAAGTCAAGAAATTTTTGATTTTGATCAAGAAAACTTACTTTATGAAGGTCTTTGCAGGAAAGGAGAAGTGGACAGCAACATCACTGAAGCAGAAAAAACAGCAGACTGCTGTAACTTGCTGGATGTGGGTGATTTGCGACCACCAGATAATCTGCTCAAATCACAGACCAAATCACTGGAGCAGACAGACTTGACAGAAAGTGATTTGCCCAAACCACCAGATAATCTGCCCAAATCAGACAGCAAACAGCAGAAATCAGCACTAGAACTGAAACCATTGCCAAGCCACCTCAAATATGCCTACTTGGGAGCTGGAAATTCACTTCCAGTCATTATTTCTAACCAGCTCAGCCAAGAAGAAGAGGAAAAGCTCCTTGATGTGTTAAAGAAGCACAAAAAAGCAATTGGGTGGACCTTAGAGGACATAAAAGGCACCTCAAGACCATTCGGTGGAGGCTCATCTCACCAGAATCAGAGACAGGATATAGCACATGAAGCTATTGACATACGGAGTCCACAAACAAGCAAGGTTTTCAAGGTTAATGGGCATCGTTTGAAGAGATTCTATGAAGGTTTTATTGTCCATGTTGTGGAGGAGGTTCCCTTGGATCACCCTTCCCAAGACTGCTGAGCAAGACACTGAAGTCCAGCCCAAGACAGAAAACAGGGCGCTACTGGGAGGCAGCCCAAATGTAGTGATTTGCCCAGTGATTTGCCCACTGCTTGCCCAAATCGTCGGGCAAATCGACTGAATATACCATAGTCATAAGTGATCGGGGCAGTGATTTGCCCAATTGCCCAGATAATTTGACCAAGATCACCGGTCCAATCGCAAAATCAAGCACATCATCAGAAAAGGGCGTGAACAGTACCAGCCCAGCAACTGCAAAGGAGAAGCGGTCTGGCCAAGTGATTTGCCCACTGCTTATCCAAATCACTGGTCAAATCACCCTGTCAAGAATCCAGAGGGCCAGCATTAAATGATCAGGGCAGTTCACATACCCAAATCACTTTAAGTAGTTCTTTTCTTTTACTCTTTTACTTTTTACGCTATCTACTGTTTTTATCTCTTCTTCTTCAAGATTTCTCCTCTCCGACCCACCACTCACCCACCGGCAAACTCAAGACCACAATGGTAAGAATTAAGATGAAGGCCACCGGCGGACCGTTCATGTGGAAGAAACTAGGGCTGCCGAGATCCATCCCCTCCGACAGTGATGACGAAGCGCGGGACACCCCTCCACAGCAGCCCTTGCAGATGGGACAACACAGGAAACAGGGCAAGAACCAGCAAATACACTTCCAGCAGACCCCAGCAGGATGCTCCTCAGCCACCAGAAGACGAAGCCCCCAACCAGACAGTAGAGGCTCGTCTCAGTAGGATTGAGGACCGAATGCAAAGGATGGAGCACTTGTTGGACCTGCTGGTGGACCATTTTCTGCCCCAGCACCATGACAGATAGCGATCTGCCCAGTGATTTGCCCAGTGCTTGCCCAAGTCACTAGTCAAATCACCCACAGGCCAGGAAGTCCCTTTCCCTTTTCTCCTTCATTTCTATATATATATATATATTCAAACATTGAGGACAATATTTGGGATAGGTGTGGGGGTACTGGAGAGTATTTATTCACTGATCACACCATCTTTTGATTTCTATTTGTTTCTTATTGTTTCTTTTTGTTTCTTTTTACATTATTTTTACCCCTTTTTGCACACACCAGAATTTTTTTCACACTTTTTGCACACACACACAGAATTTTGTCTTGGTTTTTGCTCTACTCAACATAGATAACAAGGTTAAAAGAGTTTCCTTATCTCATGACCCCATTGATTTGCCACCCCTTTAAGCCTAAATTGAATCATTCACAGTATGTTACCTTCACTTAGAAAGTTCTTTACTTGAATTGAATCCTTAAATTTGTTGTGGTCAAGGGAAATAAAAATAAAAATACATGCAAACACAAAGTTAGTGTAACTCCCTATGAGCTGATTTGCCCAAACTATCATAAAAAACCAGCATAAAGCACAAATCATAAACTTGTTCCAATGGTTTAAGACTATGAACTGAGCCTAATAGCCACTTGGAGAAGTGACTGACTGAGTAACCGGGGGTGTATCACCCATGTACACAATCGCGTAAAAAGGTCAGTGACCTTTCCAAGCAAATAAGTTTCGATGGTCTAGACTATGAACAGAGCTAGTAGCCACTTGAACAAGTGACTAACTGAGTAACCGGGGGTGTATCACCCATGTACACAATCGCGTAAAAAGGTTAGTGACTTTTTCAGGCAAGGATAAGAATAAGTGCTGCTGAAAATAAAAATAAAAATAAAAAGAAAGAAAGAAGAAAAGGGGCAAGTCACTCCTAGGGGCTGCACTAAACCTAACATAAAAGAATAAGCATGATTGAGTCAAAAACCTTTCTCTTGATCATGGTAGGTGAAAGGAAACAAGGAAAGGAGAGGATGACCTTAGTGCATGTACTCTATACTGTGATAGTTCAGATTAGGAGTCTAGGGGGGGCCGATTAAGTGGTACTTAGGCTCAAAAGAAAAAGGGGCTTGATTGGCTAAGTTATTTGTTGCTTGAGGACAAGCAAAAAGCTAGGTGTGGGGGTATTTGATCAAGCATAAATTAGCCACATTTTTATTATCTTTTTTATTGCTTATTTACACATTTTTTAGTTTAATTTATGGTTTTTATCTTATTTTTACAGAAAAGGAAGAAATTGGAAAATTGGAGAAAAAGTGCAGAAAATTGACAGAAAAGTGATTGGGTCAGTGATTTGCCCAGTGATCCGCCCAGATCAAGCTGAAGCAGAAACCTGGAGGCAACAAGTGATAAGGTCAGTGATTTGCCCAGGACACTCGAAGACACTGGCCAAATCACTCGCATAAGACACAGAGCAAAAAACTGGACTGACTCACAGAAACGTGATCGGGTCTGTGATTTGCCCAATCACTTGAAGAAACTGGTCAAATCACCGGGCAAATCACTTTCACAACAGAAACTGACAGCAGAGCGGGAATTTGGGCAGAAAACAGAAATCTGAATTTTCAGAAGTCCAAATCCAACCCAATCACTACCAACATAAAACCAAGAGCCACGAAAGAGCTTCTCATCCAAGGAATTCCAATTGCAATTAAATTCAACATCAAAAGAGGAGTCAAACACCAAATCAAAAAGGGATTTCAAAACCCTAGATAGATAGAATTCTTCAGCTATAAAAGGAGAGCCTTCAAACCAGCAAAGGCAGCTTCTGATCAGCAACTCAACTCGCCAGAAACTCTCCAGCATCTTCCTTTTTTTCCTTTCTTTTCATCTTTTGTGTACTTAGTCCACCATGAGTGGCTAATTTCCTTCCTTTCTAGTTGAAGTTGGTGAATTTCAGATTTTGTGATGAATTGGGAGATTTAATACTCCATTGTTGAACTCTTGTTTATTTCAATATTTATGCAATCTGATATTTTCCATAATTATTACTTTGCTTTTAGAATCAATAAGGGCCCATTGCTTTTAAATTGCTAAAGTGATAAATTGTTTGAATGATTTAGGTCCGTAATTGCTTAAATTGTTTAAACTCACATTTAATCAAGTTGCATGATCTAAACTTGACCACGCGGTTGGCAAGGTTAGAATTAGGTTTCTCTAAGTCTTAATGCAGTTAACAGTTGTTCGATGCTATAATGCCCCAAGGACGTTCCTTGGCAACTTGTTAACTAGTGTTTGATTAGCGAACGTTTCCTAATCAAACTAGAACTAAGGAGGAATTTGGATTGTGAGAAGCGTCTTCCACATCCAAAACTAATTTATTGGAATAAATAGGAGTGTTAAAGAATCAATGATCAATTCTAAACAATCTGAAATAGATCCATACTTCAACTAGAAGCTTTTCTCTTATTGATTTACTCATCTTTAAATTATTTGCTTGCTATTGTTAATTAGCTTTAGTACATCTTCAACACAAAACCCCCCTCTTTTATTTACTTGTTATTTACTTGACCTAGTCATTATTAGGAAAATCATTGGTGTCAATTCCCTGTGGTTCGACCCTATTGCCACTATCTACAAGTTTATTGTTGATTGTTTAATAGGTTTATTTTTGACGGCTTCGACAACCGCCTATCAACAGGTTAGTCTTATATCCATCTTTTGAATTAAACGAAGCCCAGTGGGTCGCGCGACGGCGGGCCGCGCACTGGCGTGGCGCGCCTCGCTCGCCGGCGGGCCGCGCACCGGTGGTTCACCCGCCGGTGAGTCGCGCGAAGGTGGGGCCAGCGGCTGGAGCGTTTGGCGGGCTACTGGTTGCTCGCCGGCGGCAAGGGCATCTTCTGGGGAAGAAGATGATGCCCCAAAATTACGATTTTGCCCCTGAAAATAAAAAAATAATAATAATAAGAAAATAATTTTTTTTTAAAATTATTTTCTTTTAGTCTTTAAATTAGATTTAAATGACTATATTTTATTATTATTTTTAGTCTTTAAATCATATTTAAATGACTATATTTTATTAGTATGAGATACTATGCATCATTGTCTATATATATATATATGTATGCATATTGGATGCTATGATATATATATACGCAAGATAAAATAATTAAAAGTTGAACCCTCACTCTAAAATTTTAAGTTTTAATGCCACCCATATATTAAAAACCTATCAAGACTAAGATCACCAAAATGCAGGTTTTGCAAAAACAAAGTGCATTAGGTTATCCTAGTAAGATAGGATGAGTAATAGTTACTCATTTATTTAATTTTGGTTGAGCTTAATTAGACTATCAAAACGGTTTTGGGCCTAAGGCATTAGATGGGGTATAACATGCATTTGACATATGATGTCAATACCTCGTAATTTAAGAGTTACATTAGATGTAATTGGTAAGGGGTTACCTACCTAAATAACTTAATTCTAAGCGTCATGCCAAAGCTGACTTAGAATTAGGTGAAATATGGATCTTAGCCCACTAAAATATTATTATTTTGAGGGTTATATTTTAGTGGGAGATTATTACTACCTCAATATTAATTTACTAAATTAATCATGTTTGCATATTTTGTAGATAATTATGGCTGCTAATAACAATTCCACCTTATCACTGCGATCTATCCTTGAGAAGGATAAACTGAAAGAAAATGGGACTAATTTTGTTGACTGGTTTAGAAACTTGAGAATTGTTCTCAAGCAAGAGAAAAAGTCCTATGTGCTTGATGAAGCTATCCCAGAACCACCTCCTGCTGATGCTACTAATGCTGTTAAGAACAAGCATAAGAAGCATATGGATGATTCTAATGACATTGGATGTCTTATATTGGCAACTATGTGCCCAGAACTTCAGAAGGATCTGGAGCACCTTGAGGCCTATGAGATGAGTGTCAATCTCAAATAGGCTTTCCAACAACAAGCTAGGCAGGACAGGTATGAAACCACCATTGCATTGCATGATTGCAAAATCGCTGAAGGTGAATCAGTTAGTGCCCATTCTAACTCAGACACTTTCGGCGGTACCTTCGGCTGCCGAAAGTCCGTCCAGAGACGAAACTCATGCATGTTCGGTGGCACTTTCGGCGGCCGAACCCCCCTCCAGAGCCGAAAGTCCAAACTTTCGGGGGCGTTCTTAGGCAGCCGAAACCACCTCCATAGCATGTTCGGCGGCCGAACCTTCCTTCGCAGGCCGAAACTGGGTTCTCCAGTAAGGCAGAACCCTGCTCTGCTTCATGCAAAACTCTCCCAACTTCACTCAAACATGCAACCAACAAACTCAACAACCTGTATATACTCAAGTATAGGCACAAAGGGGTCCAAAACTACCTTAAAACCCCAACAAACAACACAACACAACACATAAGCATGTTATCACCAACTAGCATACAAAAACACCACTTAACCTAATCATGCATGTCTACCCATAAATTGCCATAACACCTTCATAAAACATCAAAGAAGCTAAGGATCTACACTTACCTCTTGAAGACCGAGAGGATAGGTGATCCTAACATGGAGATGTGGAGAAAGACACTCTCAAACTCTCCAAGCTTCAAAACTTTGGTTTTTAGCTCAAAAGCTTCAAAACAACATAAAAACTCATCAAAACGTTGAAAGATTTGAAGAAAACATGAAGATCACCCAAGGAAGCATGGTCTCACCTCTGTCCGTGAAAATGGAAGGAAATCCTTATCTATTCACCGACCTATGGCCTTTTATAGGTGGCTGGCCAAACCACCTTCGGCGGCCAAACGTGAAGCCAAAAGCCATGCATGTTCGGTGGCCGAACATCACCTTCGGCGGTCGAACCTGACTTTTCTTCCTTGGTGCTTTTCTTTCAAAAACTCAGTTTCTTTACACTGAAAACATTAAAACATACTCAAACACTTTAGAAAAAACATATCTAGTACCCTCCTAGAGGGTTCCGGCATCCGAGATTCCACCAGACTATAGAATTCTGATGCCAGACTCTAGCTGGGTATTACATTCTCCCCCCCTTAAGAACATTCGTCCCCGAATGTTCCTCAAACAACTAAACACATAAAGGAGGAAAACTAACCTCAAAACAGATATGGATATTGTTGGAGCATAGACTCCCGTGTCTCCCAGGTGCACTCCTCCATATTGTGGTGGTTCCAAAGGACTTTAACCATCGGAATTTCCTTGTTTCTCAGCTTTCTGATCTGCGTGTCTAGGATCCGCACTGGCTGCTCTACATAGATGAGATCTCCAAGGATCTCTACATCAGGCTCACTAAGAACCTTACTTGGATCAGACACGAACTTCCGTAGCATAGAAACATGGAACACCGGGTGAATTCTCTCCATAGAAGCAGGTAAATCCAGCTTATACGACACATTCCCGATCTTCTGCAAGATGTCAAAGGGTCCAATGTACCGTGGAGCTAGTTTGCCCTTTTTCCCAAATCGAACCACTCCTTTCATTGGAGACACCTTCAGCAAAACCATATCACCCTGCTGAAATTCTATCTGCTTTCTGCGGATATCTACATAACTTTTCTGTCTGCTCACAGCAGTTCTGATTCTCTATCTAATAATGGGCACCACTCTGCTGGTAATTGTAACGCCCCGGAAATTCGGACCGCTACCGGCGCTAGGATCCGGGTCGACTTAAGGCCGCCGGGACCCGTAGCAAGCCTGACATATAACCTGTAAACCTGTATAATCCCATACATGATCAACAACATGCATAAAAATTTAAACTTTTCTTCATACATACTGTCATCAACTAACTCAACCTGTGCATACTCTGAACATGTACATAACATAGTCCCTCTGTGGGATCTCATCAAGCCTTAAAGGCAAAACAACCTGTGTTGAGTTAGTCTTCATAAACATCATAACATAAGATCATGTATATACAAAAGGGATTAACAATACATTATGGTCAAGCACAACTCTATCCTCAATAACCTCATTACATAACATCCTGAATATTTTTTACATTTCCTCATAATACAGTTGTCATGTCCACACACTAACTATTACATACATATGACTTTTTCTCTTCTTGCCTTCTCTATCTATCCCGTACCTGCAAACCTGGGGGTTAGGGGAGAGGGGTGAGCTAGATGCCCAGTGAGTAGAACTGTAAAAAGAATATTTAAAACATGCTATCATGAAATGCGTCACTGCACAAACAAATCACACCACGGATGGACTGATTCAAAAATCCCTCAACTCCATGCCCGGCCCTATTATGGGCACCACAGGACTTCGTATTGCCCGGCCCTATTATGGGCACCACAGGACTTCGTACTCGGAGTTATTGCCCGGCCCTATTATGGGCACCACAGGTCTTCGTATTGCCCGGCCCTATTATAGGCACCACAGGACTTCGTATATAGAAGGCTAATGAATCATCCTAATGTCCATCCACTATCATCTATCACAACAATACAATGCGGCATAGTCGTGAATTCTAATGCAAACAACCTATAATATGATCATGGTGCATGAAGCATGATAAAAGCATTTCATTTCTTAATTTAAAAAGTTAAGCTTAGTTCCACTCACCTCTGGCTGACTCTGACAATTCTGTAGCAGCTGGCTCACTGCTGGGGTCCTTGGTTCCTCGGGTCCGAACCTACACAGGTGGACTCCAATGAGGGACCAACATACATAAACATAACTCTAATACATTCCCCAAAAACCCCCTAAAACATCCTGAAAATATCACATAGAGATATGCATGAAGTGGCTGAACAGGGCACTTTCGGCGGCACCTTCGGCGGCCGAAAGTCCTGGACAGAGACGAAACTCAGGTAGGTTCGGCGGCACCTTCGGCGGTCGAAAGTGCCAGACAGAGACGAAAGTCTCTTTTCGGGGGCAACTTCGGCAGCCGGAAGGCCTGCCTCCCCAGCCATGTTCGGCGGCCGAAAGTGCCTTCGGCTGCCGAACCTGGTTTCTGTCAAAGGGCAGAAACTTGGCTCCTTTGTGCATTTTCGCCTCCAAACCCACAAATCATGCATACCACTCAACCAAAACATGCATACAAGCTCCTAGGGGCCTCAAACAAGCATATACCCCAACTACAACACTTCAAACATACTCAAACATGCCACATTGCTCAAAAATCACATAAAACCTAACATTTACTTAAAAACTCATACAACCCTATACATGCCATTCTACCCCATAAAATCACTTAAAACTTACTTAAAACATATAAGGAGCTTAAGATCGGCCCTTACCTCTTGAAGATCGAGAGGGAGACGACCTAAACTTGGAGATCCACGAAAATGAGCTCCTGAGTTCCCAAAGCTCCAAAACTTGTTTCAAAAGCTTAAATCCTTCCAAACCAAGTGAAAACAAGTGAAAATCTTGAAAGATTTAGAGGAAGAACATCAAAAATGGGTGAGGGACGGCGGAAAGCTCACCTTGGCCGAAAATGGGGAAAAGCTCGCCCGTTTTCGGCTAAGGGACCCTTTTATAGTGGCTGGCCAGACCACGTTCGGGGGCCGAATGTGCCTCCGCATCCATGCAATGTTCGGCGGCCGAACTTGACTTTCGGCGGCCGAACCTGGGTTTTCCTCCAAGGACTTTTTCATGCAAAAACTCATTTAGTTTCATACTTTAAAACCATTAAAAACATGAAAACATTTTATGAAAGCATGGTTCTACCCTTCTAGAGGTCTCCGACATCCGAGATTCCACCGGACGGTAGGAATTCCGATACCGGAGTCTAGCCGGGTATTACATTCTCCCCCCCTTAAGAACATTCGTCCCCGAATGTACCTCAACTAGCACACATAGCATGGCAAGGAACATAACACACATAGGGATCTAACCTTAAAAGAGATGAGGGTACTGCTGGAGCATAGACTCCCGTGTCTCCCAAGTGCATTCTTCCATATTGTGGTGGTTCCAAAGGACTTTCACCATCGGGATTTCCTTGTTTCTTAACTTTCTGATCTGGGTGTCTATGATCCGTACTGGCTGTTCAACATAGGTGAGATCCTCTTGGACCTCCACATCAGGCTCACTAAGAACCTTGCTCGGATCTGACACAAACTTCCTCAACATTGAAACATGGAAAACCGGATGGACTCTTTCCATCGAAGCAGGTAAATCCAGCTTGTACGACACATTCCCAATCTTTTGCAAGATTTCAAAGGGTCCGATGTATCGTGGGGCTAGTTTACCTTTCTTCCCGAAGCGAACCACTCCCTTCATTGGAGACACCTTGAGCAATACCAGATCCCCCTCCTGAAACTCTAACTGTCTCCTGCGGACGTCTGCATAGCTCTTCTGTCTGCTTGCAGCAGTCTTGATTCTTTCTCTGATTATGGGTACCACCCTGCTGGTGATCTCTACTAACTCAGGTCCTGCCAAGGCCTTTTCTCCAACTTCCTCCCAGCAAACAGGTGATCTGCACTTCCTTCCATACAAAGCTTCATATGGAGCCATCCCGATGCTAGCATGATGGCTGTTGTTGTAGGCAAACTCCACCAAAGGTAGATGCTGCCTCCAAGAACCGCCAAAGTCTAGCACACACATTCTGAGCATATCCTCGATAGTCTGGATGGTCCTTTCTGACTGTCCATCAGTCTGGGGGTGGAAGGCAGTACTGAAATCCAACCTAGTACCCATGGCATTCTGCAGACTCCGCCAAAACCTGGAGGTGAACTGGGGCCCTCTATCTGACACTATCAAAACAGGAACCCCATGCAGCCTGACGATCTCATCGACATACACCTGCGCCAACTTGTCCACAGAGTAGCCACTCCTGACAGGAATGAAGTGAGCAGATTTGGTGAGTCTGTCCACAATCACCCATATGGAGTCCACTCTGTTGGACGTCGCCGGTAACCCCACTACGAAGTCCATAGCTATATTCTCCCATTTCCACTCTGGAATAGGTAGCGGGTTAAGCATTCCAGCCGGCTTTTGATGTTCCAGCTTCACCCTCTGACACACTTCGCAGGCTGACACGAACTGTGCCACTTCTTTCTTCATCGCTGGCCACCAATAAACTTTCTTCAAATCTTGATACATCTTGGTGGCTCCGGGGTGAATGCTGTATCTTGCATTATGAGCCTCTCTCATAATGTCTCCTTTTAGCCCAATGTCATCTGGTACACATAGTCTGCTCCCATAGCGGAGGATCCCCTTACTGTCGAATCTGTACTCGCTATCCTTGCCTGACTGAACAGTCCTGGCAACCTTCACTAACTCCGGGTCCTCATGCTGTTTCTGAGCCACCTGCTCCAGAAACACGGGTGTTACTCTCATCTGGGCCACTAAGGCTCCTGTACCAGACAACTCCATCTGTAGACCTTCCTCAATAAGCTTGTAAAACTCCTTCACCACTGGTCTCCTCTCTGCCGCGATGTGGGATAGACTGCCTAGTGACTTCCGGCTTAGGGCGTCTGCCACGACATTCGCCTTACCCGGATGATACTGAATCTTGCAATCATAGTCACTCAGCAGCTCCACCCATCTCCTCTGCCTCAAATTCAGATCCCTCTGACTCAAGATGTACTGCAGGCTCTTATGATCTGTAAAGATCTCACATTTTACCCCATAGAGGTAGTGCCTCCACATCTTGAGTGCAAAGATTACTGCTGCCATCTCAAGGTCATGTGTGGGGTAATTCAACTCATGCTTCTTTAGCTGTCTAGAAGCATAAGCAATCACCTTCTCATTCTGCATAAGCACACAACCCAGTCCCACACGGGACGCATCACAAAAGACTGTAAAGTCCTCACCACTAGATGGCAGAGCTAAAACTGGTGCTGAAGTCAACCTCTTCTTAAGCTCTTCGAAACTCTCCTCGCACTGGTCGGTCCACAGAAACTTCTGATTCTTCCTGGTCAGTCTGGTCAGAGGAGCTGCTATCTTTGAGAAGTCCTGAACGAACCTCCTGTAGTAACCTGCCAAACCCAAGAAACTTCTAATCTCTGTCACTGAAGTGGGTCTAGGCCAGTTAGCCACAGTTTCTGTCTTCTTGGGGTCTACCTCAATACCATTCTCTGACACTACATGCCCCAAGAACGAAATGCTCCTCAGCCAGAACTCACATTTAGAGAACTTGGCATACAAGCCATGTTCCCTCAAAGTCTGCAAGACCAACCGCAGATGATGGGCATGCTCCTCTGCATTCCTGGAATACACCAAGATATCATCTATGAAGACAATAACGAAGTGATCCAGGTACTGGCTAAACACTCTGTTCATGAGATCCATGAATGCTGCAGGGGCGTTAGTTAACCCGAACGGCATCACAAGGAACTCAAAATGCCCATATCTGGTCCTGAAAGCCGTCTTTGGCACATCCTCATCCCTTATCCTTAGCTAATGGTACCCCGATCTTAGATCTATTTTGGAGAAACAACCCGCTCCGGCTAGCTGGTCGAATAGATCATCGATCCTAGGCAATGGGTACCTATTCTTGGTAGTGACTTTGTTCAACTGCCTGTAGTCGATACAAAGTCTAAGGGATCCATCCTTCTTCCTCACAAACAAGACCGGAGCACCCCAAGGTGAGGTACTCTGTCGGATGAAACCCTTTTCTACCAGCTCTTGCAATTGCTCTTTCAACTCCTTTAACTCGGCTGGAGCCATCCTGTAGGGAGGGATAGAGATCGGTCTAGTTCCAGGCATCAACTCTATCTCGAACTCTATCTCCCTAGCAGGTGGTAAACCTGGAAGCTCATCAGGAAAGACATCCTGAAACTCTCTGACAACTGGCACCGAGGCCGGCTCCCTGACCTGACTGTCTAGCTCTCTCACATGAGCTAAGTACCCCTGACATCCCTTCCTAAGCAACCTACGAGCCTGAAGAGCTGATATCAGACCTCTAGGTGTGCCCCTCTTGTCTCCTCTGAAGACGACCTCTGACCCGTTCTGATCTCTGAACCTGACTACCTTGTCCCTGCAGTCCAAGGTAGCACCATGGGTAGATAGCCAATTCATCCCTAGAATGACGTCAAATTCTGTCAAATCTAGAACCACAAGGTCGGCGGAGAGGCATCTTCCCTCAATAAAAACTGGACTGTACTGGCAGACTGACACTGCCACTGACGGGTCACACTTGGGTCCACTGACCCATAGGGGACACTCTAACCCAGAGACTATCAGACCTAACCTCTCAACGGCTCTCGGAGCAATAAATGAATGAGATGCACCCGGGTCCATTAATGCATACACATCAGAACACCCAATGACGAGATTACCTGACACCACGGTGTTGGATGTGTTAGCCTCCTGCTGTGTCATGGTGAAGATCCTGGCTGGAGCTGATGGACCTTCACCTCGGGAACCAGAAGAAGAGACTGCCCCTCTCCCTCTACCTCTGCCACTGCCCTGAGTTGTGGCTGGAACTGCTGGCTGTGCCACACTACCAGAAGCTATCTGCTGGGGCTGGCCCATAAAAGGCGCTCTAGGACAATCCCGAGCTATGTGTCCCTCCTGTCCACATCTGAAACATGCATTAGTCCCAGCTTGACACACTCCCATGTGTGGTCTTCCACATCTCTGGCATTCTGTACCATCTGAGCCTGAGCTCGAGCCACCGCCAAATCCCAGACCGGATTTCAAATTGTTCCAAAACTTATTCTTCTTCGGCTTCTTGGTGGTGCTATCCCACCTCTTCTTACCTGAACTCTGAGAAGAGAAACCTGGTCCTCCTCTGTTTGGGGTCTTAACCCCTGAAGACTGGGTCACTGACTGCTTCACTGACCCCTCAACTATAGCACTTGCCTCCATTCTTCGAGCCATATCCACCACAGTGTGGAAACTTTCTCTCTCAGCTGACTGAACCAACGAGGAGTACCTGGAATGCAGCTTCATAACATATTTCTTGGCTTTCTTCGTATCTGAATCTAGAGCTTGCCCTGAAAAAGGCAATAGCTCCAAGAATTTATCCGTGAACTCCTCTACACTCATGTGCTCTGACTGCCTCAGTTGCTCAAACTCAATCATTTTCAGTTCTCTAGAACTGTCTGGAAAAGCCCATCCAGCGAACTCATTCGCAAATTCCTCCCATGTCATACCGTCTAGTCTCGGGTCCACATAACACTTGAACCATTCCCGTGCCTTCTTGCACTTTAAAGTGAACCCTGCCATCTGAATGGCCCTGCTGTCACTTGCCCCTAGCTCATCAGTTATTGTCTTCACTACTCTCAGATACTCAAAGGGGTCATCCCCTGACTTGTATTTGGGAGCATCTAGCTTAAGGTAATCTGTCATCTTTACCTTGCTCCCATCGACTGAGCTAGGTCTAGGAGGTTGAGTAACTGGGGCTGCTGGTTCTGTAGGTGGTGGAGGTGGAGGTGCAGCATTCCCCGAGGCGGGGTTTGCCGGATTTGGATAGAAGGGTGAGGGTGGATAAGCTGGGTACTGTGTATAGGGTGGATAGAAAGGTGGATAAGGCATGTAGGTAGGGTAGGGGTTAAAGCTGGAGTAATCCGATGTACCTCCCATCGGATACCCTGAACCCTGTGGAAAGGGTGGATAATAGGGTGGAAAACCATACCCCGAGGCCTGAACGCCTCCCTGAGACTCCCCTGTCCCTTCTTCCTGCATGCTCACATCCAGGTTCCCATCCCTCCTCTGATCCTCTTCCATAACCTCCCTCACATTTGAAGAACTTCCACCTCTATCTGTCCCCCTTCTGCTAGCATCAAAAGACCTTCTAGGGTCCCTTGACACCCTATCTCTGTTGGCTCTACAAGACATTGCCCTAGGCAATGTAGGAGGACGGGCGCTCGTGCCCTCATCCTCAGGTGGCACTCCAGTCAATCGCGCAGATCGACGAGTTCCTCTCATCCTATTCTCTGAAAAACAGCTCATAACAAGCAAACATTAGCATCATATGGTTCATGTGGGCACACATGAACCCTCATCGCATACATCACATAGCATATCATATCATTAATGCACATGCATAAAGTCATGGCATTTCACATCATCATGCAAGACAGGACTCAACATCCTATCCTAGTGGACATGACCTACCTATTGTGCTTGACCTTCTAGAACATCTATGAGCCCGACACTCTAGGTCCGACCATATGAACCTAGGGCTCTGATACCATTCTGTAACGCCCCGGAAATCCGGACCGCTACCGGCGCTAGGATCTGGGTCGACTTAAGGCCGCCGGGACCCGTAGCAAGCCTGACATATAACCTGTAAACCTGTATAATCCCATACATGATCAACAACATGCATAAAAATTTAAACTTTTCTTCATACATACTGTCATCAACTAACTCAACCTGTGCATACTCTGAACATGTACATAACATAGTCCCTCTGTGGGATCTCATCAAGCCTTAAAGGCAAAACAACCTGTGTTGAGTTAGTCTTCATAAACATCATAACATAAGATCATGTATATACAAAAGGGATTAACAATACATTATGGTCAAGCACAACTCTATCCTCAATAACCTCATTACATAACATCCTGAATATTTTTTACATTTCCTCATAATACAGTTGTCATGTCCACACACTAACTATTACATACATATGACTTTTTCTCTTCTTGCCTTCTCTATCTATCCCGTACCTGCAAACCTGGGGGTTAGGGGAGAGGGGTGAGCTAGATGCCCAGTGAGTAGAACTGTAAAAAGAATATTTAAAACATGCTATCATGAAATGCGTCACTGCACAAACAAATCACACCACGGATGGACTGATTCAAAAATCCCTCAACTCCATGCCCGGCCCTATTATGGGCACCACAGGACTTCGTATTGCCCGGCCCTATTATGGGCACCACAGGACTTCATACTCGGAGTTATTGCCCGGCCCTATTATGGGCACCACAGGTCTTCGTATTGCCCGGCCCTATTATGGGCACCACAGGACTTCGTATATAGAAGGCTAATGAATCATCCTAATGTCCATCCACTATCATCTATCACAACAATACAATGCGGCATAGTCGTGAATTCTAATGCAAACAGCCTATAATATGATCATGGTGCATGAAGCATGATAAAAGCATTTCATTTCTTAATTTAAAAAGTTAAGCTTAGTTCCACTCACCTCTGGCTGACTCTGACAACTCTGTAGCAGCTGGCTCACTGCTGGGGTCCTTGGTTCCTCGGGTCCGAACCTACACAGGTGGACTCCAATGAGGGACCAACATACATAAACATAACTCTAATACATTCCCCAAAAACCCCCTAAAACATCCTGAAAATATCACATAGAGATATGCATGAAGTGGCTGAACAGGGCACTTTCGGCGGCACCTTCGGCGGCCGAAAGTCCTGGACAGAGACGAAACTCAGGTAGGTTCGGCGGCACCTTCGGCGGCCGAAAGTGCCAGACAGAGACGAAAGTCTCTTTTCGGGGGCAACTTCGGCAGCCGGAAGGCCTGCCTCCCCAGCCATGTTCGGCGGCCGAAAGTGCCTTCGGCTGCCGAACCTGGTTTCTGTCAAAGGGCAGAAACTTGGCTCCTTTGTGTATTTTCGCCTCCAAACCCACAAATCATGCATACCACTCAACCAAAACATGCATACAAGCTCCTAGGGGCCTCAAACAAGCATATACCCCAACTACAACACTTCAAACATACTCAAACATGCCACATTGCTCAAAAATCACATAAAACCTAACATTTACTTAAAAACTCATACAACCCTATACATGCCATTCTACCCTATAAAATCACTTAAAACTTACTTAAAACATATAAGGAGCTTAAGATCGGCCCTTACCTCTTGAAGATCGAGAGGGAGACGACCCAAACTTGGAGATCCACGAAAATGAGCTCCTGAGTTCCCAAAGCTCCAAAACTTGTTTCAAAAGCTTAAATCCTTCCAAACCAAGTGAAAACAAGTGAAAATCTTGAAAGATTTAGAGGAAGAACATCAAAAATGGGTGAGGGACAGCGGAAAGCTCACCTTGGCCGAAAATGGGGAAAAGCTCGCCCATTTTCGGCTAAGGGACCCTTTTATAGTGGCTGGCCAGACCACGTTCGGGGGCCGAATGTGCCTCCGCATCCATGCAATGTTCGGCGGCCGAACTTGACTTTCGGCGGCCGAACCTGGGTTTTCCTCCAAGGACTTTTTCATGCAAAAACTCATTTAGTTTCATACTTTAAAACCATTAAAAACATGAAAACATTTTATGAAAGCATGGTTCTACCCTTCTAGAGGTCTCCGACATCCGAGATTCCACCGGACGGTAGGAATTCTGATACCGGAGTCTAGCCGGGTATTACAGTAATCTCCACTAGCTCTGGCCCTGCAAGAGCCTTCTTTCCCACTTCTTCCCAGCAAACAGGTGATCTGCACTTCCTCCCATACAAAGCTTCATAAGGAGCCATCCCGATGCTAGCATGATAGTTGTTGTTATAGGCAAACTCCACCAAAGGTAGATGCTGCCTCCAAGAACTGCCAAAATCTAACACACACATTCTGAGCATATCCTTTATGGTCTGGATGGTCCTCTCTGATTGTCCATCAGTCTGGGGATGGAATGCAGTGCTAAAATCCAACCTTGTGCCCATAGCACTCTGCAGACTCCGCCAAAACCTGGAGGTGAACTGAGGTCCTCTATCTGAAACTATAGACACTGGAACCCTATGCAATCGTACTATCTCATCCACATAAACCTGTGCTAACTTGTCCACAGAGTAGTTGCTCCTAACAGGAATGAAGTGATCAGATTTAGTCAGTCTGTCCACAATCACCCATATAGAGTCTAGTCTGTTGGATGCTGCCGGTAACCCCACCACAAAATCCATAGCTATGTTCTCCCATTTCCACTCTGGAATCGGCAGTGGGTTAAGCATTCCAGCCGGCTTCTGATGTTCCAGTTTCACCCTCTGGCAAACCTCACAGGCGAACACAAACTGTGCCACTTCTTTCTTCATAGCTGGCCACCAATACACTCTTTTCAGATCCTGATATATCTTGGTGGCTCCAGGGTGAATACTATACCGAGCATTATGAGCTTCCCTCATAATGTCTCCTTTCAGACTGATGTCATCTGGTACACATAATCGATTCCCATAGCGAAGGATCCCTTGGTTGTCAAATCTGAACTCTACACTATTGCCTGACTGAACAGTCCTGGCAAGTTTCACTAACTCAGGGTCCTCATGCTGTTTCTGAGCTACCTGCTCCAGAAACACAGGTGTCACTCTCATCTGTGCTATCAACGCATCTGTACCAAACAACTCTAGCTGTAGCCCTTCGTCAATGAGCTTATAAAACTCCATCACCACTGGTCTTCTCTCTGCTGCTATATGGGACAAACTGCCAAGTGATTTCCGGCTTAGGGAGTCTGCCACAACATTCGCCTTACCCGGATGATACTGGATCTTGCAATCATAGTCACTGAGCAGTTCTACCCATCTTCTCTGCCACAAATTCAGCTCTCTCTGACTCAAGATGTACTGTAAACTCTTATGATCGGTGAAGATCTCGCATTTAACCCCATACAGGTAATGCCTCCACATCTTGAGGGCAAAGATAACCGCTGCCATCTCTAGGTCATGTGTGGGGTAATTCAACTCGTGCTTCTTCAGCTGCCTAGAAGCATAAGCAATCACCCTCTCCTGCATTAAAACACAACCCAGTCCCACTCGGGACGCATCACAGAACACTGTGAAGTCCTCATTACTGACGAGCAGAGCTAACACCGGTGCTGATGTTAATCTTCTCTGTAGCTCTTCGAAGCTCTCTTCACATTGATCAGACCAGACAAACTTTTGGTTCTTCTGAGTCAATCTGGTCATAGGAGCGGCAATCTTCAAGAAGTCTTGTACAAACCTCCTGTAGTAACCTGCCAAACCCAGAAAGCTTTTAATCTCTGACACTGTAGTGGGTCTGGGCCAGTTAGCTACTGCCTCAATCTTCTTGGGGTCTACCTCAATACCCTCTGCTGATACCACATGCCCCAAGAATGAAATGCTTCTCAACCAGAACTCACACTTAGAGACCTTGGCATACAAGCCATGCTCTCTCAGTGTCTGCAAAACTGTCCTCAGATGATGGGCATGCACCTCTGCATCTCTGGAATACACTAAAAAATCATCGATGAAGATAATTACAAAGTGATCCAGATGCTCTCTGAAAACTCTGTTCATGAGATCCATAAATGCTGCAGGGGCATTAGTCAACCCGAACGGCATTACCAGGAACTCATAATGCCCATATCTGGTCCTGAAAGCTGTCTTTGGCACATCTGCCTCTCTGACTCTCAACTGATGATACCCGGATCTCAGATCTATTTTAGAAAAACATCCTGCTCCAGCTAGCTGATCAAATAGATCATCGATCCTAGGCAGGGGATACTTATTCTTGGTAGTGACCTTGTTCAATTGTCTGTAGTCGATACAAAGTCTGAGGGATCCATCCTTCTTTCTGACAAAAAGTACTGGAGCACCCCAAGGTGAGGTACTAGGGCGGATGAAACCCTTATCTACCAACTCTTGCAACTGCTCTTTCAGTTCTTTCAACTCAGCTGGTGCCATCCTATAGGGAGGGATAGAGATCGGTCTGGTACCAGGCAGCAATTCTATTTCAAACTCTATCTCCCTATCAGGTGGTAGTCCTGGAAGCTCGTCTAGGAAGACGTCTAGAAATTCTCTGACTACTGGTACTGAGGCTGGTTCCCTAACCTGATTTTCTAGCTCTCTCACAAGAGCTAGAAACCCCTGACAACCCCTCCTAAGCAACCTATGAGCCTGAAGGGCTAAGATCAAACCTCTAGGTGTACCCCTCCTGTCTCCTCTGAAGACACATTCTGACCCATCCTGGTCCCTGAGACTGACTACCTTGTCTCTGCAGTTCAAGGTAGCACCAAATGTAGATAGCCAATCCATCCCTAGAATGACATCAAAATCTGTCAAATCTAGAACCACCAGGTCAGCTGGAAGGCATCTACCCTCTATGAACACTGGACTGAAACGGCAGACTAACTCTGCCACTGATGGGTCACATTTGGGTCCACTGACCCATAGAGGACACTCCAACCCAGAGACTATCAGACCCAATCTTTCCACGGCTCTAGAAGCAATAAAGGAATGAGAAGCACCGGGGTCCATCAAAGCATACACATCAGAACACCCAATGATGAGATTACCTGACACCACTGTGTTCGACGTGTTTGCCTCCTTCTGAGTCACAGTGAAAATCCGTGCTGGGGCTACCGGACCTCCACCTCGGGAACCTGCTGCTGAAGAAGAGGCTGACCCTCTTCCTCTCCCTCTGCTACTAGTCTGAGGCATGGCTGAAGCTGCTGGCTGAGCCACACTGCCAGAAGTCATCTGCTGGGATGGTGCCATGAAGGTCGCCTTAGGACATTCCCGTGCAAAATGCCCCTCCTGCCCACAATTAAAGCATGCTGTAGATCCCAACCGACAAACTCCCCTGTGTGATTTCCCACATCTCATACACACTGGACTGTCTGTGCTAGAGCTTGAGCCACTACCCATTCCCAGACCAGACTTGATCTTGCTCCAGAACTTGTTCTTTTTCACTTTTGCCTTTCCCCATTTCTTGCTGCCTGAACTGGCTGTATGCTGAGACGAAGGCTCTAGCTTAGACCCTGAAGACTGTGCCTTAGACTGTTTGACTGTCCCCTGAATAATGGCACTGGCCTCCATCTTCCTGGCCGCATCCACTATAGAGTGGAAACTCTCTTTCTCTGCTGGAAGAATCAAGGAGGAATACCTGGGATGAAGTCTCATAGTATATCTCCTTGCTTTCTTCTGGTCAGTGTCATAAGCCTGACCCACATACTGTAACAATTCTAGGAACTTGTCAGTGTATTCATCAACACTCATCTCTTCCGTCTATCTCAACTGTTCAAATTCAATCAGTTTCATCTCCCTGGAACTGTCAGGAAAAGCCCACCCAGCAAATTCATTGGCGAACTCTCCCCATGACATGCTGTCCAACTTGGGGTCCACATAATTCTTGAACCACTCTCGAGCTTTCATGCATTTCAGTGTGAACCCTGCCATCTCAATGGCTCTGCTATCATCAGCTCCTAATTCATCGGTTATCATCTTAACCGTTCTGAGGTACTCAAATGGATCATCTCCCGTATTGAATTTGGGAGCATCCAACTTCAGATACTCTGTCATTTTCACTTTACTTCCCCCAGCTGAGCTAGGTTGAGGTGCTTGGACAACAGGTGCTACTGGTTCTGGTGGTGGAGGAGGAGGTACTGTTTCTCTAGGATCAGGGTGTGCTGTACTTGGATGGAAAGGTGAGGGTGGATACATGGAATATGGTGGGTAAAAAGGAGGATAAGGCATGTAAGGCATGTAGGTAGGATATGGGATAAAGGTAGAGAAATCCGACGTACTCCCCATCGGATACCCCGGTCCCTGTAGAAAGGGTGGATAGTGGGGTGGATAACCAAACCCCGAGGCCTGAGTGCCTCCCTGAGACTCTCCCATACCCTCTTCAGACCTGCCCATACCCATGCTTTCATCTCTTGGCTGATCAACATCCATAGCCTCCCTCACTTCATCTGACCTCCCTCCTCTGTCTGTTCCTCTTCTGCTCTCGTCAAAAGACCTTCTCAGGTCCCTTGACGTACCCTCCCTGCTTGATCTCTGAGACATTGCCCTTGGCAACGCAGGAGGACGAGCAGCAGTACCCTCATTCTCCGGTGGGACTCCAGTCAATCGTGCAGATCGACGAGTTCCTCGCATCTTAACTCTGGAAAACAACACAGAACATAGCACATTAGCATCACATGGTCCATGGGAGACACATGAACCCTCGAGCATACATCACATATAAACAATGCACATGCATCAATCATGGTATTACACATCATCAAAGAGACATGACTCAACATCCTATCCAAGTGGACATGCTTTCCTATTGTGCTTGACCTGCTATAACCTCTATGAGCCCGATACTCTCTATATAGGTCCGACCATATGAACCTAGGGCTCTGATACCAATCTGTAATGACCCGAAAACCGGACCGCTATCGGCGCTATGATCCAGAGCGACTTAAGGTCGCCGAGACCCGTGGCAAGCCTGCTATACTCTCTGTGTACCTGTAAAATCCCATACATGATCATACATTTTCTGTAAACACATAAAACTTTGCTTTGTACCAAGGCTCAACCTGTGCATGCACTGTCTAGAGCTCTCATCATTGCTCTAGACGGGTTAAACTCTTCATATGTTAAGCCTGGTTTTCATATTTATTAATAAAATAGTTACATAAAACAGACCATGTATACAAAAGGGATTTACAATAAATATGGGTCAAGCACAATACTATACTCTATACAATACTAAAACATCTCTAATGGTAAACTATTACATGTCCACACTATGCTATTACAAAACTCTTTACTCTTTCTGTACCCTGCTGACCTTCCCCTGAACTCTGAACCTGCAAGACTGGGGTTAAGGGAGAGGGGTGAGCTACTAGAGCCCAGTGAGCAGAACAATAAAACAATTTAAATACCATATGCTTCCATGAAATGCATCACAGCACAAACAAATCACATCAAGGATGGACTTGTCATGACCCTCTACCATATCCAATATGCCAGGGGCGTAGAATGGGCCTCGACCTGGACTTCCATACCATATCATATCATATCATATCATATCATCTCAAGGGCCAATGGATCATCCAACATCCATCCACAACAACATCATATTATGCAATGCAACATATTCGTGAAGTCTAATGCAAACAACCTAATATTTCTCATGGCATTCGTGATGCATGAACATGCTCAAAATTGATTTATTTACTTTGAAACATAAAGATTTATTCTACTCACCTCAGGCTGACTCTGAACTGAACTGACTCTGAAGCAGTGCTCACTGCTGATCTCTTTGGTTCCTCTGGTCCGTTCCTACACAGATGGACTCAAATGAGGGACTAAACCAACTCAAGAACATTTCTATAAACCTCTCCAAAAACCCCCTAAAACATCCTAAAACAATCAAAGAAAACATGCAAAAGAAGGCTGGACAGGGCACTTTCGGCGGCAGGTTCGGCGGCCAAAAGTCCCTCTAGAGCCGAAACTCAGACACTTTCAGCGGCACCTTCGGCTGCCGAAAGTCCGTCCAAAGACGAAACTCATGCATGTTCGGTGGCACTTTCGACGACCGAACCCCCCTCCAGAGCCGAAAGTCCAAACTTTCGAAGGCGAGCTTAGGCAGCCGAAACCACCTCCATAGCATGTTCGGCGGCCGAAACTGGGTTCTCCAGTAAGGCAGAACCCTGCTCTGCTTCATGCAAAACTCTCCCAACTTCACTCAAACATGCAACCAACAAACTCAACAACCTGTATATACTCAAGTATAGGCACAAAGGGGTCCAAAACTGCCTTAAAACCCCAATAAACAACACAACACAACACATAAGCATGTTATCACCAACTAGCATACAAAAACACCACTTAACCTAATCATGCATGTCTACCCATAAACTGCCATAACACCTTCATAAAACATCAAAGAAGCTAAGGATCTACACTTATCTCTTGAAGATCGAGAGGATAGGTGATCCTAACGTGGAGATGTGGAGAAAGACACTCTCAAACTCTCCAAGCTTCAAAACTTTGGTTTTCAGCTCAAAAGCTTCAAAACAACATAAAAACTCATCAAAACGTTGAAAGATTTGAAGAAAACATGAAGATCACCCAAGGAAGCATGGTCTCACCTCTGTCCATGAAAATGGAAGGAAATCCTTATCCATTCACCGACCTATGGCCTTTTATAGGTGGCTGGCCAGACCACCTTCGGTGGCCAAACGTGAAGCCAAAAGCCATGCATGTTCGGCGGCCGAACCTGGCTTTTCTTCCTTGGTGCTTTTCTTTCAAAAACTCAGTTTCTTTACACTGAAAACATTAAAACATAATCAAACACTTTAGAAAAAACATATCTAGTACCCTTTTAGAGGGTTCCGGCATCCGAGATTCCACCAGACTATAGAATTCCGATGCCAGACTCTAGCTGAGTATTACAGTAATCCCTTTGTACATGATCTTTATGTAAATGTTTTAAATAATGAGATATATTGAACCAAGCTTGATGTATGAAATGTTGACCCTACTAGAGCATTTGATGAGGGCTCTAGTATGGGGTTTTTATGTTTACAGTTATGATGCATGCAGGTCAAGCTTGGTATATGAAAAGTTTAAGTTTTTATGAAAATGTAAGATCATGTATGGGATTTTATCAGGTATACAGGATGCATAGTAGGCTTGCTACGGGTCCCGGCGACCTTAAGTCGATCTAGATCCTAGCGCCGGTAGCGGTTCAATTTTCGGGTCGTTATAGAGTGGTATCATAGCCCTAGGTTCATATGGTCGGACCTAGAGAGGGTTGGACCTAGAGAGTGTCGGGCTCATAGATGTTCTAGAAGAGCAAGCACAATAGGAAAAATCATGTCCACTAGGATAGGATATAGAGTCCTGTCTTGAGGATGATATGAAATGCCATGATGATATGCATGTGCATTAATGATATGCTATGTAGGATGTAGTTTCATGTGTTTCCACATGAACCATATGATGCTAATATTGATGTGTTTTATGTCATTTTCAGAAGCAGGATGAGAGGCTTACGTCGATCCGCTAGATTGACAGGAGCTCCACCGAAAAATGAGGGCATGGATGCCCGTCCCCCTGCTTTGCCAAGGGCAATGTCTTGTAGATCAAGTAGAGAGGGAATGTCAAGGAACCCTAGAAGGTCTTTTGATGTAAGCAGGAAGGGAACAGTTCAGGGTGGAATGTCAGCTGATGTGAGGGGATCAAAGGAGAATAAACAGAGAAGAGATGATAGCTTGGGCATGAGTATGTCAGAAAAGGGCATGGGAGAGTCGCAGGGAGGCACTCAAGCCTCAGGGTTTGGTTACCCACCCCAATATCAACCCTTTCCACAGGGCCCAGGGTATTCGATGGGGGGTACATCGGATTACTCCAGTTTTAACCCATATCCCTCCTTCATGCCTTATCCTCCTTTTTACCCACCATACCCACAGTACCCTATGTATCCACCCTCACCCTTCTATCCAAATCCAGCAAACCCTAACCAAGGGAATGCTGTACCTCCTCCACCACCAGCAGAACCTATGGTCCCTGATATCCAAACACCCAAACCTAGCTCATCTGTGGGGAGCAAAGTGAAGATGACAGATTAACTGAAGCTGGATGCTCCCAAGTTCAAGACAGGTGATGATCCGTTTGAGTACCTCAAAACGGTCAAAATGATAACAGATGAGCTGGGGGCAAATGATAGTAGAGCCATTCAGATGGCGGGGTTCACATTGAAATGCAAGAAAGCATGGGAGTAGTTTAAAAACTATGTGGACCCGAGGCTAGATAGCCTCTCCTGGGAAGAGTTTGCCAATGAGTTTGCCATATGGGCTTTTCTAGATAGTTCAAGAGAGCTGAAGGTTGTAGAGTTCGAGCAGCTGAGACAAACAGAGGACATGAGTGTCGATGAGTACACGGATAAGTTTCTAGAGTTGCTGCAGTATGTGGGACAGGCATATGACACGGATCAGAAGAAAGCCAGGAGGTATACCATGAGGCTCCACTCTAGGTATTCCTCCCTGATCCTAGCAGCAGAGAGGGAGAGCTTCCACACCATAGTGGATGCAGCCAGAAAGAAAGAGGCTAGTGCCATCATTCAAGGAACAGTGAAACAGCAAGTGGCACAGCCCTCGGGTTCCAAGACCCTAGGTTCAGGAAGTTCGACCTCTCTTCTTTGAGTGCAGCAGCTTCGGGTAGCAAAAAGTGGGACAGAGGCTCTAAAAAGCCGAAGAAGAATAAGTTCTGGAACCGGTTGAAGTCGGGTCTGGGATTAGGTGGTGGTTTGAGCTCTGGTTCGGATGGCTCTGAATGCTTGAGGTGCAGTAAACCGCACAAGGGAGTCTGTCAGTTTAGAACATCAGCATGTTACAGATGCGGACAGGAGGGGCACATAGCACGGAGTGCCCTAAGGTAGTCATGATGGCACAGTCCCAGCAGACCACTTCAGGCAGTGTGGCACAACCAGTAGCTCCAGCCATGACACAGGGCAGTGGTCGAGGTAGAGGGAGAGGGACAGCCTCTTCTTCAGTAGGTTCCCGGGTGAAGGTCCATCAACTCCAGCTCGGATCTTCACTATGACACAGCAAGCGGCTAACACGTCAAACACCGTGGTGTCAGGTAATCTCACTATTGGTTGTTCTAATCTGTATGCTCTTATGGACCCTGGTGCTTCTCATTCTTTTGTTGCTCCGAGAGCCGTAAAGGGGTTGGGGTTGATAGCTTCTGGGTTAGAGTGTCCTCTTTGAGTCAGTGGGCCCAAGTGTGATCCATCTGTGGCAGAGTCATTTTTCCTGTACAGTCTAGTGTTTGTTGAGGGTAGATGCCTTCCAGCCGACCTAGTGGTTCTAGATTTGACTGATTTTGACGTCATTCTAAGGATGGATTGGCTATCTACTCATAGTGCTACCTTGGATTGCAGAGACAAGGTAGTCAGGTTCAAAGATCAGGATGGGTCAGAGGTTGTCTTCAGAGGGGACAGAGTAGGGATGCCTAGAGGTTTGACATCAGCCCTACAGGCTCGTAGGTTGCTCAGGAGGGGTTGTCAGGGGTTTCTAGCTCATGTTAGAGAGCTTGATAGTCAGGTCAGGGAGCCCGCCTCAGTGCCCGTAGCCAGAGAATTTCTAGATGTCTTCCCAGACGAGCTGCCAGGTTTACCACCTACTAGGGAGATAGAGTTTGAAATTGAAGTGATGCCTGGAACCAGACCGATCTCTATTCCTCCCTACAGGATGGCACCCGTAGAGTTGAAAGAGTTGAATGAGCAGTTACAGGAGTTGGTAGATAAGTGATAGAGCATAATTTAGTCCATTTTATATTAATATTATTGATGATTATTTACATGATTTCTGCTTAATTTAGTGCTTTTAATATTATTTTGCAGAAAATGGTGTAAAAGGACACCTTGGAGAAAATCCCCCTAAAACTGCCTTAATTGGAGCAAAAGAGAGCAAGCCTACCAAGTTGGAATCAAGTCAAGCTAAATAAGGAAAGTTTTAAATAAGGAAAGTGGCAAATATGGAAAGAACATTCAGCCAAAGCAATTTGAAATTCAAATTTCAAATCTCCAAGTTGTCTCTTCCTTATTCAAGAAGCCATATCTCAAGTTGCCATATATGAAGAGCCAATTGAGGAAAGTATTTCGAAATTCAAATCTCCAATATTCATATTCAGATTTTGGATTTCAAAATCCAGCCTACTAAGGAAGCCAAATCTTGAAGATCACATGCTTGCCAACTCATACTTTGCACATTCAAAATTCACATGTGCAAGGAAAGTCTACACCTTCCTTATTTGTGCATGGGCAGCAACTTGGCACTTGTGCAGCCCTTTGGAAGAACTTGGTCAGCCTCATAAAGGTGTATGGGCAGCCAAAGACACTTGACCAGCAATTAAATAAATGGGCAGCCCCATTCCTTGCAAAGAACCAAGCACGCACTCATCCATTCACACGCACATGGGACACGCACATGGACAGCACTTCAACACCGCACATGGACAGCACCTCCTGCACATGTGGCCAACAATTGGAAAGCTAGGGCACGCACTCCTCTGATCCTATATAAAGACCCTTAAGTGGCCGCCCAAACACTCTCAATTCGGCAATTCCGTCAAGTTCAACGCAAGGGCATAATACAATCTGCACATCTTCGGTCCATCGGTTTTTCTTTTGTCCTTTTTATTTTCTGTTTCTAATTCAGCCATGAGTGGCTGAATTCTTTTAATGTAGTTGGATATTGGTTGAAGCTTTAGTTGTTTAATGGGTTGTGAGACTTGATCAAATATTGTTTAACTTTTGGGTGTTCAATATTCATGCAATTTCATACTTAATTTCTATATTACTTTGTTATTGAGATCTACGTTGATTTTTTATTGTAAAATAATTATTTGTTAGTTTGAATGATTTAAGTTCGTAATTGCTTAGATTATTCTTACATAAGAACACTTTGCATAAAAACCAAGGAAGTTGCATGATCTAGCGTTATCTCCATACGTTTGGGTAGCTAGGATTGGATCTCTCTATTTCTTAATGCACTAACAGTTGTTTGTTGCCTGAGGCCCAAGGACGTTCCTTGGCAACTTGTTGATTAGTAATTGATTAGAGGACGTTCCCTAATTAATTTAATAATAAGGAGAGATAATGGTGGTGAGAGGCTTCCTCTATCTCCATAACTAATCTATTGAATCAACCCAAAAGAACAAAGTGTCTGTGATCAATCCCAACAACTAAAGTGGATCCAATACTTCAACTAGAGCTTTCTCATTATTGGTTACTCTTTATTTAATTATTTGCTTTCCATTATTATTATCATTATTCGTTTACTACAATCAATCCCAAACTCCCCCTGTTACTTTGCTGACAGTTTTGATCCCAATTTCAGTTTATCTCGTTTTAGCCCGCTTTCAGTTTTTATCTCATTTTTAGTTTATTATTGTTTCAGTTTATTTTCTTGGTCATAAAAAGAGAAATAAGTGAGTTCTCGATTCTCTGTGGATTCGATCCTTTCACCGCTATCTACAGGTGTAAATTTGTTGGTAACCAGAAAGGTTATTTTTGACCGGCTTCGACAACCGCGAGTCAATAAGGGTTTCATTCGACCTAGTACCTCACCTTGGGGTGCTCCAGTGCTGTTTGTAAAGAAGAAGGATGGATCCCTAAGACTTTGTATCGACTACAGACAGTTGAACAAAGTCACTACCAAGAACAAGTATCCTCTACCCAGGATTGACAATCTATTTGACCAGCTAGTAGGAGCAGGTTGTTTTTCCAAGATAGATCTGAGATCTGGGTACCACCAGCTAAGAATCAGAGAGGAAGATGTGCCGAAGACGGCGTTCAGGACTAGATATGGGCATTATGAGTTCCTAGTAATGCCGTTTGGGCTAACCAATGCCCCTGCAGCATTCATGGACCTTATGAACAGAGTTTTCAACCAGTATCTATATCACTTTGTTATTGTCTTCATTGATGATATCTTAGTGTATTCCAGAAATGCAGAGGAGCATGCCCATCATATGAGGATAGTTCTGCAGACCCTGAGGGAGCACGGCCTGTATGCCAAGTTCTCTAAGTGTGAATTCTGGTTGAGGAGCATCTCTTTCTTGGGGCATGTGGTGTCAGAAAAAGGAATTGAGGTAGATCCCAAGAAAGTAGAAGCTGTAGCTAACTGGCCTAGACCCACTACAATGACAGAGATAAAAAGCTTTTTGGGTTTGGCAGGTTACTACAAGAGGTTCGTTCAGGACTTCTCTAGAATTGCAGCTCTTATGACCAAGCTGACAAAAAGAATCAGAGGTTTGTTTGGTCAGAACAGTGTGAGAAAAGCTTTGAAGAGCTGAATAGGAAGTTAACGTCAGCACCGGTGTTAACTCTGCCTACGAGTAATGAAGACTTCACAGTGTTTTGTGATGCGTCCCGTGTGGGACTAGGTTGTGTGTTGATGCAAAATGAGAGGGTAATTGCTTATGCTTATAGGCAGCTGAAGAAGCACGAGTTGAATTATCCTACACATGATCTAAAGAAGGCAGCTGTGATCTTTGCACTCAAGATATGGAGGCATTGCCTATATGGGGTAAGATGTGAGATCTTTACAGATCATAAGAGTTTGCAATACATCTTGAGTCAGAGAGAGTTGAATTTGAGACAGAGGAGATGGGTAGAACTGCTCAGTGGCTATGATTGCAAAATTCAGTACCATCTAGGTAAGGCAAATGTTGTGGCAGATGCTCTAAGCCAGAAATCACTTGGCAGTCTATCCCATATTATAGCAGAGAGAAGACCGGTGGTGAGGGAATTTTATAAGCTCATTAATGAAGGTCTGTAGTTGGAGTTGTCTGGTACAGGTGCTTTGATAACCCAGATGAGAGTGACAACCTTGTTTCTGGAGCAGGTGGCTTAGAAACAGCATGAGGACCCAGAGTTGGTAAAGATAGCCAGAGCTGTCCAGGCAGGCAAGAATGATGAGTTCAGATTTGACAACAAAGGGATCCTCCGTTACGGGAACAGGTTATGTGTACCAGATGACGTGAGTCTAAAGGGGGACATTATGAGAGAAGCTCATAATGCCAGATACAGTGTTTACCCTGGAGCCACCAAGATGTATCAAGATTTGAAGAGAGTCTATTGGTGGCCAGCTATGAAGAAAGAAGTGGCACAGTTTGTGTCTGCCTGTGAAGTCTGTCAAAGGGTGAAGCTGGAACATCAGAAGCCAGCTAGGATGCTCAACCCACTACCGATTCCAGAGTGGAAATGGGAAAACATAGCAATGGACTTCGTAGTGGGGATACCAGCAACGTCCAACAGATTAGACTCCATATGGGTGATTGTGGACCGACTGACCAAATATGCTCACTTCATCCCTGTCAAGAGTGGCTATTCTGTGGACAAATTGGCACAAGTGTATGTGGAAGAGGTTGTGAGGTTGCATGGGGCTCCCGTTTCAATAGTGTCAGATAGAGGACCCTAGTTCACCTCCAGGTTTTGGCGGAGTCTACAGAATGCTATGGGTAGCGGGCTGGACTTTAGCACTGCTTTCCATCCACAGACGGACGGACAGTCAGAGAGGACCATCCAGACTATTGAAGATATGCTCAGGATGTGTGTGCTAGATTTTGGCGATTCTTGGAGGCAGCATCTACCCTTGGTGGAGTTTGCCTACAATAACAGCTATCATGCTAGCATAGGGATGGCTCCATATGAAGCTTTGTATGGAAGGAAGTGCAGGTCACCTGTCTGTTGGGAGGAAGTGGGAGAACGGGCCTTAGCAGGGCCTGAGCTAGTAGAGATCACCAGCAGAGTAGTGCCCATTATCAGAGAAAGGATCAGGACTGCTGTGAGTCGGCAGAAAAGCTATGCAGATGTCTGCAGGAAGCATGTAGAGTTTCAGGAGGGAGATATGGTGTTGCTCAAGGTGTCTCCTATGAAAGGGGTGATTCATTTTAGGAAGAAAGGTAAGCTAGCTCCACAATATATCGGACCCTTTGAAATCTTACAGAAGATTAGAAGTGTATTGTATAAGCTGGACCTACCTGCTTCAATGGAGAGAATCCATCCGGTTTTTCATGTTTCATTGTTACGGAAGTTCGTATCAAATCCGGACAAGGTTCTTAATGAGCCTGATGTGGAGATCCTAGGAGATCTCACATATGTTGAGCAGCTAGTTCGGATCCTAGACAAGCAGATTAGAAAACTTAGGAACAAGGAAATCCTGATGGTAAAAGTCCTTTAGAATCACCATAATGTAGAAGAATGTACCTGGGAGACACAGGAGTCCATGCTCCAACAATACCCTTATCTCTTTTAAGGTTAGTGTTTATGTGTTTTTGTTTATGCCTTGCTATGCTTGTTTGTTGAACATTCGGGGACGAATGTTCTTAAGGGGGAAAGAATGTAATACCCGGCTAAACTCCGGCGTCAGAATTCTAACCTTCCGACGAAATCTCCGTTGGAATCCGGAATCTCAGATGCCGAGACCTCTAGAAGGGTAAAATATGTTTTTACAAAATGCTTTTTATGGTTTTAATAATAAGTTTTTGACTTAAAGTTTTAAAAATTAAAAAAAAAAAGAGAAAAGAAAGGAATATAGCTTGAGGGAAAAACCCAGGTTCGGCCGCCGAACCTCATGTTCGGCCGCCAAACATGGGGCGAATGCGGAGGCACTTTTGGCCCCCGAAGGTGGTCTGGCCAGTCACCTATAAAGGGCCCCCTGTCCGAAAATGGGAGAGTTTTCTCTCTCCATTTCCGGGCAAGGTGAGTCTTTGCTACCCCTTGTCGATCTTGTGCTTTTCCTTCAAGTCTCTCATGATATTTTTATGAGTTTCTATCTTGTTTTTGAAGATTTTAAGCTAAGATCAAAGTTTTGAAGCTTGGAGACCCCCGGAGCTCGATTTCTCCCAATCTCCAAGTTTGGATCACCTCTCCTCTCGATCTTCAAGAGGTAAGCATAGATCCTCACCTTCTTTTATGTTTTAAGTAAGTTTTGAGGGGTTTTAAGGGTGTTTAATGCATGTTTAGAGTAGATGTAAAATGTTAGGGTTATGTTAGTTTAATGAGAAATGTGATGTTTGTTGGGGTATAGGCTAGTTTTATGCCCCTATATGCTTGATGATGTGTTTATGCATGCTTTTGAGTGTTAAGTATGAGTTTAGAGGGTTTTGGGAGGCTAGATGAGAGAGGCGAATCAGGTTCTGCGATTCTGGAGAACCCAGGTTCGGCTGCCGAAGCCATGTTTGGCCGCCGAACCTGCCTGTGAAGGCAGCTTTAGGCCGTCTAAACTCGCCCTCGAAAGTTTGGACTTTCGGCTCTGGAGGGGAGTTTCGGCCGCCGAACCTGCCCCCGAAAGTGCCTGACTTTCGGCTCTGTAGGGACCTTCGGCCGCCAAACCTGCCGCCGAAAGTCCCCTGCCCAGCTTCCCTTTGCTTGTTTTGCATGCATGTTTTATGATGTTATAGGGGGTTTTTGGGGAGATGTTTAGTGTCATGTTAGAGTTTGTTTGGCCCCTCATTTGAGTCCACTTGTGTAGGATCGGTCCCGAAGAACCGAGAAGGCCAACAGTGAGTTAGCTATTCCAGTGTCAGCCAGAGGTGAGTAGAACTAAACTAATCTTTTATTTCAAGAAATCAAATATTTTAAGCATGTTCATGCATCATGTTTGTGAAATAGGTTGGATGCATTAGATTTCACGAATATGTCGCATTGCATAATTGGTTGTTGATGTGGATGGACAACAGGACGACCCATTAGCCCTCTAGATGTTATGTTATGTAATGAAAGACCAGGGCTGCCATTCTACGCCCCTGGCACACAGCTTATGTATGTAAAGAAGTCCTGAGGAGCTCCATCGAGGGCCGGACACAGAGTAGAGGGATTTTTGGGTTAGTCCATCCTTGATGTGTATTGTCTGTGCTGTGACGCATTCCATACGAGCATATGATTATTAAATTATTTTGTGTTCTGCTCATTAGGCTCTCGTAGCTTATCCCCTTTCCCCTAATCCCAGGTTTGCAGGTCAGAGATAGCTCGGGAAGTCGGCAAGGGTGATGTTTATATTATATAATAGTTTAGTAGTGGACATGTAATGTATTGTGTATAGTATTGTGTATAGTATTGTGCTTGGCCCTATTGGTAGATTGTAATCCCTTTGTACATGATCTTTATGTAAATGTTTTAAATAATGAGATGTATTGAACCAAGCTTGATATATGAAATGTGACCCTACTAGAGCATTTGATGAGGGCTCTAGTATGGTGTTTTTATGTTTACAGTTATGATGCATGCAGGTCAAGCTTGGTATATAAAAAGTTTAAGTTTTTATGAAAATGTATGATCATGTATGGAATTTTATCAGGTATACAGGATGCATAGTAGGCTTGCTACGGGTCCCGGCGACCTTAAGTCGATCTGGATCCTAGCGCCTGTACCGGTCCGGTTTTCGGATCGTTATAATAAGAATACTCGTTAATTTGAACAGCAAGATATTTAGCTTCATATTTCAGCTGAATGCAAAATATTAATTTTGTCCAACTATATCATCTCATATAATTCTAAAGAATCTAATAAATAATGTTTCTCATGCATAAATCATTCTACAGTTTTTAATTCTTATAGCAGCATGCTTAAGCAAATAATACCCTTTTTAAGGATATCATACCAATATTAATCACCGATGAAAGCTTTTTAAGCTGTTTCTAAAATACTATCATGTCCAAGCATATTTAGAAGGACTACTGTTTGAAACTAGTCATGATAACAAAAATATTTTGAACTAAAGAGATAATTGTGTAGTTTGGTTAACTCGTGCATATCACCTCTCTTTCATGCCGGGCGGATTGCCCTTGTGTTGCATTCCCTTCTCACATCAGCGTCGGCCTTTTTTTGACTTTCACCATGTGATTTTTAGATGTCGTTAGCGATTCTTGGGTCTTTCACCATCTCTCTTCCTTTTGGTCTTTTTGGTTATTTAGCTATTAACTTTTCTTGATTTGCCATGTGGATCTCAACGAGTTTTATTTGAAAATTCCAGCGATTCGTCCCCACAGATGGTGCCAACTTGATAATACTGAGATTCGGCGAGGCATCCAAATGAGGACACCTAGGCAGATGTTTGATTCGCTGGGTTGATCATTAATCTGTGATCGGTCCGTTGGGCCTCTCCATGTTTGGCTTTGAGGAAGGGGTACTGTCAGATGAAAAAGATAGTCAGAAGTCCATCGGGAGAGTTCCCGGTGGAGACCCTCCGATACTCAAGTCAGATTTGAAAACTTAGTGGAGTTAAGAGAAGTAAAATAGAGAAAAAAAAATAGTGGTTTTGGGTTCCCTCTGTGTGTCAGAAAGAGAGAGAGAGATAGGTCCTTTTTTAGAAAAGGAGAGGTCCCCTTTTTTAGGATTAGTTTAGTGTATAAATATCTTTGAATAAAGTTGATACCATGTCCCCTTCTAATGGGGCAGGATGCTTTTATGTAGATGTGTCAGGCAGTACATTAATGATGGGCTATAGGACAATAAATGTGGAGCTGGTCGATTCGTACCCTCTACATGCACACTTATGATCTATATGCTATACCAAGGATGCAACCAACTCATAGGAGGTAGGCATCCTTACCCTGACTTCATCAGGTCGTGCTGGGCTCATTCAACCCACATAGAAATGAGCTCCTTTCGGTTACTGAGGTCGGCCATGTCGGCGTTCAAAACCTTGTTATAGTACAGACTTTTGAGAAGGTCAGTCTTTCCGTCCTTTTCGGTCTTTGAGGAGGTCGGTCTGTCCATTTCGAGTTTTAGTGAACTCAAGAGTGTTGCTGGTCTGATTCTTTGTACTTAATAGGTCGGACTTCTTACTGCCCGATCCCACTAGATAGAAAGGCTTTCTATTCATGTGTACACGTATCACGATCTTTGGAAGTCCTATTTTTTATATGTTATCAGCATAGAATGAAAGCGCATCAGTTGTAGAATCTATGGATATTCAAGTACTTGGTTTCAAATACATTGCAATATCATGTAACACTTAAATTGTGAAATATATACATAGTTTGTTGAATATACATGATTATGCATAAATTATGTGATACAAGATGAACAGTAATATATTGTTTATTTTTTATTTTGATTTTGAAAAATTTATGAATTTTGTAATTGTAGTCCTCTCCGTTGAAAATAAAAATCGATAGAGAAAGGAAATAAATAATTACAGGTAGAAACACGTCCATTCGACACTGGGATCACGGAATTTTAGCTAGAAAATGTTCTACCACCGTGTCCTCTCTCCAATTTCACGTCGTTCCAATGCTTGTACCACCATTCTTGCCACCTGAACGGATAATTGGTGTCATCTTGGTGTCATCTAAAGTTGCGGGTCGCCATTCATAGTCTATCAACAATGGCTTGGCTTGGTCAGAGGGAAAGAAAGGAAGAGGAGAGGAGAGAGAGTTGGGGAATTAACTGGTGCTCCTAAATACAGCTACTTCTACATTTTTTAAATAATAATATTAAAATATATAAACTTAAGATATCTTCTCATATTATTTAAATGATATATATTCTTGAAAATACAAACACCTACCACATTACTAATAATAATCAAATAAATCAATTACTAAAATACTATTAATTTAATTTTCACTCTTGAAAATTTAATTACTGTTATGTCCCCAACTTTTCAAGATAATAATTAATGTAAATTATGAAGTAAAATCTTTCAATCAAATCATATTCAATTTATAAATAAAATAACTTGAGTAGATATAAAAATTACTCTAATTAATACATAAATATCATAAATTTGAAATTTCGATGGTGATGATTCCTTTAAAATTAATATCTATAATATTACACATTGAAATAATAAAATCAAAAGAATATAAAAAAAAATTATACACGTAAAATAAAGTTAAAAAAATAAAGCCTACAGTAAAATTTTATATTTAATTTATAATAATTTAATTTTTAATGTATTTTATGGATATTAAAATAAATTAAGAAGTTCATTATTTAAAAAAAAAAATTAAATCTTTTGCGATTACACAGCAAAGGCCATGTAACTACACTTTTGTAGATGATGGGCAATTAATATCTATTCTCCATGGATGTTAATGATTTGATATCTCTCCAAAATTTTTGAATCTTAGATTAAAAGTATTTTTTTAAGAACAAAATTTTGTTCTCTCATTTTTATTATTTTTGTTGGGCTATTTTTTGTGTATGTCGGACTATCTCTTGTATGCGTCGCGTGATTTCTTGTGTTAGTGTGAAACGAAAGACTATCGATTGTTGAATTTGTAGTTGTCCAGGTATTTGAATTCTTATAAAATATATTGTAGTTCAAGTTAATCTTAGACCGTAAAAGATATGCATATTTCATTAAAAATATATTATTATATAAGGGTTATGTGATATAAAGTAAATTTTAGTATGATATTTTTTTTCGATTCTAAAAAATTTATGAATTTTTTAATATCGATATCAGAGTTCGATTCTTTATATACTATAATTTTATTATTAATTTTTAAAAAAAATTACGGATGCATATTTATTTTTTTTATTCAAATATATTTTACATTGACATTTTTTATTATTTATATTTTACTGTATACTTTTCTTTTATAAATTATGATTTTGACACGGTTTGAAAGTTTTTAAAAGTGCTTTCCAACAACATATTACCAGACTTTTTTTGATAGATATTGTTTTAAATATAATTGATCAAAATTGAGACATTTTTAATATAATATTTTTATTTTAGAATGTTTATAGAACATGTTTTGTTCATAACACAGTATTGGTGAATCCAAGCTCTAGTATAAAATGGTTTTTGGCGAAATAAAACATTACAAAATGGCTCGAAATACCAAAATCCCGTATCAAAAAAATTTGAAAAGAAATTGAGGATGCACCACGCGGATCCAGCCCGTGCGTAGCCAAGCATAGGCGCTGGGTGTCTGGACCATGTAGGTCAAATGTTGCCGCTCGCAGGCCCAGCGCAGGGCACGTGCTCTACACAGCCTAAGCGCGTGGCATCGGACTGCGCACAGGTGAAGCATTGGGCGTCTGGAATGTGGCAACCCATGCACGCAACACTGGCCCGCGCGGCACCGGACTGCGCACAGGCCAACGTGTGCTGGGCACCTTAGCAGGCTAGGTCGCGGGCCCATTCCGTGCACTTACTTAGGCAACCCAGACTTATTTTTATTAATGTTTTTAAATTAAAAAAATATGCCATTTAAGAAAAATAAATTTTTGGTCCAATATTTATATATATTTTTTATGAAGTGATTTTTATTAAAAAAACAATTAAAATTTTGCTTTTTTATTTCATTATTTTTTAATAATTTAAAATTATTATTAAATAATTTTTTAAAATAATTTTCTTTTAGAAAAATGTCCAAAATTTTTCTTTTATTGATAATGTCACTATCATTTTTTTAGACTATTTTTTCTTTTATTTTCTACATGTGTACAAAAAGATAATATCAGTTTTCAATGGGATACAAGTTATTTGTGGCATTCTACAATCATTTTTATCAAGCAAAAGAGTTCAAGTAGATGAGATGATTATATAGTTGATCATTTCCAAAATGGATCCTATAAACATTTCAAATGAAATAAACCGTCTAGTGTAGTTTATCATTGATGTGAATGATAAGTTATTTTTTTAAATGTGTATTTTTTTAAGACAAAAAAATGTGTTTTTATTTAAGGATCGTGCTGCCTAATTCTAATCTAAAATAAATTTTGGATTCCATTTGGGAGAATATCAACGAGTTCTATAGTTGCGTTGTATTGAAATTCATCAGTAAATATTTCAAATGGATTGCAAATAAAATGGCGTATCGTTTGATAGGTTTATCAAGACTTAATAGTAGGTTTATAGTTAAGCCAAAACTTCTTATAGTTAATTGTGATCTGAATCGACTTGATGAGATTCTATATATGTTCCTTGAATATTCTATACATGAGTCTCAAGTCTATATTAGATGTGAATATTTTCTTTTGAGAATTATTATTATCCATGTAGTTTGTTTATGCTACTATAGATAATTTTATAATGAATAATATTATCTTTCATCGTTTCATGATTTTAAATAATATATTATCTTATTTCATGAATTTTTGTTGTTTATTTTTTTATATCATATATTAATATATAGTGTATGAGTTAATGTTTCTAGATATTAATAATAAAGTATTTTAAAACTACTAAATTATAAGTAATTTAAGATATGAATCTTAGCATAATTAATTATGATTAATTTTTATAATATATTAGGATTTTAGACGATTATTGAAAATATAGTCAACTTTCAATTTTAAAATTAATGTAAAATAATTATTAATGTTATTAATTATTATTAAGATTAGTGTATATATAAACTAAGACATTAATTTATGTGCATAAATATCTCTAATTTAGACTTAGAACAATAATTGCTTCCAAATCTTTCTAACTGATCTTAATAAGCGAGAAAAATTAAATGAGGATAACTATGAGATCTAAAGTGAAAAAATCGAGCATGTGCTCGAGGAACTAGAAGCTTTAGAATCTTTTAACCTAATTTTAGAAATACTAGAACAGGACAACATGATCCAATATAGGCTAGACCATGAGACATATAATGTTTGAAACAAGTGAATTTAGCTGCTCACATCATTTTGGTAGTATGCATGAGTTTACAAAATATAATTAACAATAGACATATGGTTTGCACTGATAGAGAGATTGGAAAGAATTTTGCTTGTCAATATTGTAGCTTACACTATATAATTAGACACTAATGAGAAGAGTTCTCGTCATGATATAAGAGTACGTCTTAAGATCATAAGAAATATAGTGAATGAGCTAAAGGATGCTCGTCATATTTTGATTGAAAAATTGAATTTTTAATTTGTCATATGTTCTCTAACCAAACATCTAGAATCATATGAAAAGTGCTATTTACCTACAACTTCTATATTGTGTATATAGAGAATGTTACATGTTTCTTAGAGCTAGAGTAGAAACATATGCATTTAAATCTAAAAAGTACAAAAGTGTACATAACTAGCTCTAATGCCCAAAAAAAAGGGAGAACTAGTGAAAACATCAAGATGAAAAATAACATGGGATAGAAAAAGTTAAGTCCAATAAGAAACAATAATAAGAGAAAGGGCAAAGGTTCTTTCAGATAAAAAAAAAAGAAAACTTTGTTAAGGTCAAATATTTTAACTGTATACAACAGGATTGGAATACTTTCTTGAAATTTTTTGACGACTTCTTCTATCAAAAAGATAGATATTCATTACGAAATAACTCGAAAGTGGGGTGAATGGTTTAAGCACCTGCGAGCTTGCTATATATTGTAAGCAAAGATTCTGCTCCTACATAATATCCAATTTGTTCCATAAATTCATTGGAATTTATTTTTTATTTTGGTGTTGATCAAACTTAATTTATTTTTTTAATTTTTCATGAACTAGGTGTAAACTTATTTTAAGTATAAGTTCTAGTAGTTCTAGATATTTCATGAATAGTTGTATTATTAGAAGTTATAAATAACTTCAATAGTATATTATTTTTCCTATTTTATATCTTTTGATACGTCTATGAATTATGTAAATACGTGTCAGGCTATGTTTGGCCACATAGATTAAAAGATATACAATGATTAGCCAAAATGGGCTTATTAGATAATATTAACAAAGTAGACATGTTAACTTATAAATATTGCCTAATTTGAAATTATCTAGAAACAAGAGTTGAATTTCTGTTGTGTTTAATCTTTCCTATTAAATGTGATTCTATGTATGTGGGACTAGGTATAGGGGCATCTATTAGTAATTAATGAATATTCTCTATAAAGTTATGTCTATTTGATATCTCATTACATTGAGACTTTAAATTGCTTCATTAAATTTTTGAATTTAGTTGAGAAATCAATTAGGTAGAAAAGTAAATGCTTTAAGAACTAATCCAGGTAGAAAATTTCTATTAGAGTACTGTAGGAATTGTGTATCGGTAAGGAGAAATAGAATCCTATTAGGTTAGAATAATAATAAGATGAGCTAATTTTATCGATCATCTATTGGGGTGATACATTATTAATAATAATTATTGAGCTTAAATTACTAACTACATAATCAGTAACTTTCATTCCATATGAGTTACAGACTAAACACAAATTTGTTTGTGGACTTTAAAACCATAAGGTTGTAAAATTGCTCATGAACCTTTATAATTTTCAAGTTTAAGGGGAAGGATATGTTATTTCTTAAATATTTTGAGTACTTAAAAGGATATGTATTCTTTAGTGAGCAGGAAAATGAAAGTATAACTGATTTTGAATCATTGAGTATCACGTTTTTTTTTTCAGTAATATGGAGCAATTAGCCTTGGACTTTACGGCAGAATTGGACCGAGCCTAACTTTTGCTGCCGACGTCCGATAGAGACCCACGATAGCTGTAATACCTGGCTAGACTCAAGCATTGGAATTCCTACCGTCCGGTAGAATCTCGGATGTCGGAGCTCTCTAGAAGGGTAAAGTAAAGGTTTTCTAAAATGTTTTTACATGTTTTTATGGTTTTGATTAGAAAGGATTTGAGTTTTGAAAGAAAAGACCAAGGAGGGAAGAACCCAGGTTCGGCCGCTGAACCTCAAGTTCGGCCGCCGAACATGGGGCTGTTTAGGAGGCACGTTAGGCTTCCGAAAATGGCTTTCTTTTGCTGCCGCTGAACCCCAAGTTCGGCCACCGAACGTGGTGAAATTTTGGCAGCAGCTTTGGCCACCGAAGGAGGTTTGGCCGACCACCTATAAAAGGCCCTTTGTTTGGAAAATGGGCGAGTTTTCTCTCTCTTTTCGGGCATAGGTGAGTTCATGCTCTCCTTTGGTTGTTTTTATGCTTTTTCTTCAAATCCCTCAAGTTTTTCATGAGTTTTATCTTTGTTTTGAAGAGTTTTAAGCTTTGAGCAAGGTTTTGAGAGCTTTAAGCTTTGAGCAAGGTTTTGAGACCTTGGAGACTTTTGGAGCTTGGACTCTCCATACCTTCAAGCTTGGGTCGCACCAACCCTCAATCTTCAAGAGGTAAGTGTAGATCTTTATCTTTTATGATGTTAGAAGTGAGTTTTATAAAGGGTTAAGGGTTAGGAATGCATGAGTTGTATGGATGTGCATGTTAGGGTTTTGATACCCTTTATGATAAAAGTATGTTAATGCATGTGTATGTGATGTTTGTTGGGGGTTTAGGTTAGTTTGAGACCCCTATATGCTTGTTGTATGAGTTGTGCATGTTTTGGAAGTGTTGGATGTGAGTGTGGGAGGTTTTGGAGGTGGATTGCATGAGGCAAAAATCGGGTTCTGCCTTGCTAGGGAACCCAGGTTTGGCCGCCGAAAGTGGTTTCGGCTTCTGAACTTGCCTGTGGAAGCAATCTTTGGCCGCCAAACATTGCCCCCGAAAATGGACTTTCGGCTCTGGAAGGGACTTTCGGCCGTCAAAGGTGCCGCCGAAAGTTCCTGGCTTTCGTCTCTGGAGGAGACTTTCGGCCGCCGAATCTGCCTTCGAAAGTGCCTAACTTTTGGATCTGTGGGAGCATTCGGCCGCCGAATGTGCCGCCGAAGGTGCCCTGTCCAGCCTTCCTTTGCCTGTTTTGCATGCATATTTTGAGGTGTTTTAGAGGGGTTCTTGGGGAGATGTTTAGTGTTATGTTTGTAATACCCGGCTAGAATCCGGCACCGGAAGTCCTGTCGTCTGGTGGAATCCAGGGTGTTGGATTTCTATCGAAGGGTAGGATTTATGTCTTCTTACGTATTATGTTCTGTTTTAAGGTTTGTAAGTGGAAATGATATGTGTTTTGAAAAGAAAAGTCTATGGGACTTTTGCCAAGTTCGGCCGTCGAATGTAAGTTCGGCCGCCGAAAGTGCCCAATGTTCGACTTCCGAAGTTCAGGTTCGGCCCCCGAATGTTGCATGGTTTTGCATGCGATTCGGCAGCCGAAGCTGAGTTGGCTAGCCAACGATTGAGCATGCATTAGTCAGCATTTGGGACAGGTGTTATCTCCCCACCCTGTTCAGAGGATTGGCCACGTCTCCCATGACTTATCTGCAACCCTTGTAGTAGCTCATGCAAAGGTTTGTTGTGTTTCTAAGGGTTTTGAAGGGTTGAAGTGAAAAAGCTTAGTTTTGAGTGTTTATGAGTGTGAAGAGGAGGTGAGCCATTTCTCTGTGTTCAGATCGTTCATCTTCTTGTTTACAGGAGGTAAGTGAAGATCTTGAACATGTCTTTATGTTTTACAGCGGTCTTGTTGGGTAGAGATGCATGCTTAGGGAAAAAGGGTGTTTTTGATGGTTTATACATGTAAGCATGATTATGTGTTATCGTTGATGTGTTTGTTGGGGTGTTTAGGTAGTTTTGGACCCCTTTGTACATATACATGCGTATATGTGTGTTGAGGAGTTGAAGTGTGCATGTTTTGAGAGATTGAAGGGATGGAGGAGCTTGTTTGCCGTCGGGGCTGAGTTCTGGATGAACTCAGGTTCGGCAGCCGAAGGTTCATTCGGCCGCCGAACCTCTTGCATGGTGGCTTTGGCTGCCACAGCTTGCCCCGAGAGTTTTGCATGTTCGGCTCTGTTTAGGGGGTTCGGCCACCGAAGGTGCCGCCGAAGGTTAGAGACTTTTGTCTCTGGAGTGTGTTTTGGCCCCCGAAACGTGCCCCCGAAAGGGTTCGGCCGCCGAAAGAAAAGATTCGGCCGCCAAAAGAAAAGATTCGGCCGCCGAAGGTGCATGAGTTTCGTCTCTGGAGAGGACTTTCGGTCGCCGAACCTGCCGCCGAAAGTGTCCTGTCCAGCTTTTCTTTTGCATGCTTTGCTTAAGTTGTCAAGTGAGTTTAAGGGGATTCTTGGGGAGTTTAATAGAGTTCGTCTTTCGATAGTTTGGTCCCTCATGTTGAGTCTTTATGTGCTTATACAGACCAGAGGAACCAGAGAGAGCAGCAGTGAGTACTGCTCCAGAGTGTACAGAACCTGTAGAGTCAGTCCAGAGCTAGAGGTGAGTGGAACTAAACTGATACTTGTTTGAATTAAAACATTACTTGCTTTTAGCATCTTTCATGCATCATATATCTGCAATAGGTTGATTGCATTAGAATCCACAAAGATGTTGCATTGCATAGCTTCATTGTTGGTGTGGGTAAATGCTGAATGATCCAGTGGTTCCAGACAGGAAGTCCATGACCCCATTCTACGGCCTGGCAGGTATAGGAAGTCCAGGACCCCATTCTACGGCCTGGCGGGTATAGGCAGATGATCTATACTGGCAAATGGTAAGTACAGGTGTTATATACACACATATATATATATATATATGGTACAGGAAGACCAGGACCCCAGTCTACGGCCTGGCACGGTTTACTGGGACTATGTGGTGACAGGTTTACTCTTGATGTGGATTGTCTGTGTTATGATGCATTCCATCAGATCATATTTTAATAAATTGTTTTATTGTTCTACTCACTGGGCTATAGAGCTCATCCCACTCCCTTAACCCCAGTCTTGCAGGTACAGTGTACAGTGTACAGGGAATGTTCAGAAGAGGTCAGAAAAAGAGAAGAGACTTGTAATAGCTTAAAGTGGACATGTAATATTAACGAGCTGTGCTTGTTGAATAATCAGTTAGATATGTGCTTGACTTAGTGATTTGTGTTGTGAATCTTTTATTGTGTGCATGATCTGTATATGTATATTATGTGAAAAACCAGGCTTACCAGGTATGATACAACCCATCTAGAGCAAGCGCTAGTCAGGGGTACAGAGTACAGGGTACTGAGATAGTGCATGCACAGGTTAAGCCCTGGTACAGAGAAACGAGTTGTTATTTTTCACAGATTATGTTGGATCATGTATGAGATTTACAGGTACACAGAGAGTATAGCAGGCTTGCTACGGGTTCTGGCGGCCTTAAGCTGACCTGAATCCTAGCGCCGGTGATGGTCCATTTTGGGGTCGTTACAATGTTAGAGTTGTTTGGTCCCTCATTTGAGTCCACCTGTGTAGGATCGGACCTGAGGAACCGAGGTGTTCAGCAGTGTTAGCTGCTTCAGAGTTAGTCCAGAGCTAGTCAGAGGTGAGTAGAACTGAACCTTATGTTTTTAAATTAAATCAAATGTTTTAAGCATGTTCATGCATCATGAATACCATCTTATGTAATAGGTTGTTTGCATTAGAATTCACGAATATGATGCATTGCATAATACGATAATGATGATATGGGTGGATATTGGATGATCCTCTAGCCCTCAGTATGATATGATATGGTATGATATGATATGATATGACATGAGATGGAAAGACCAGGTGTGACTGTATCGCCCCTGGCAATATGTTATATGTAAGAGAAGACCAGGCGTGGCCGTATCGCCCCTGGCATAGTTGGACATGTTATGATATGAGCTATGTAAGAGAAGACCAGACGTGGCCGTATCGCCCCTGGCACAGTTGACATTTTACGATATGTAGAGGGCTATTGGTGACAAGTTCATCCTTGATGTGATATGTTTGTGATGTGATGCATTTCATGAAAGCATATGTTTAAATGATTTTTATTATTGTTCTGCTCACTGGGCTTTATAGCTTACCCCTCTCCCCTAACCCCAAGCTTGCAGGGTCAGAGATAATTCAGGAGGTCAGCAGGTTATGACTATGGTTATGTTATGTAATAGAATAGTAGTGGACATGATGTAATGTAAAGTTATGTAATGATGTAAAAGAATGTATTGTAAAGTAATGTAATGAGGTTTAGTTTGTGCTTAGCCCTAATGTTTATGGTTTGTCCCTGTTACACATGATCTTTATGTATGTTTTATGATAAGATATGATGAACCAAGCTTGACGTATGATATGTGGACCCAACTGGAGCATTTGATGAGGGCTCCAGTAAGGGGTTTTATGTTTTCAGTTATTATGCATGCTTAGGTCAAGCTTGGTAGATGTGAAAAGTTAAAGTTTTATGTTCATGTTTGATCATGTATGGGATTGTACCAGTTGTACAGGATGTATGTTAGGCTTGCTACGGGTCCCGGCGACCTTAAGTCGATCTGGATCCTAGCGCCGGTAGCGGTCCGATTTCTGAGTCGTTACAATAGCTTTTCGGAAAGGAAATTTTGAGACGCACGACTTTCAAAAGTGTGATGAGAGCCAAAGGCATGTCACAAAGTTCGATATGAAAATTCCATCATTTAGGGGGGTCAACTTTGTATTTTAATTATTTTTTGGATATTTTGTGTATTTTCATAATTTTGCATATTAGGGTTTTATTTCTATTATAAATAGCCTCCCTTGACTATTAGAAACTCACTTTTCAATCTTTGAGAAATTTCAATAAGACTTTTAGTCTTCTAGCCAATCTTTTCTCTTATTTCGTCTTAGCCAAACGATATTGGTTAAAACTCCTGACGGAGTCTAATTAGTCCTTTATTATTTAGAATTTTTTTCGAAGCATGTGGAGATAGGACAAGCCTTACCTCTAAATAAAACTCACGACTCTGCTATAGAAATTTTGACTGACACACATCCAAGTGGGAGCAATTTGGATACATATGAATATGGTCATTAGTTTTATAATTGCATCCTCAAGTTAGTGTAGTCATAGAATCTGGTCCGAGTGGGAGTAACATGCCTAATGATGAGTCAATATATCAATTTCAGCTACAAAGAACGAGTCATCTAAGGATTTCTGATTGTCATTTTTGAGATTGAAAGGGAAGTATTTATTATTACTCCTAATAGAGATGAGCTGAGAAATGTGTTTCTTAAGCTCTTAGATCTTTAGCTAAAAAAAATGGATTAAAATAATGGAATGGAAAATGGAGTCAATAAAGAGTTAATCAATGTAGAGTTGCAATTAAGACGTAAAGCGATTGAGAATTAGTGAATTCTCAAAGTGAAGTGTAAGGTTGACGGCAATATCAAGTGATACAAAACTCCTTTGGTAGCTAAGGGAGCAAACAAAATAGGAAGTAAAGAATTATAATAATTTTTTGAACCTATTGTGAGGTTTACCTTGCTAAGGTTACTTTTTTTCTATTAAAATTGTATTAGTTGCTAACTTGGATATTAAATTATATCAAATGGATGTGAAGACTATTTTTTCTTAATCAAAAAAATTAAAATTTACATGAAACAACTTACAGATTTTGGTGTAAATGGCCAAAAGCACAAAATGTGTAATTCTTGAAGTCATTTTAGGGCCTTAAATAATCTTTGAGATTGTGGTACATTAGGTTTCATAATACAGTCAGGCTTTATGATTTCACTGTGATCAATAAGGATCATTGAAAATATATGTAAAAGAGCCAAGAATGAATTAGCAATCTTATAATTATATGTGGATGACATACTAATAGTTAGAAACGATAATGAGTATATCACAACTATTAAGGTTTGGTTATCATCTTTTAAGATGAAATGGATGAAGAAGTTGCATATAATCTTAAAGTCAGGATTCTAAGGGATCATTAAGGAAACTATTATCTCTTTTTCAAGAGCAATATATTATGAAAGTTTTACAGTGATTGAATATACAAGATTTCAAACCTATAGATATTTATTTTTTCAAAAAGAAAGTTTTAAGTAGTAGATTATGTTCTAAAACTTTTAAAGGGAGAGCTCAAATAAAAATGCTCCATATAAGAGTGAGGTCAGAAGCCTGATTTATGCTATGAAGTGTATAAGACTTGATACATTTCTATGCTATGAGTATAGTAAATCAATCTGACTCTAGGCAAGCACATTGGACGTTATGAAATGGATATAGAGATACCTTAGGCATATATTATATTATTCATGTTGTTATCAAGGAAATAGTTTGCAAGTTGGAGACTATACGGATATAGAAAGGAGAGAAGATTTAGATGAGTCTAAATCTACCTCAAGATATATTTTCTTAAAAAGTAAGAAGTTACAACTAAGAGCATCTTTTACTATATTAGAGATATAGATGAATATAAAATGAAAGTTTTTTCTACACATGAAATGACTTTAGGTCTTCTAATGAAGACAGATACAAAAGATGTTTTGCATAGCTTTATAAAGTGATTAAGTTACTATAGAGGATAAGATAATAAGTTAATGTATTTAAATCATTATTGCAATTGTGTAATTCATATATAATATTTTATATTAGGGGATATAATTATGAGAATTATATTAAATAGATAACAAATATCTTCTCGCACGATATTAGTTTTATTATCTAGTGAGATAATAAAAGATAAGATAATTATAAGTTTTCTTTTATCTGTGGATAAAAAATTGGGAGCTCAAAAATATATGATACGAGATGTCATTTCAAAGAGATTGAGAATAGTAGTAGGAGATTATGATATTAAAGTACATTAATCTTATGTGAATAAGTCATATTGTCTGTCTTAACAGGCGAATGAAGTTCTGTTTTAAAATGAATAGCTTAGAGAACTCAAATTTAAACATTAAGTATGCTCAAATTATCATCTGTATGGTATCTTAAATAGAGACATACGCCCCATTATCAATGGAAGAGATATCGTAGCATATGATTCATACCACATGTGCTTGTAACCAATAATGGGAGTAGAAGTGATCACTGCTTATTAATATGTGAGACCCTAAAGATTATAAGTAATCTTACTAATATCCTTAGGACTCTAATATATTACTTGAGTCTTAATTTAATATTTATTATCTTAGAATATTATCATATGATTAAGAATGATTCTATCAGACTAGATATTTCTAGAAAAATAAATTGAATTAAGGTTGAGAGTATCAAGATATGAGAAAGAGTATATGAAAGTATCATATTAGTTTTGTGTTCATTGACCGGTCAATTATGTTTATCTATGGATAAAACATAATTATAAACATAAAAGAAAATAATTGAGATCATGTGGATAATTCAATGTGATAAATGATCTAGGGCTGCAACTACTCTGAATTTCACAATTTGAGCGATTATATTGTCCTAACAGACATATAGCATTTGAGTTCTTGAAATATGCACAGGTCACACAGTCTATTTGTTAAGTATAAAAATTGCAATGTACATATCATCATACTCTATCAAGTGTGAGTGGGAGATAAAAGAAATTATACGCCCAAAATAGAGCTGAAAAAAAAAGTCTGTAATAAGGTTTTGTATCTTATTTATAATGACACAGCTTTTAATTTATTTTATAGAGATTAAAATAAATTAAAGAGTTAATTATTTACAAAAATGAGAAAAAGATTTAAATTTTATATTTTTGGTAGTTATATGATAGAAAGCCGTGTAATTGCACCTTTGTGGATGGTGGGCATGATTGCCTACTAACTATCTATTCTCTATCGATCGTTAATGATTTGATGGAGATTCTCAAAATAAATTATCTGATCCCTCTCAAAATATTTTTAATCCTGGATTAAAAATAGTTTTTTTGAGAATAAAAATTTGTTCTCTCGTTTGTATTCTTTCCGTTGGGCTATTTCCTGTGTATGTTGGGCTATCTCCTATATGCGTCGAGCGATCTTCTGTATTTGTGTGGAATGAAAGGGCATTGGTCGTAGAATTTATGGATATACAGGTATTTGGGTCCTTATAGAATACACTGCAATGCCAAATAATCTTAAACTGTGAAAATATGCATAGTTCGTTAAAAATACATAATTATGCATAAGATATGTGATATAAGATGAACTTTGGTGTGATGTTTTTTTTTCCATTCCTGAAAAATTTATGAACTTTCTGCAGAATAAAAGCATAAATGAATAATAAAATAATATATAATGCTAAATTATTGCATCTAGAGACTAATTTAATTTAATAATATATATTGACTTAATAAGTCATAAATGAGTATTGAAAATAATTTATATGGTACGGATTTGGTGCAATACTTGTAATTATGAGTTTAAGGAGTATAATCAAGCTTATGGACCAAAACTACATAAAGAGAAGCCTAAAGAGAAAATGAAGAAAAACTTTTGTGAAGATTTAAGTCCATTGAGCTTAATTAGAAGGTGTGCAAGTCCATCAAACTAAGTGGACATATTTGAAGAAATATGTGCAACTTAAAAAGCATGAGCAAGGTATATGCATAGCTCATAGGCAGTCTTGGTGGACGTGTTACACATGTTATTTGGGTCTTAATGATGTATTTTGTAAGCTCATTCATTTGGATTAAGTTTATACTATCCTATTTGCTTTAATATTGCTAGTTTTGTTATTTGGACCTAGTTTTTGAGTCTTAGTGTGTTGTCCCTTATTATGGACTTTTAATTCGATCAACTTTATTTGGTACTTTAGGATTTAGTTTATTTTTAGTCTTTTAGGGTTAGATTTAATTTTTTCTATATAAACTTCAGCCGTCTGTTGCATGGAGAACTTTTAATCAAAATTCAAAATTCAGAATTATTTATACTATTTGTATGCCTTTGTTATTACGAGAGTGTGAGATTGTATTTTTCCAATTGTATCAAGAATTAAGGTAAACTTATTAATTCAATTACGGCTTGTTTCTCTAATATTCAATTATTGATGTTCTTACTATTTTTTCTGATAGGTGCCATAGAAAAGAATTTACTATTAATCTTTAGAACTTTTTCATCTTGTCATAGAATTTTTAAATTTGATCCATAAAATTCCACGTCAGGTGCTTTCTCAGGACTACGGTAATACTAAATAGCTACAAAAATCTATAATTTGTACCATAATCAATATCAAAATTCTCTTAATTAAACACTCATTTATATTCAATTATTTTCCTATGTGATAAAGTAGTCATGTGTTGTGACTGTTCATTTTATCTTGGTCTATATTTTTCATTCATTAGAAATTCGTTGTGACATCTTTGTGTCTTATTGTAGGATGCAAAATACTTTGAATAGTTACATGAGTTGGCGAGTTGATCTAGATTCCCTAATTTTTAGACATATATGTGTATTTATGTATATATTAAACAAAGTGATTTGTCCTTTTTTTAAAATAAATAATCAATATTTAGTTCAAATTAAAATAATTAAATAAATTTAAAATTTTAATTCGATTTTTTTTTAATTCGATTTGATTTTTAAAAATGATTATTTTGATTCGATTCAGTTTTAACAAAAAAAATTTAGCAAAATTGAATCAAATTGAATAATTATTTTTGGATCATTTTATATGAATGGTATATAAATTTGAATTTTTTTTTTTTTAAAAAAAAGTTAGTTTGTAATTTAAAATTTATTATTTTTTCTTATTTATATTTTTAATATTTATTATTAGCAAAAAAATCAAAACTAAAATATTTAAATTGAATCTTAAAATACTAAAATTAATATCTAAAATTAAAAATTCATTAAAAAGCTAATCGATCAAATTAAATTAAATTAAAGTAATGCAATTCGATTTAATTTTTTTCTAATTCAATTCAATTCAATTCGATTTGATTCGATTTCTATAAATTTTTAAAATTTAATTTTTAATTAATTTAATTTGATTTTAAATTGAATCAATAAAATACTTACCCCTACTTGTCATTATTTTATATCTAGTTTTATATTTGGATATTGAAAATAATAAAACGTATTACAACTTTAAGTGGCTTAGACTTAAATCTAATAAATATTAATGCGGATCCGATCCAAATATCGAATTCTAAATATGATTATTAAATAGATATCGTAATTTAATTAATCGAAGAGGAAGATTATTAATCTATTGAAAATAATTAAAAGAAATTATTATTATTATAATGGGAGTACCCCATTTTATATTCACTTTATTTACTCATTCATTCATTATTTTATGGTAAGTTGAATACAATGTTAATAAGCATAGAGATATAATTGCTATAGTAAAAGGCTTACTTCTACTATATATATGCAACTGCCAAAAATTTCTATTCACTTTCTTGTAGGAGATTTAAGTTATTGGTGCAATGAAGGGACTGGACAAGAAAATAACTCTGTCCAATATGTCTCATTCTCCATTTGCATCCAATGGGAATCCTCCTTCTAATAAACAAGTCTCATCCAATGAACCCACCATTAGAAACCAGGTCCGTCGTCGGGGTCGTGCATTAGATCCTAACATGAACTTCAGAAAGCTCAAAAGGTAAATCCATGGCCTTCTAGTTGTTTTCAGGAAATTGATCATGGGTGTTTCATCCGTGGCCTCTATCAATAACAACTGAGCTAGACCTCGCATTCTCTCTCTCTCGATATTTCTTACATCTATATGAAAACAAACACGTGTGAAAATTCACTTTAAGCTCAATAATCGTCTGTTTGGTAGAGTTATGGCGAGTAGACAATATTTCCAGAAGTATAGACTCAAGCAGCTTGAATATGATCTACAACTTGAAAAAGATGTGCAAGCTTTACAGGTAAACCAAATCTCTCTGCATATAAAGGTTACACTGCATGTAATTTATTCTAATAATATTTGGACTCCTTTCCCTCATAAATTCATATAGGCTGAAGTTGCAATCACCTCACCAAGGATCAAGTATGTTGATAACCAAAATTTTTTATTAAGGATACAAAATGGTTCAATGAATGAAAGCCTTTCTGTCTTTTCCAGTGATCTTATATTCAAAGAAGGTCTCTCTTCTTGCTCTCTCTATCTCTCTCTCAGTGTGTGTGTTTGGCTAAATGGTTGTAATGAGTTTTGTTTGTGCAGCTCAATATGAAGAACTGAAGAAGGAGAGGGACATGTTAAAGCGATTCTATGAGATGAATCAACCACAAGTGCTAGATTTTTTGAAAATAAAACCATTTGAGAATTATTGATTTCTGAATTTTAACTTGAATCACTCTGAATTCAATCTGAAACCTGCTGCTGTTGGGATGTCACAAGTAATGATAAATCAGAATCTAAAATTACACAGATTATGTATAGGGATTCAATCATTTTTATTTGACTATCCTATCATCAATTGTTCGTTTCTTCCTAGAATTTTCATCTAGCAGCCTAGCACCATCATAGTATTTGTGCTTGTTGTGTATCAATGGTTTCTTTCATTTCATAATTTTAATAATTTATATTGATAACATCTCCAAATCCATAATTTCAAATGTTGATATACAAACGAATTGTACTAATAAAAAAATAAAAATAATCATTTCTAATATTGAGAATTTAATAATAAAAATAAAAATAGTGGTAAATATTCAATAATAAAATCTAAGACCAAAACGTTTCTGTTTTGTACCTATTAAAAAGCTAAGGCTCAGTGGTCTTTATAGTAATTCATTGAAATTACATCTAATAAGATGAAACCAATTAATAATAAGTAGAAAAAACTCATAAAACTAGTATACGTCGATAAGTAATTAAGCATCCCACCAATAATAAAAATAATTTGTGGACTAAAAAATAATAATTATATATATATATATGTGACTCTAAATACTTATATTTTGAGTTTATTATAAATCATATTTAAGTAAGCATCGCCCTCAACACATAGCTGTACATGACTTAGCTTGCCATAGATAAATACTGCACACATATTTAAACATAATAAATAAGAAATTTGTTAATATTTATAGAAAAATATTTATATATTCATATATAGTTGCCATTTCTGCTATTCTATGAAAATGGCTTAAAAAGAATGTAGCAGCAAAGTTCTAATTGTCGCCAACTAATTTCCATAAAATGCATGCACGCATCTACTTACCAAGAAAAATTATATTCAAGAAAATTTAATATATATATATATATAATTGAGAGGAAGATGGATGGTGATATCAATGCTTCATGTGGTTAAAGATCCTTAAGTTTTCAAAATATTTCACATAATGATTTAATATGAGTTTAAATTATTAAGGCTAAATATATATTTATACACTTATGTATATAATTTGATAACTAAAATAATATTTTATTAAACATTTAAATTTATAAAAATCATAATAATTAAATGATTCTATGCGTTACTAATTATACTCTTAAAATTTTTATAACATGCTATGCATGTTATATTTGTTGTTTTTTTTAATACAAATTATTATGCTATTAAAAATTAAAAAAATAATTTAATTACTAATATATTCTTATTATAAATAAATATAATAAAGGATAATTATCAAATTAGATTAAGTGTAATTTCAATTAAATTAAAAAAATTATCAAGTCTACGTAAATTTCAACATTTCTATAGTTTTATGTGAATTTACTTTGATAACATATGTCCACCTCGCATTTAGTTTTTAATTAAAATTTTCAAAAATTTAAATTATATTTGTTTTAAAATTAGAACATAAAACAACTCCAATAAAAATCTATAGTAATTAATTAAATTTATTTATGAAACTTCGATCATAAATATATTGATTATGTTAACGTAAGACAAGCAATAGGCAATAACATTGTAGTAAATATTAATTATTTCATGAAAACACTAAAACAACTTAAATTTTTATATATCCAATTAAAAAGCTTTGTAGTGATTGAAAAGCCTATCTAATATGATGGTTAAAAAGTTAAAAATTTCCAAAATCACAATATCATATTTAATTTTGTAAATAAAGATTGTGAATGTATGTGAACTGTATCAATAAAAGCATAAAAACTATAACTACAGTAGACACCGACCTCAAAAATCGACTCCTAGTGCCAAGAAGTCTAATTGTAAGTTAAAAGCAGAAGAGCTACAACTATGGTAGGTACTAGTATCAAAAATTGATACTTGGTACTAAGAAGTCGAGTTGTATTAAAAGCAGAAAAATTATAACCACAGCAAGAACTAGCTTTGGAAATTGATCCTTGTACCAAGAAGTCGAGTTGTCACTTAAAAGCAGAAGAACTATAACCACGGCAGGCACCAACCTCAAAAATTAAGTCCTAGTGCCAAGAAGCCGAGTTGTGAGTTAAAAGCAGAAGAACTATAACAACTATAGGCACCAGCCTCAAAAATTAATCTTTAGTACCAAGAAGCCGAGTTGTGAATTAAAAGTGAAAGAACTGCAACTACAGCAAGCACCTGTCTCGAAAATTGACCCCTGATGTCTAAAAATCAAGTTGCACGTTAGCACCAACCTCCAAGTGAAGAAAGAGTATAAAAAACATAAGTCACCATTTCAAGCTCAAGTAATTCCGAAGAGCTATGAAAATACTTATGACAAAATCTTTGTGTTAGAAAAATAATAATAATAAAGTGAAGAGAAGAGGGATACAGTTACTTTAAGATACAATATATAAGATTTTTTACTTGAAGCAGGGGGCATCTAGAAATCTTTAGAGAGCTCAAAATTAAATAAATTAAAGCCAAGTGCTTCCTATAAAAAAATAAGAAAGAACAAAGCCTAAGGGGAGGGCTACAAAATTAAATGAAAAACCTACAAGTCTAAAATAGTCCAAAGAAAGAGCTCAAGATTAAAATAAAGGACCCAGGGATCTAAAGAAGTCTAAGAAATACCTCAAAATGGAAGGTCTTAGAAAAAAAAAAAAAAGAAGACTTTAAAAAGGAAGGTCTCAAAAAAGAAGGCCTCTAGTGGGAAGCCTAATAGGGAATAACTCAAAGTGGAAGGCCTAAAAAGGAAGACTTTAAAATTGAAGGTCTCCAAAAAGAAGATCTCAAAAATGGAAGACCTCAAAGTGGAAAGCCTAATAGAGAATGACTTAAAGAAGTCTAAAGAGGAAGACTTTAAAATTGAAGGTCCCAAAGAAAAAGACCACAAAAAGGAAGACCTCAAAATGGAAGATGATATGATAAATCTTTATATTTATTTTTAGTACATTTAAATACAACTTTATAGTCATTTTTATTTTTTTTATGTCAATTTCTATTTGGTTGATATTAAGTTTAAAATTTTTTAGCTTTTATTAATTTTCTTCGTTCGTAGATAAAGTGGGTCTATTTTAAAGATTTTGCATGTTTTGAAGGTCAAAGAGGTAGAATGTCTCATGACTACGCCATGATAATCAACCAAAACTCATAACCAGACCATGAGGAGCAAAGAAGAGAGAATGAAAAGCATACTAGTGACAGGCTAGTGATATCCACAAATGTACGGAACCGTCTCAAGTAATAAAGAGGGAGTAGAGTATCGTATTCATAGAGACCAAAAATTAAGTAAAAAAATATTTATAAATCTTATTATTATTTAGACTACCAATTATGAAAGATGATTGTAAACTTGAAATAAAATAAGAAAATAAAATTAAATACTCAATAAGGCAGAAATTGTAAAACAATTAATATTAAGTACTAAGGTACTTTAATTTCACTTGGACTTCATTCAATTAATTCATTTGCTTAACAATCCAATTTTAATTATCAAATCTAGAGCAAATAATCCTAAGGTAATTGACTCTCTCTCCCGAGTAAGACCAAATTAATTAACTAAAGATTATAAGCTATTTTCCATTAATCTGATTATTCTCTAATTAATTTTACAAACACTATGATTCTTTTGTCTAAGACTCCACAGATTAAATCTTCATTCTCAATCCAATTAATATTCCAGTGATATTCAATTCACTATTCAGTCCTAAAACGTTCCATTCCAGCATTAATGTAACACCCCGAAAAATTTGAGTTGTGAATTATAATACTCCCGGAAAGTGAATAGTACCACCCAAAAGGCATCCTATACTTTTACCACCCGTGAATAATACTATTCAAATAACGATCAAATAATTACATTGAAATTAAAATAAATCCATTAAGATGGTGAAAAACCTTAATAAAAAAAAAATTAATCTATGGACTTATTTGATATTATTGAAAAGGTTTGAAACCAAATAAAAAAATGCCATGCTTACACTATAGTCAAAATTGACAAGGGTAAACTTGAGTTTATGAATAAAAATGAAGGGGCAAATGTTTAAATAAGAAAGTTTTTGGCTTAAAGTGTAAAATAAAAAAATAAAAAAAAAAGAAATATTAAAACTAAATTAAGGACATGCTAGCCACTCAAACCAAATGAGTTTTTAAAAAGAAAAACGGAGGGGGGAGGGGAAGAAAATGAAAAATAAGTGCCGTCCACCATCTCCCATTTCCCCCAAATTTCTTCTTTTCAATTCTACTCCATTCTCTTCCAATTTTCCATTCTACATTATTATCCCATCTCACCCAAGTCCCTTTCCTAGTTAAATATTCAAGGTAGGAGAAAGAATCAATGAGAAATTTTAAGTTTAAAGTTATGTGAATAGTGCTCATGTTGTTGGATTTTTACGGTAAGTTGGGGTTTATATTAGAAAGAGTTTTTTTTATCATTTTTGCAAGTATTTTCATGGAGAAAATTGAGTTTATTTTGGTTTATTATTTTACATGTGTTGAAGAATATCTCGAAGGAGGAGTGGGAAATTCAAAGGGGAAAGAAAAGGAGAAGAGAGAAGAGAAAAGAAAAGAAGGAAATTAAAAAGAATTTTGAAAATTTAAGGTTTGTGGTCAATTTTTCTTAAATATTTTTTAATTAATCAATTATGTTTGATTTGAATTTTTATTATATTGGAGAAATTGAATCAATTAAATAATACTTGAAATATAGTGAATATTTGAAGTTAGAATAAATGAAGAAATTTTGGTATCAATATGTAATTTGACCAAAATTCAAGTCAAAGACTAAAATGAAATTTTATCGTTTCTATATGTTAAATTTGATATTTTAGATAAAATATAATTATGAAAATTACTTGGACTTAAAACTTGTATGTTAAAATTGTAATTTGGACTAAATTAAGGATATTGAAATTCTTTTGGACTAAGGTAAGTAGAGGTGGCTGAAATTACAAAGATTAAAATGAAATTTTAATATATGTATAATAAGTTGAAATTATGAGATTTACAAGAGATTTGAACAATGAAAAATATAGAGGGATCAAATTGAAATTTTAAGGGCAAAATGAAATATATTAGGATAGTCATGAAGTATTAGGAATCATTATAGAATACTTAGTGAATTCTAATAGAGGATAAAATAATTGGATGATTATTAATTAGTTGGCTTATAAATAAAATGATGAGATGTAGAATTATTGAATCAAACGAGTCTATAGAGTGAGAAACGTATTAAGTATAAAAAAAAACTATTTTCATACTGCTAAATATAGAGTTAAAAAAATTGGTTAAATGATTTGGTACAAGAAAATTATATATGAGATAGTTTTGTTTTTAGATTTAAGAACAATTGTTTAGAGAAATATGTGTAGGAACATATACTTGAAACAAATGAAATTCCTTAAATATGTATATGACCATGTATATGAATGGATAAAATATGTGAATGGCATAATAGTAGAGTGATAACTAATTCTCGCCCCTAATTTATTTGATGAGAATTGTGGGTTAATATAAGAGTATGACATGCCATATACAAATTTTGCAGCACTGCATCACAGTTAGACTAATTTCTGGGGTACAACGAGGTACTCCATAGGTATGTCTCGTATGCTATACCGCTACAGTTATAGACTAAACTTTTGAGTCATACTGTTATTTGTAGGGCCTCCGTATTGAAACGGGCAACATACTCCCTTAATGACTCATTCCTCCTCTGTCTGACCGTCTCCAGATAACTTGTTTTTCTGTCCGCTGGCACTCCCGCTATGAACCGGCTAATGAAGATGCTGGCTAGGTCTCCGAAACTCCTAATACTTCCAGCCTCTAGACTGTTGAACCAAGCCCGTGCCGGACCCGTGAGTGTTATGGGGAATACCTTGCACATCAAGGCATCCGACAGAGTCTGCAGCTCCATGAAGGTCTTATAGTTGAGGACGTACTCCTTGGGTTTCCCGTTCCGTCATAGGCTGCCATGGGTGGCATCATAAACTTCTTGGGGATGGTCTCCTGCTGCACCCATTTCGAGAAAGGTGAAGAGGTGGGCAAGAGAGCCTGGTTGTGATCCTTCACCCCTAACTCAGCCAGGAGCTGCTCCTTCATTTTCTGCAGCTTCTGATCCACACCCTCTTCTTCTTGCCTAGGCTGCTTCTCCAGGCGATATTCTTCTTCTCGCTCTTCATCTTCTGTCCTCCTAGTTGTCCTGGCAGAGTAACTTTCTGCCTCATCATGTTCTATCAACTCCTTTACCTTTCTTCCCCGGATTCTAGCCTCCGGCTCTTCCTTTTCGCTTGGCCTCCTCCCCCTTTCTCCGGTTTCTCTGCTGTTTGTTTGAGGGTGGTTAAAGGTAGGCTTTGGTTTGGGGTTCTTCTACCACCGGCAACATGTTCATTGGGGTATTGAGGCCCCTCTGTTGCATCATCTGCCCAGCCAGTGAGCGGTGTTTTGCAGTTGAAGAGCCATGGCTTGGAGGTCTTGGTTGGATAGGGTATTTTTGGGCGCATTCCCTGCCAAGCTCGGCGAAGGATTGAAAGGGATTGGCGATTGGTTGTTAGGAGTTGTGGGGCTGGAGAAAGAGAACTGTTGCCCCTCCTGGACGGAGCTCAGGTCATTAGGGGTATTAACAATGTTGTTTTCGTTATGGTTGGCCATCATGGATCTCAGTGGGTGTTGTAAGAGTGGAACTCCAGTGATGAAAAGATCTCCTTCATTCCTACAGACGGCGCCAATTGATAATCTGAGATCCAAAAAATAGGGTTTTACAATGGTTGAGTAAGCTTAGTCTGAGAGGAGGGTGTTCCTCTCCTTTTATTCTTTTTCTTGGTTTGTCAGTGACGTGTAATGGCCTCACTGCTATTGGGCCACCTGTCTCTGCCATATGGATACGATCGTATGAGAATATCAGATATCTGCTCCATGCGTAACAGCCATTTAATTTTCCCTTTTAGCACGCGGGTTAACAGAGTAGTTCGGGGTTGGGCCAATGATCCTCATATTGCTAATCCTCCAGGCCGGGCTCGGAAAGAGTAGGCTAGGTCCTGAGAAGAGCCCGACCTCAAGGATGAATAAGCTGGGCCTTCTCACTAGTGGGACTCCGCGGGTCCTGGGCCGACCTGTCACTGTGGGCTCGGCCTCTTACCAGGATGGTGAAACCCAGCGGTCATCACTCATATTAAAGGCAAAAAAATAAGCCATAAATTGAAATATTTGGAGAATGAAAAGTTAGAGTTCCAAGTATATAAAGCTTGAAAGCCAAAGAAATTTCAAAGGAAAAGGATTTTCCAAAAGGGTTTGGTGTTTATATGGTTTTCTATTTCTCTTTGATTTTCTCATAAATATGTAAAATTTGATGACTAATTTTGTTTCTTGAAAATATTACTTTGATTGTATAAATATATAATATAGATATTAGAATCATATTTGAAAGGCTCAAAGCAAAGAAATTAAACATGAGAGTTAAAAGTACAAACCTGGCAAAATAGGTCTTAACAGGGCAACCAATGTTTGCAGCTTCATAACTAATTGTGTACTTATCGAAATTAGGCCTAAAATATACCAATTGAAAAATAATACAAAAATCTAAAACTTTCATAAAGTGATTAAATTCAGAATCTGTAGTTAAGTTTATATAAAGTGTAATTAATTCTAAATTGGTTACAAAGATAGTATACCTAAACAATCTGTATTCCTTATACCATAACTAATTCTATACTCAATGAAATATATTAAGACCAGCTCCAAATAAATCTTGAGAAGCATACCTACAATTTTTTAGAATGCACTTAAGCTAGAAACAAGTACCAATATTGAACTGGTTAAAAACTAATTGGGCAGCTTGTAAATAAAAATTCATAACTTGTGTTAGGAAGATCAGAAATATCTGTACCATATCTTGTTAGAAAGCTAAGATATAAACACACAATGTTCATGAAGAAAATTTAATCAAATTCTATTCCTAAGATACTTTAAATTGTAATATAAAATCAAATAGAAACAAACTTAAAATTGAATATTAACCTAAAAGAGATTGACATGCTAACTTGACGAGCCTGCTTTATGTATGTGAGCTTAATAAACTAAAACTTTATACATATTTTCTTAATGAATCAGCAATACACTCATAATTGAATGTGATCTATTATACATACATGTATGCTTTTAAGAGCTCAATTTATTAGCATGCTTGCTTATGAACTTATAGTTTGTCATGCTTGCTTAATCGGCAAGAATTACATACGTGCTTACTTTTCAACCAAACTTATTGTGTATTATGAAGTGAGTAAAGTTTATCATTCTATACTTCTTAGTGGTGTGAAATTCAAAAGCCAAATTGAATTGATGCAATATAAAATGCTAAGTCGATAAAGTTATGCACTGTTTGGTATAAATTTTTCTTCTTGTTATCATTGATATATGATATATGTATTTGGAAAATGACTTGAAATGATTTTAAATGACATATGTATTTATTATAAATAATTTGAGACATTAAACTAAAGATATTTGGTCTTAGTAAACTTAGTAGGAGTCGTAGACAGAATAAGGATATGACATACTATATAGTTTAGCAGTACTGCGCCCTAATGGGTTACATGATATGATATCTTTGACACGTTATTTATCAAATAGTTTCTCGGCTTCTATGCCATACAGTCACAGCTTTCATTCCCCAGGCCATACAGATACAGTTTTTCCCTTATCTAACTAGTTGATCCTACTATGTGTTTATAAGGATTGAAAACTTAATTAAGATTTGTTATCATATTTTGTGAATTTATCAGTGAATGTTGACATGTTTATCTCTATTACATACTTTAAGCCATGATAATTTGCTATAACCATAAAATGTATAATTACGGCAAAAGATGATGATTTTTTTAATGATTGTAAGGAAAATACTTAACATGCATAAGGGAGAATATTTGCACTTATTTATGACAAGTATGTTATGTACTATGTTAATTATAGTTTACATGTTTGTAACTATTTATTTTATATTATGTATACATGAATATATTTGTTCTATGTTATCATTTGTCTATAATTACCCACTGGCCATAAACTCATAGTTGGTTTAACCTCACGCAGGTTGTAGATAAAGTAATTACTGCAAAGATGATTTAGAGAGCAGTATCAAATATCGAGATTTATATAATAGTTGTTTCTTTTGAGTTTTCAGACCATTGTACAGTTATATTTTGGCATGTACATATTAAGTCGAGATATGATAAAAATATTATATAGGTTAACGAGCTATAATTATACATACATAAAAAAAGCTAAATATAAACATATGATAATAATCTTGAAAGAATGAGAAATGATATATTTTTTTTTGTAATATTTAATAAACTAATAAATGATATGGCTTCAAATGATGGATGAGAGTATAATCAATTATATATTTTTTATATGTATCACATATTAAAATATTGATAAAAATAGAGAAAACTCTATCAAAATTTTAGTTTAAAAATATTTCGCATTAACTTTATTCATATTAAAGAAATTTACATTAACTATCTAATAACTTTTTAATTACACATATTAAATATATGGTTTAATTTAAAAATAACTAAAAAAATATAATTTGTGACAATTTTTGTTCAGTCTACACAGTGAACAGGGTAAGAGATGTTACACTAGTCTACATGCACTCCGGCATAATTATACAAATCCTTAAAAAGATTTTAAGTTTCTTAGTTTGTGTTTATCGTAATAATTATTAGAGAAGTAATTAATTAGCATCACATAATAATGAAAATATTTTATGGACACAGTGTTTATATACTTAGAAAACAATATATATATACATAAACACTCATATATTAATTTATTTGAGTTTATTATATATATTTAAATAAGAATTGCCTCAACATGATAGCTCTACGTGACTTAGCTTGCTATAGATAAGTACTGCATAAATGCGCACACATATTTTCGCATGCTAAATAAGAAATTTGTTAATTTTTATGGAAAAATATTTATACCAATCTAATTGAGGGAGAGATATTCACACATAGTTGCGATTTCTGCTATTAGGATGAATGGCTTAAAAAGAATGTAGCAGCAAAGTCCCCATTGTCGCCAACTAATTTCCATAAACTGCTTGTACAAATCTACTTACCAAGAAATTTTATATTCTAGAAGAAGAAAAAAAATTAAAAATATGATCGACAGGAAGATGCATGATGGTATCAATATTCATTTCCATAAATGAGAGAATTAAATAAAAAAAATTATAAAAAAAAATATTTTTTACAGGAAATTTGGGATGGGGACTCTTAACTTGCACCATGAAGTCGAGTTTAATGTCTTTAACCGCTAAACTAGTGAAAGGAAATGTTTATTAAAAGTTATTTTTTTAATTAATATTTGATGAGTGAAAATTTTATTATTAGTAATTTATTGTTATTAATTACAAACGATGATTGGTCAATTTTTTAATTAATTATGAGTAAGAAAGGATTATGATTATTTCTAAAGAAAATTCAAAGAAGAATAAAAATAAATGAGGATATAATCTACAATATTAAAGATAAATTTAGTGATGGATCTATCTATGTACAATTTTGAATGCTAAAGATGTATCTAAAGTTTCCAAAATATTATATGTAATGATTGAACATGAGTTTTAATTATTAAGGCTAAATATATATTTAATCCTTTATATAATTTTGATAATTAAATAATAATTTATTAAATACTTAAATTTATAAAAATTATAATAATTAAATATAATTTAGACATGTCTCGGAAACAAGTCATAAATGGTCCTATATTATTACTAATTTTACCCTTCAAATTTTTATAAAATAGCATGATTTCCTTCAATAAGACATGAATAACTTTATTATTTTATGAAAAATTTTAATCACTATAAGCAAAATTAAGAATTTGGTTAATAAGAATATTAATATATTCAGCAATAAGTGAGAGCATTTTCCACTTTTTAGCCGTATATAATTAATTTGTATTTAATTATTATAATTTTTAAATTTAAAATTTATTATTTTAAATTTAAATATTTAATAAATTAAATCTAAATAATATAAGTATATATTTACTTCATTAGTTATAAATATAGAAAGTTTTTGCAACTGCTACTGCTTAAGATTTTGAATTTTATTTGTAAGTAATTGTTTTCCTGCTATGCATGAAGTATTATAGAGATTATATTGATAAATTATTTAATATATTTATTAGTAAAAATCATAAATGGGTTGTCTATAAAGTGTAATTTATTTTTATTTATCTTATGTATATTATCTACAAAATATATATATTAATGTAAAACTCCTATAAAATGTAAAACTCCTATAAATGCCTACACTTATATTTTATGATACTAATTTATCATTTTATTAGATTATTTAAAAAAATATATATATATTATTCTATTCATAGGATTGAATTTTAAATATAATTATTAAAATATATAAGATACCGTAATTTGCATTTATAAATTTAGTCTAATAAGTGTATCTAAATAAATCTGAAACATCTCATATTTTACTACTCTACTAATCTTCAATTTCCATTTAAAAAAAAAAAAACCGTAATTTAATTAATCAAAGAAATTGTTATTTTATTAAAAACAATTAAAACAAATTACTTTAAAATATATATGGGAGTAACCCATTTTTCACTTTATTTACTCATTCCTTCATTATTTTTATGGTAAGTTGCTATACGAAAAAGGCTTACTTTAAAATAAATTGCTATAGGAAAAGGCTTACTTCTACTATATATAGACAACTAACAAAAAAATCTAGTTACTTTCTTGTAAGAGATTTAAGGTATTGATGCAATGAAGGGATTGGACAAGAAAATAACTTTATTCATGTCTCATTCTCCATTCGCATCCTGTGGGAACCCTAGTTCTAATAAAAAAATCCCTACCAATGAGCCCACCATTAGGAACCAGGTCCCTCATCAAGGTCGTATGCCAGATACTGACATGGACCCCAGAAAGCTCAAAAGGTAGATCCATGGCCTTCTACTTGTTTTGAGAAAATTGATTATAGGTGTTTCATCCATGGCCTCTATCAATAACATTTGAGCTTTATCTAGTTATTTAACGCTTCACACACACTTTCTCTCTCCATTAATGTTTCTTACATCTATATGAAAAACAATTACACGTAGAAAATTCATTTTACACTCAGTAATCTTGTATGTGGTAGAGCTATGGCGAGCAGACAATATTCCCAGAAGTATCGACTCAAGCAGCTACAATATATTCTGCAACTTGAAAAAGAAGTGAAAGCTCTACAAGTAACCAAATCTCTCTACATATAAATATTACATTGCATGCAATTTGTTCTAATGTTTGGTCATGTTTCCCATGTAGGCTGAAGTTGCAATCACCTCACCAAGGATCAAGTATGTTGATCGCAAAAATTCTTTATTAAGGATGCAAAATGGTTCAATGAATGAAAGGCTTTCTGCCTTTTCTACTAACCTTATGTTCAAAGAAGGTCTTTCTCTCTATCTATCTCTGGTTGTGTGTGTGCATGTTTGGTTACATGGCTATAATGGTTGTTATTTGTGCAGCTCAATATGAGGAACTAAAGAAGGAAAGGGACATGTTGAAACAATTCTATGTGATAAATCAACCACAACAACTGCCAGATTTTTTGAAAATAAAACCAGTTGATAATTATCAGCTTCTGAATTTCAACCTGAATCACACTGCATTCAATCCCTTTTTGGAACCTGCTGCTGTTGGGATGTCACAGATAATGATAAATCAGAACCTGAACCAAACATATTATGAATAGGGATTCAATCGTTTTTCATTTGATTGTCTTATCAATTGTTAGCTTCTTCCTGCGATTGTCAGCTAGCACCATGGTAGCATGTGTGCTTGTTTGTCAATTGTTTCTTTCATTTCGTAATATTAATTATCAGCTTTGTTTATAGTAATTGCGTGAAATTTAATATTGCAAATGGTAAAAGTAGTTGTGATTGAAATTAACATTTTTTGAATAATTAAAAATGAATGAATTTCATCTAATAAAATTACCTTGCATTTGGATAGGAAAATTTAAAATATGAGATTACAAGTTAACAAAAATAATTTTTTTTATTAAATTAATTAGAGTAGACTTATAAATAAGAGAGTATTTTATTTGAATATGAATATGAAATTATTTATAAAATAGTGTTATTTGAGATCCATTCTTAAACAAGTTTTTAATATATCTATAATCTATTAATAATTTATAATGAAAACATACCCAAATCCTTAATTTCAAATGTCTATATGCAAATGTAGCATAATATTAATAAAAAAATAAAAATAAAAATAATTATTTTTAACGTTGAGAATTTAAGTGTTCAAATCTTCTTAGTAATTCTAACTAGTAAAAATTGAAAATAAAATAATATTGAACATTCAATAATAAAATTAAATACCAAAACACTTGGTTTTGTTTTGTTTTGTTTTGTATGTATTATAAAGGTAGAATTTAGTGATTTTTATAAATTTAATTCAATGAAATTCTAACTAACATGAAATAATTAATAATGAGCAGAAAAAAAGTTGAACGAAACTAGTTTACATATGGACTCTATCATAATTCTATAAATCACTAAAAACAGTGGCGGAATCAGGAGCTTTCCTTTGGTAGGGCATCGGCTGCACCGCTGCGGCACCACCGGCTGCGCCGCTGCAGCACCGGCTGCGCCGCTGCAGCACCTTCATCCCCTTCAAAACATTTTCCGGTCGCCAGTACGGCACATGCCCCTTGTCGTACCTTCCCTCCGCCCCTTACTAAAAAGACTTTGACTTTATTAGTTCTTGTTAGTGTAATAATTACCGGAGAAGACGTAATTAATCAGCATCACATCAATAATGAAATATATTTATATTTTGAGTTTATATATTATAAATCATATTTAAATAAGAATGGATTAACTTGATATGGATAAGCACTGCGTAAATGCGCCTACACATTTTAAATATGCTAAATAAGAAATTTATTAATATTTATGGAAAAATATTTATAATTTTATAATTGAGAGAGATATTCATATATAGTTGTCATTTGTGCTATTAAGATAAATGGGTTACCAAAAAATGGATAAGCAAAGTTCCCATTGTCGCCAACTAATTTCCCATAAAAGAGAAATTATTTTCTAAAAAATTAGCAATCACTAAAAATAATCTACATGATTAAAGAGAAATTTAGTGATGGATTGATAGATAACAGAATCCATCACTAAATTCAGTATTTTAGTGAGAATAGCATTATATATTCAATTTTTAAAGGAATTAGCCCAATCACAAAATATAAATGGATCTTTTTTTGACAATATATGGATAATTTATTTTTAATATAATTTTTAAAATTATGTATCCAATAGAATTTCCAAGTATCTAAATAGATTTAGATTTCAAAAATATCTAAATAATATAATTGTATAATTATATATTTAGGTAATTATTTATAAGTTAGAAATTTTTGGTAATTAACTTCAATTGCTTAAGATTTTGAACTTTATTTTCATTATAACTTTGGTGTTAGGTATATAAAACGAAAGTATCTCAATTTTACTTGTAATTAGTCTTTTCCAGTGCTATGCATGAATTATTATGGAGATTGTTAAAGCTGAAGATTGAGTGGAAATAGCATAAAAGATAAATACTTACATTAAATAGGAAATTTAAATAAGTTTAAGCTCTATTTGTTTGTGAAAAAATAATTTGTATTTAAAATAAAAAATATTTTCAATAAAACAACTTATTTTTCATTATTTTGATTTAATTTAAAAATAAAAAATATCAATAAATTTATATATGCATATATTATTAAAATTTTCTTCTTTAAAATATTTAATTTTTTCTATAAATAAGATAATATTTTTTATTTACTAGCCTGTTACATATAAATATGGAAAGAGGGAGAATAATGAAATTTTTTAAAATGCTCATAATAGTTAATTATTATTGTTAGTAATGTGCCATACGGCTAATCTATTGGTAATTGAATCTCGAGTAAAAATACAGTTTATGAGACTATATTATTGTATAAAGAAAAGTATAATATGGTTATAATTGTTACATTCCTATTGAATTTAAGTAATATCTCTAAATGTTTCTGATCGATATTTTTATCATGATTAAACAATAATTAGAACTGTTAAAACTATTACATGTTATGTTCTTACTTTTTAGACGAAACAATTTATCTCGTAAATTGAGATATGTGAGATATTTAGAACTAATATATAGGTATTTATTTTATAAATAAGTGCACTGAACTGACCCGCCTGACAAATCTATATGCAAAATAATTTATGTATATGGATTACTCAAGTAATGGTTGTGTAAGTGATCATTTGACTTGAAATCAATAAATAATCTTATATAAGAATTTTTATGTTTTGATTCATCTTACACGTTACTTAGTTCATGAGTAATAAATGAGGATAAATTGGATATATTAGGAACTATATGAAGGTATTTATATGATTGAGATAGGATTTATTACCCTAGACTAAATTAGAAAATGTCCCATTTATTTTCTGCTAGCATTGATATCTTTCACGTTACTTGGTTCATGAGTAACAAATGGGGATGAATTATATATGTTAGGAACTATATGAAGGTGTTTATATGATTGAGATATGATTCATTACCCTAGGTTAAATTAGAAAATGTTCTATTTGTTTTCTGCTAACATTGATCATGAAATCTTTGCGCAAGGTGGGATCAATAACAAAGTGAAGAAGAAGTATTCTTTATTAATGTGAAGACTTCATGAATGAGAATATCAGTATACATTCAGCTTAAATAAAAGATTAATAACTAAGTTTGCTAGAAAAGTGGAGAAAAATAATGAAAAACCTCACTTGAAAGAGAACGGATCACCCAAAGAATCTCAACCACAAAGACTCATCCAAATAACATTATTTACAAATTACACCTTATCACTCCCTTACTCAAGCCTAAACACAGCATCCTTATCTCTCCTGAGGGGTAGATTCGTCCTTATTACTCCCTGAGTTAATATCCCCCCTCAAACTTTGTCCAGGGTGAAGACATAGTTTGCGTCGAAATTGTGCTAGGCGAGCCTTTGTCATGGACTTTGTAAATATATCAGCTACTTGATAGGCTGAGGGAATATATCTTGTGATCAAAACTCCTTGAGCAACACGCTCTCTAACATAGTGATAGTCAAGAGCTACATGTTTACTGCGTGAATGTAATACTGGATTGACTGTCAAATGTAGTGCACTAATATTATCGCCATATAAGACTGGTGGCTGCCTTGGATAAATGTGTAAATCCTGTAAAAGATATCCAAGCCATGTAAGCTCGGCTGCTGTGTGTGCCATGGAACGATACTCGGCCTCAGTGCTCGAACGCGCAACTGTGTGTTGTTTCTTGGCACACCAGGAAATGATATTGCTACCAAGAAACGTACAATAGCCTGTAGTTGACCGCCGTGTGGTTGGACAGCCCGCCCAGTCTGCATCTGAAAAGGCACTAAGAACAAGTGAGGTAGCGTTATTAAATAATAAGCCAAAATGAATAGTTCCTTTGAGATATCGTAATATACGGCGGACAATTCTTAAGTGAGACAATGTGGGACTGTGCATGAATTGAGAGACATAGTTGACACTAAACGACAAATCCGGTCGGGTTAGTGTCAAATACTGTAACGAACCCACAAGCCCACGAAAGAAGGTAGGATCTGGGACAGGTGTTGAGTCTGTAACAGCATCATTTCGCTGAACTAGTGGTGTGGGCTGCGGTTTGCAATCCACCATCTGAGCTCTTTCCAAAATCGAATAGGCATAACGGGTTTGATTCAAATGTAACCCGGTGTCTGTTGGTTGAATCTGAATGCCTAGGAAATGATGCAATGGTCCTAGGTCTTTCATTGAAAACTCTTTGCTTAAGACCTGCAAAAAATTCTGAACTAGTGGTGTTGAAGATCCTGTTAGCAACATATCATCCACGTAAATTAACAATACCAATATTCCAGAGATTGTATGCATAACGAACAAGGATGGATCAGCTAAACTACAAGTAAAACCATAATCAATTAAAAACAAGCTCAACCTATTAAACCAAGCTCTCGGAGCCTGCTTTAGACCATACAAGGCACGTTTTAACTTGCAGACATAATCAGGATATTTTGGATCTTTCATTCCAGGTGGTTGATCCATATATAAATCCTCGGTTATAAACCCATGCAAAAACGCATTTGTTACGTCTAATTGTCGAATTGGCCAATTTTCCACTAGAGCAACAGAAATAACTAAGCGAATAGTTCCAGGTTTAATAACAGGGGAGTAGGTTTCGATGTAATCAATTCCATCGAGTTGATGAAACCCCTTGGCCACTAGTCTAGCTTTCAATCTATCCAAATGGCCATCAGATTGTAATTTTGTTTTAAAAACCCATTTACACCCTATTATATTCACATGCGATGGTCGGGGAACTAGTTCCCAAGTGTGGTTTGTCTGTAAAGCTTGATACTCATCTAACATAACCTGTTTCCAGCCTGGATGTGCAAGTGCACTCTTAACAGTTTTTGGCTCTGTAGGTATATCGGGTGAAATAGACACATGTAACGCATACCTCGGGTTTGGCTTCACTATTCCAGCCTGTGATCTGGTGATCATCGGGTGACGAGGCTGCAATGCTTCGGCCTGTATCCGTTCTGCTGGTTCGGAAGCCAATGGTGCTGAACGAACGTCAGGAAGCATCTCACTGTGATCCGTTTGAACTGGTTGTAGACTGCTGTCAACACTATCACTCACTGAGGTACCAGAAACTCGTGCAGTAGCTGAAGGTGACAGAGATGCCGAGTTTGATGTAGTTACAGCAGTGTGTCCACCAATGTTTTCCTCTGCTGCTAAGGTATTGTGGCCTGTGTCTGCAACTCTATTGGACCTACACAACGGAGATGGAGACTGCTGCTCCTGTTCTATTTGTTCTGGAGGCAGTCCGTCATTTGAACCAGCATCAGAATGTGAATGATGAGCTGCTTGTGGATCGTCACTTGTTGGATCATGTTCGGTATTTTGTTCTGTAGTTGGTGCAGACGCAGTTTGTTGTGCAGTGTCAATTGCAGTACCCTGCTGATCTGCTGGCATAGAGTCAACAGGTTCTATTCTCCGATTGTCACGTGTTGCTGGAATTGACAATGGTAACACTGCTGAACCTGCACTTTCATCAGAACTTATTGGAGAATCAGTAATCCCAGTAGCTGGTAACCAAGAATTCATAAGTTTATCAACAAACAGTTTATTTGGAGATGCAGATTTATAAGGAAACACATTTTCATCAAAGCTCACATGTCGAGATATTATAACTTTCTTAGTTTTGGGGTTGAAACATTTGTAACCTTTGTGTTGTTCACTATATCCTATAAAGACACATAAACAAGACTTGGGATCGAATTTATGTCGTCTTGTGTCCCATATATATGGAAAACACTTTGATCCAAAAACACGTAGGGAGCTATAGTCAAAATCATTGCCAAACAATTTAAAAAATGGTGTTTCATTTCCTAGCACAGTAGTAGGCAACCTGTTCATTAAAAAAACTGCTGTTTGAAAGGCATCTACCCACATAGACAATGGTACATGACTGTGATACATCATCGTCATCCCTAATTCACGAATAAACCGGTGTCGTCGTTCGACAGCACCTGTTTGCTCAGGTGTATGAGGACACGACACTTGGTGTTTTATACCTTGTGCAAGAAAATGTGATGACAATGCATTATTCAAAAACTCACCTCCACCATCAGAATGAAATACTTTGATTGTCTTCCCAAATTGTCGTAGCACAAACTGTTCAAAGGCTTTATAAGCAACAAAAAAATCAGATTTTTTCTTTAGTGGTATTAGCCAAGTGTATTTAGAGTAATCGTCAACCAAGCAAGCATAATATTTAAACTTAGCAAAAGATAAAACAGGGGCTGGTCCCCATAAATCACAATGGATTTTCTCAAACACAGTGGTACGTTTATTGGAAGACAAACTAAAAGAAAATTTGCTCAACTTGCCTAACTGACAGCTATCACATAATAATCTAGAATGCAAGGAACCTTTGACATCTATAAGGTTCTTATTAAACAAAAGTGAAATCGCTGAAGATTGTGGATGTCCCAATCGTTGATGCCATATGTCCGCCGTGCCAGCCCTAAACCGTTTGGAGAAATATGCTTTTGGGTTTCCTGACAAGATATAAAGGTTATTTTTTCGTGGCCCTTGTAGCAGTACCTGTCCCGTCTGTCAATCCTTAACAGAAACCGAAACGTTAGAAAATTCACAATTCACATCATAATCGTCTGTTAATTGACTTACAGAAAGTAAATTTTTTTGAAGAGCTGGAACAGAGAGTACATTTGAAAGTGGTAATTTTTGTTTCTGTTCTATAGACGTCTTTCCAACACCATCAATGGAGAGGAATGTTCCATCGCCGATGGTTATGGAATCTGGTCCATAATAGTCTGTTAATTTATGTAATAAACCTTTGTTACCTGTCATATGGTTTGACGCCCCTGAGTCTGCAACCCAATCTGTATCTATGACGTCTGTATCCAATGTGAGTGCCGAAAGTGCTTGGGCAGGTGTGCTTTGTTTTTCTTGTGGAATCCACCAGCAGATCTTCGCGACATGACCTTCTCTGTTGCAGTATTGGCATATTTCGTTCTTGTATTGCTCTCGTTCTGCTTGTGTCATCCGTCTACGACCTGTCGGGGGAGGTCGTCGTTGGGAAGAATATGAATCCTTGTTTGAAAAAGAGTTTTGTGTTTGCTGGGCTTGGAAACCACGCCCTTGGGAATTAAACCTGGGTTGCCGATTTGAAGACTTACTGGAAGAATTTCTTTGATTTCCATAAAAAGCGACATGGGAGATTTGTTCGAGACCCGTTTCGCTTTGTGTGGAGAACCACTGTCGACGCTGGTCTAAGTTCTTGAGTTGAGAGACCAGTTCATTAAAACTGGGTCGCGGTGGTTTAAGCATCGTCGTAGTAAACGTCTCGTACTGGGGTCCCAGACTTGTGAGGAGACAAAAGACTTTTTCTTCGTCCGGTACTTTTTTCCCGATTGCGGCTAAACTATCGCAGAGTTCTTTAAACAAGCGCAGATGATCAGGGATGGACCGATTTTCCTCTTTGCGAAAATAGGTCAATTGCTGTCTGAGAGTAAACTCCCTCTCTTGAGAATTTTGGGCATATGCATCCTTCAATGCATTCCAAACAGCTCGAACTGTTTCTAGCCCGATGACAAGTCCGAGTGATTCCTCGCTCAGGGTGCCATAAATCCACCCACGAAGTAATCTATCAGACTTTTGCCATGCTTTGAAGACGTCTGAGTGTTGTGGTTGATAATTTTCTGGGATTGGGTTGGGAGGGGTAACGAATTTTTGATCTTCAGGGAAGCCAGTAGTCAGGTGATCTGACAATTCTTGACTTTCTGCTAAGCTCAAAAGTTGTTCTCTCCACAAGGGATAGTTTGATTGCTTGAGTTTGAGGGTTACAAAATTGGCTACATTTAGAGTAGAAGCCATGGCGAGCAGATCGTTAGGCTCTGATACCACAATAACAAAGTGAAGAAGAAGTATTCTTTATTAATGTGAAGACTTCATGAATGAGAATATCAGTATACATTCAGCTTAAATAAAAGATTAATAACTAAGTTTGCTAGAAAAGTGGAGAAAAATAATGAAAAACCTCACTTGAAAGAGAACGGATCACCCAAAGAATCTCAACCACAAAGACTCATCCAAATAACATTATTTACAAATTACACCTTATCACTCCCTTACTCAAGCCTAAACACAGCATCCTTATCTCTCCTGAGGGGTAGATTCGTCCTTATTACTCCCTGAGTTAATAGGGATGAGATTAACAAATGAGATTTGAAATTTCATTTAATCGCCAATGACTAATAAATGAGAACTAATATGATTTAACGTTGCAGACACGCTACATATATTAAATGTTAAAATTGATACATTTTTATGAAGGATATTAATTACATTGAAAAACTATACACAAAACTTCAAATCAAACCACTTTTGACATTCTAAATATTTGGGTAGTTTTAACACGTTGCTAGACAATATTCTTGATCTTTAAATTAATTAATTAATTAATTATATTTGTTGCCAACATGTGGAATCTAATGAGTCACACACATAAGGAATTTGATGAGAAAATAAAACGAGAAGTTAAATTAAGTAGAACTTGATTATATATAAATTGACATTAGAATAAAATTATAATTTGAAAGAATTATGATTTTGATCTAATTAATTAAGTAGGGACTTAATTAAAATAGAAAATATAATTAAAATATAATTAACAATTTGATTAGAGACATAAATAAAATTGTTTTATTCATGAAATTAATTTTAAAAATTAATGACATTAATTTGATTTTAAAATTACTGTTAAAATTAATTTTTTAATATGATTAGTTATATGAATAAAATTATTTTATTAATGAATTATTTTTCTTTGACACTAAAATTAAAATATTAAAATTATTTAATTTTTAATTTTAGCACATAAAATTAATAATAAATATAAAATAAATTAATGGTTAATTTATATGTATTTAATATGATTTTTTTTGCATGATGGATGGTTATGGACAAATTTTGAAATGCCCAACATGTATGAATAGATGATTGAATTATTTTGGTAATTTTTAAATATGGCATGCGTGTCCTATCTTTCTTCTTATTCTGGGTTGTAAAATTCTCTTCTCATCTAACTCCCCTTGAATATAACTCAAGATTTTTTTTTCAAATTATGTAATTGTTATGTAATTAGAATATGTAGATAGAATTAATTTTGTAAATCCAAGAAGAAAATGAGACGTTTAAAAATTATATGGAGCATTGGACGTAGTACATTGGAGAATCCTTTTTTGACTTCTGAAGATCAAAGAACACGCCACCTATGTTTTTAAACCATCAAATTTCCTTTATGCCTCAAGGGAATTGTTTTTAAAATGTCCATAATCATCCAATTAGAATGATATGTTAGGGGTGTATGTTTATGCATGTGATATGCATGCTATACAATAATAATGCCTATGCATGAGACCTTAATATAAATCTTAGGATTAAAATTTCTAATTAAAATTTTAAATACATGTTAAGAAACATGATGTCTTACCACCCATTGTTATAGCATAAAATTAGAGTTCAGTTTTTATTAACTTGTTAGGTAAACTAAAGGTTAATTTCATCTGAATATGTTTAATATTATGAAATATTTAATATTTTTGAAAAATGGTTATACTTAACTAAATTATTTGATTTGGATGGGCAAACCCATAATCATATAAGTTTAGGGTAAGAGTTAGGTATAAAATATATGGTATGATAAAGACAGAGTTGTCACCTAACTGATTAGGAGTCGCATAGAGATGTAACTAATAAATTATGTTATCTACCTAATTTAATTTATAATAATTTGTTGAAAAAAATTCAGGGTTATTTAATTAAATGGGATCCTAGCCTACTAAGAAATCTATCGCTGAATTTTTTGAATTAATAGATAGGGCTATTAATTTGAATGAAATAGTAAGAGACTAATTAAAGATTAAAGGTCTTATCTAATAATTAGAAAAATATATGAGACTAATAATTAAATATCTATGCATTAATAGAATCTAATTCCACCATAGGTAATTATCTATCATTGTGTAGCATACTTGATGCTAGCAAATTAACTAAAATGAACTTCTTGAACTGGTATCGCAATTTGAGAATTGTTTTTCAAAAGAGATTGTATGTTCTTGATCAAGATGCACCTGGTGTTCCTGATGTGAATGCTATTGATGTTGTTAAGGATATGTACATTTGTCATATTGATGATGATGAGCAAGCTACATGTGTGATGTTAGCTAGTATGAGTTCTAAACTTCAGAAACAATATGAGAATATGAACGCTTGCTGATATGGAGCAATTAGCCTTGGACTTTACGGCAAACTTGGACCGGACCTAACTTTTACTGCCGACGTCTGATAGAGACCCACGATAGCTTTTCAGAAAGGAAATTTTGAGACGCATGACTTTCAAAAGTGTGACAATGGCCATAGGCCTGTCACGAAGTTCGATATGGAAATTCCATCGTTTAGGGGGTCAATTTTGCATTTTAATTATTTTTTTGGATATTTTGGGTAGTTTCATAATTTTACATATTAGGGTTTTATTTCTATTATAAATGGCCTCCCTTGGCTATTAGACACTCACTTTTTAATCTTTGAGGAATTTTAATAAGACTTTTAGTCTTCTATCCTATCTTTTCTCTTATTTCGTCTTAGCCAAACGATATTGGTTAAAACTCCTGTCGGAGTCTAAATAGTCCTTTATCAGATTGGATTCAGAGCAAAGTTCGACCATGGCAAATAACCAAGAGGCGTGACTTGCTGTAATTGAGGCATCTTTAGCAGAATTGAGGGAGATGATCGGACAACTGACCTTGCAGCAGGGGTTCCACCAACCCGCCGCCGCCGCACACCCCCAACCAGTCGCCAATCCTGTGGCCATCAATCCTGTGGTCTCCAATCCTATGCCTGCAAATCCCCAATAGAATTATCAGGAAGGTTACAAGATCAAGGTAGACCTTCAAAACTTTTCTGGTTCGTTAGATGTTGAATCTGTTCTTGATTGGCTAGCAGAGGTTGAACATTTCTTTGAATTTATGAATGTGGAAGAGGGGTGCAAGGTTCCAACTGTGGCTTATAAGTTAAAAGGGAGTGCAGCAGCCTGGTGGAATTCGTTTCAAAACAAACGCCATCGGAGGAGGCTAGAGCCCATACGAAACTGGGTGTTGATGAAGCAGATATTTGAACAACGGTTCTTGCTTAGCGATCACTCTCAAGTTTTGTATAACCGGTATCATGATTATGTACAGGGGAATCGAAGGGTGGATGAATATACCCAGGAGTTTTTAAGGTTGCAAGCGAGGTGTGAAAACTGTGAGAATGAAGCCCAACAGGTTGCTCATTATCAGAAGGGCCTGAATCACGAAATTCGTTGTATGATGGGAGTAGCTGCAATTTTCACCTTGGCAGACGCTATTTGTAACGACCCGAAAATCGGACCGCTACCGGCGGTACGATCCAGATCGGCTTAAGGCCGCCGGGACCCGTAGCAAGCCAAACATTCATCCTGTATACCTGTTTAATCCCATACATGATCTACAATTACATAAAAATTTTGAACTTTTCTTTTCATTCATTCACCAAACTCAACCTGTGCATGCACTATTCATGATTATAACCATCAAACCCCACACTGGAGCCCTCAACAATTACTCCAATGGGGTAACATAGCATATATTAAGTTTGGTCTACATAAAACATCATTGAGCCATTACATTTGAAAAAATCATGTATCAAAAGGGATTAACATACAAACTAGGGTCAAGCACAAATCTGATCCTCAGTAACATCATTATATTACATAACTGTTCAATACTATACTTTACATTACATCATTCTCATGTCCACTTCTAACTATTACATAGACATGACTTGACTCTAGCTGACCTCCTGGTCTATCCCGTACCTGCAAACCTGGGGAGATTAGGGAGTGGGGTGAGCTACTAGAGCCCAGTGAGCAGAATAATAAAACATTATATTTAAAACACATGATATCATGGAATGCATCACAGCACAAACAAATCACATCAAGGATGAACTTGTCACCATTTAGCCCTCTATACAGTCTAATCATGCCAGGGGCGTAGTGCAGGCACGCCTAGACTTTCATAGCATATCATACATATCCAATCATGCCGGGGGCGTAGTGCAGGCTCGCCCGAACTTTCTTTTACATAGTGCCAGGGGCGTAGTGCAGGCACGCCTGGACTTCCATATCCTATCATCATGTCATAACATATGAGGGCTAATGGATCATTCAACATTCATCCACATCGACAACGTAATATGCAATGCAACATATTCGTGAATTCTAATGCAAGCACCCTAATATATCTCATGGCATTCATGATGCATGAACCATGCTAAAACTTTCATTATTTGCTTGAAACATAAAGAGTTATTCCACTCACCTCTGGCTAGCTCCGACAAGACACTGAAGCAGCTGAACTCACTGCTGGGGTCCTCGGTTCCTCGGGTCCGAACCTACACAGGTGGACTCAAATGAGGGACCAAACATACAAGAACATGACTCTAAGATACTCCCTAAAAACCCCCCTAAAACACCTTAGAACAATCACATAAATCATGCAAAGGAAGGCTGAACAGGACACTTTCGGCGGCAGGTTCGGCGGCTGAAAGTCCCTCCAGAGCCGAAAGTCATGCACATTCGGCGACACTTTCGACGGTCGAAGGTCCTCTCCAGAGACGAAATTCATGCATGTTCGGCGGCACCTTCGGCGGCCGAAACTCCCTTCCAGAGCCGAAAGTCCACTTTCGGGGGCAGGGTTCGGCAGCCGAAAGCTGGCCTCCACAGGCAGGTTCGGCGGTCGAAAGAGCCTTCGGCTGCCGAACCTGGGTCCTCCCAAAGTGGCAGAACCCAGCCTTTTTCATGCACAAATGCCTCTCAAACATTCAATCATGCATTTACCTATTCTACAACAAGCAAACTCAAGCCAACAAGCGTCTAGGGGTCTCAAACTATCCTAAACCCTAACTACAACACATCAAACATACATAAACAACTCACATTGCTAAAAAACTCAACAAAAACCCATAAACTCAATAAAAACCTAAACATGCATTTCTACTCCACAAATCTTATAAAACTTGCTTAAAATATAAAATACTTTAAAACATTTTATAAAAACATGATTTTACCCTTCTAGAGATTTCTGACATCCGAGATTCCACCGGACGGTAGGAATTCCGATACTGGAGTCTAACCGGGTATTATACTATTAAGATGGTAAAAAGGCCAGAAGAGCGTGTTGATTGGCAGCCACAACAACAGTACAACCGGAATTTCAATTACATAAATTCTGGTTTAGCAGGGTCGCAGCAGTATAGAGGCAATTACAACGGACAACCTTCTAAGGTTGTAAATTCTGGCAACCCTCAGAATACCATGGAAGAAAGGAGAGACAATAAGGGAAAGGCAGTCACCACTACAACAGACAAAGGAGGCAGAACCAATCCTTATCAGAAGCCAACGGGAGACATATGTTACCACTTCAGGCAATCTGATCATCGATCAAATAATTGTCCAGAACGTAGAGGAGTTAATACTGACCGCCGACAGGTTAATATAGTTCAGCAGGTGGCTGAAACTGACGAGGAAGTGGATGACGATGACGGATCTATCGCTGGTTCTGAAGATGGAGAGGTCACCTATGTGGTGAATAAAATCTTATGCTCAACAAAACAGGAGGATGAGACACAAAGGAGGAAGATTTTCCAGGCAAAGTGTCGAGTATAAGAGGTAATTTGCAGGCTAATTATAAATAGCTGCAGTTGTGAGAATCTGATAGCTAAGCAATTGGTAGAGAAATTGCAGTTGCCTACACAGTCTTACCCTTCGCCATACAAATTCGGATGGATTAAGGAAGGTCCGACAATTGAGGTCTACAGAATCTGCAGCGTGCCTATCTCGATAGGTAAATCTTATACTGAACCTGTTAATTGTGATTTTGTGGATATGGATTGCTGTGCCATTTTGCTAGGTCGCGCTTGGCAATTCGACGTTGATGCTTTACATAAAGGGAAGGAGAATTCATACATGTTCACGTGGAATCAAAAGAAGATTAGTATCTTGCCTTCCGGTTCTGCGAAACATTCTAAAGTGAAAGGGAAGCATGCTATTGCTGTTGCTGTTTCTACGGGAGTGCAGAAGCTATCGGGCGCAGTTGAGAAATCTGGAGGCACACTAGCTTTATTGGTGAGAGCAAAAAGTATAATGGAGGATGCACCATCTTTACCACCACCCATCAAAGAGCTGTTGAAGGAGTTTCCTAAGATAGTGGAGGAATCATCCAAGCTTCCACCTTTGCGGGATATCCAACATCAGATTGATCTTATTCCTGGATCAAAATTACCGAATCTGCCTCATTACAAGATGAGTCCAAAGGAGAGTGAAATCCTCAAGAACAGGTGGAAGAATTATTGAAGAAGGAGCATATTCGGGAGAGCATTAGGCCCTATGGAGTACCTGCCCTATTAGTTCCAAGGAAAGGTGGGACTTGGAGAATGTGTGTGGATAGCAGGGCCATCAACAAAATTATAGTTCAATATCGATTTCCTATTCCACGATTGGATGACATGCTAGATCAGCTATCCGGGTCTAAGGTCTTTTCTAAAATCGACCTTAAAAGTGGCTATCACCATGTTCGGATCAAGAAGGGAAACGAATGGAAGACTGCCTTCAAGACTAAGGAAGGCTTGTATGAGTGGCTGGTTATGCCCTTTGGTTTAACGAATGCACCTAGCACTTTTAAGCGACTCATGAACCAGGTTTTACGTCATTTCTTATGCAAATTTGTGGTTGTTTATTTTAATGACATCTTGATATTTAGTCACAGTGAGGAAGAACATCTACAGCATCTCCGTCAAGTCATGACAACCTTGCAAGAAAGTGAGCTGATTATTAATCTTAAGAAGTGAATCTATATGACAGAGCGCATTCTGTTCTTGGGATTCGTTGTTAGTGCAGAAGGGATACATGTTTATGAGAAGAAGGTAGAAGCAATACGGAATTGGCCCATTGTAATACCCGGCTAGACTCCGGTATCGAAATTCCTAGCGTCCAGTGGAATCTCGGATGTCGAAAACCTCTAGAAGGGTAAAACCATGTTTTCATAAAATGTTTTAATGTATTTTATAGTTTTAAACAAGAAAGGAAATGAGTTTTGTATGAAAATAACCTTGGAGGAAGACCCAAGTTCGGCTGCCGAACATGGAGGCATTTCGGGAGTGCTTTAGGCCCCCGAAGGCATGAGAGAGGGAAGTCCAGGTTCGGCCGCCAAACCTTATGTTCGGCCGCCGAACATGACATGCATGCGGAGGCACGTTAGGCCCTTGAAAGTGGCCTGGCCAGCCACCTATAAAGGGGTCTCCATGTCCGAACGGGTGAGGTTTTCTCCCCATTTTCGGCCAAGGTGAGTTCTCCGCCGTCCCTCATCGATTTTGAGCTTCTTCCTTCGAATCTTCATGATTTTCTTATGAGTTTTCACTTGGTTTGAAGATATTTGAGCAAAAGAGCAAGTTTTGAAGCTTGGAGACCAAAGAGTTGATTTCTCCCCATCCCCAAGCTAGGATCGTCTTTCCTCTCGATCTTCAAGAGGTAAGCTTAGATCCAACCTTCCTTGTATGTTTTAAACAAGTTTTATGAAGATCTTTGGGGTAGAAATGCATGTTTAGGTTATTGTTGAGTTTTTGGGTTTATGTTATGCTTATGAGCAATGTGGGTTGTTTGATGTGTTTTGGTTGGGGTTTAAGTTAGTTTGAGACCCCTATGTGCTTGTTGGCTTGAGTTTGCATGTTGTAGACTAGGTAAATGCATGATGGAATGGATTGGGAGGCATTTGCGCATGAAAAAGGCTGAGTTGTGCCCTTTGGAAGAACTCAGGTTCGACAGCCGAAGGGACTTTCGGCCGCCGAACCTGCCTGTGGAGGCCAACTTTTGGCTGCCGAACCCTGCCCCCGAAAGTGGACTTTCGGCTCTGGAAGGGAGTTTTGGCCGCCGAAAGTGCCGTCGAAGGTGCATGACTTTCGGCTCTGAAGGGACTTTCGGCCGCCGAACCTACCGCCGAAAGTGCCCTGTTCAGCCTTCCTTTGCATGATTTATGTGATTGTTTTATGGTGTTTAATGGGGTTTTTGGGGAGTATTTTAGAGTCATGTTCATGGATGTTTGGTCCCTCATTTGAGTCCACCTGTGTAGGTTCGGACCCGAGGAACCGAGGACCTCAACAGTGAGATAGCTACTTCAGAGTCATTAGAGCTTCAGCCAGAGGTGAGTGGAATAACTCATTACGTTTCAAAGCAAATAAATAAATTTTGAGCATGATACATGCATCACGTATGCCATGCGATATATTAGGTTGTTTGCATTAGAATTCACGAATATGTTGCATTGCATAACTTGATGATGATATGGATGGATGTTGAATGATCCTTTAGTCCTCGTATGTTATGGTATGATGATGATACAGTACGGATAGCCAGTGAGGCCCATTCTATGCCCCTGGCACTATGTTAAGAGAAAGACCAGTGAGGCCCATTCTACGCCCCTGGCACTATGGAATGTTATGTTATGTTATGTTATGTTATGTTAAAAGAAAGACCAGTGAGGCCCATTCTACGCCCCTGGCACGATTGGACTATGTAGAGGACTATTGGTGACAAGTCCATCCTTGATGTGATTTGTTTGTGATATGTTGCATTTCCTGGAAGCATGAAAATTAAATTGAATGTTCATTTATTCTGCTCACTGGGCTTTATAGCTCACCCCTCTCCCTTAACCCCCAGATTTGCAGGTACAGGGTAGACCAGGAGGTCCGCAGGAGTAGAGTTATGTTTTATGTAATAGATAGATGTGGACATGAATATGATGTAATGTAAAAAGTATAGTATGGAAATGTAATGTAATGATGCTTATGGAAGTTTAGAGTTGTGCTTGACCATAGTATGTTGTTAATCCCTTTTTAGTACATGATCTTAAGTATTCAGTGATGATTATTGAAAACCAAGCTTAATGTATGTTATGATACCCCATTGGAGTATTTGATGACGACTCCAGTGAGAGGTTTTATGTTATGATTTGTGCATGCACAGGTTAAGCTTGGTGAAGGAATGAATGAAGGAATGAATGAATAAATGAGAAAGTTTTAAATTTTTATGTAATTGTTGATCATGTATGGGATTAAACAGGTATACAGGATGTATGGCTACGGGTCCCGGCGGCCTTAAGCCGATCTGGATCCTAGCGCCGGTAGCGGTCCGAGGTTTTCGGGTCGTCACAGATTGGTATTAGAGCCCTAGGTTCATATGGTCGGACCTAGAGTGTCGGGCTCATAGATGTTCTAGAAGGTCAAGCACAATAGGAAAAATCATGTCCACTAGGATAGGATGTAGAGTCCTGTCTTGAATGATGATGTGAAATGCCATGATTATATGCATGTGCATTAATGATATGCTATGTATGTGATGTATGTGATGCGGGTTCATGTGTTTGCACATGAACCATTTGATGCTAATGTTTATGTGATGTGTGCTATTTTTTCAGTAAACAAGATAAGAAGAACTCGTCGATCTGCACGATTGACTGGAGTACCACCCCAGGACGAGGGCACGGATGCCCGTCCTCCAGCATTGCCTAGGGCAATGTCCTGCAGGTCTAGCAGGGAGAGAACATCAAGGGACCCTAGAAGGTCTTTTGATGTGAGCAGAAGAGGGACAATACAAGGAGGAATGTCAGAGGATGTAGGGGATGATATGGATGTGGATCAGAGGAGGGATGGCAGTCTTGGAGTGAGTATGTCGGAGGAGGGCATGGGAGAGTCCCAAGGAGGCACTCAGGCCTCGGGATTTGTTCAGCCACCCCAGTACCCACCATTTTCTCAGAATCCCGGGTATTCGATGGGAGGTACATCGGATTACCCTAGCTTTAGCCCCTTACCACTCCCACATGCCATACCCACCTTTCTACCCACTATACCCACAGTACTCTATGTACCCACCCCCATCCTTCTACCCAGGTACAACAAACCCTACCCCAGGGGATGCTGCACCTCCTCCACCACCAGCAGCACCTACTGTCCCAGAAACCCAAATGCCAAAACCTAGCTCATCTGGAGGGAGCAAGGTCAAGATGACCGACTACATGAAGCTGGGTGCTCCCAGTATGAAACCGGTGATGACCCGTTTGTGTATCTTGAGAGGGTTAGAACGATTACAGATGAGATAAGGGCTGATGATAGTAGAGCCATTCAGATGGCTGGGTTCACCTTAAAGTGCAAGAAGGCCCGAGAGTGGTTTAAGAACTATGTGAACCCGAGGTTGGACAGCCTATCATGGGAGGAGTTTGCAAATGAGTTTGCAGGATGGGCTTTCCCTGACAGTTCAAGGAAGTTGAAGATGATCGAATTTGAGCAGTTGAGGCAGTCAGATGAGATGAGTGTGGATGAGTATACAGACAGATTCTTGGAGCTGTTGCTGTTTGCTGGGCAAAATCTGGACACAGATAAGAAGAAGTCAAGGAGGTATATCATGAGGCTTCATTCCAGGTATTCCTCCTTGATTCAGTCAGCAGAGAGGGAGAGTTTCCATGCCATAGTGGATATGGCTCGGAGGATGGAGGCTAGTGCAATAATCGAGGGAAAAGTTAAACAGTCAGTGGCACAGCCTTCTGGTTCCAAGATCCCTAGTGGGGGCAAGTTGGACCCTTCTTCTCTGAGTTCAGCTAGTAAGAGGTGGAGCAGTACCACCAAGACATCAAAGAAGAACAAGTTCTGGAGCAAGATTAAGTCAGGTCTGGGATTGGGAAGTGGCTCGAGCTTAGGTATCAGATAATGCAGTATGTAGGAAGTGTGGGAAGCCGCACAAGGGTGTATGTCTGGTTGGGACGACAGCCTGCTTCAGATGTGGGCAGGAGGGACACATGGCACGGGAGTGTCCTAGAGCAGCTTTTGTGGCACAGTCTCAGCAGACAGCTTCTGGTAGTGTGGCTAAACCAGTAGCTCCAGCCGCGACTCAGGCTAGTGGCAGAGGTCGAGGGAGAGGGGCAGCCTCTTCTTCAGCGGGTTTCAGGGGTGAAGGTCCATCAGCTCCAGCACGGATCTTCACTATGACTCAGCAGGAGGCAAATGCATCAAACACAGTGGTGTCAGGTAATCTCATCATTGGTTGTTCTGATGTTTATGCCTTAATGGACCCTGTGCATCGCATTCTTTTATTGCTCCGAGGGCCGTCGAGAGGTTGGGGTTGATGGTCTCTGGGTTAGAGTGTCCCCTATGGGTCAGTGGACCCAAGTGTGACCCATCAGTGGCAGAGTCAGTCTGCCAGTGTAGTCCAGTTTTTGTTGAGGGAAGATGCCTTTCTGCCGACCTTGTGGTTCTAGATTTGACAGATTTTGACGTCATTCTAGAGATGGATTGGCTATCTACCCATGGTGCTACCTTAGCTTGCAGAGACAAGGTAGTCAGGTTCAGATGTCAGGATGGGTCAGAGGTTGTCTTTAGAGGAGACAGGAGGGGTACACCTAGAGGTTTGATATCAGCCCTACAGGCTCGTAGGCTGCTCAGGAGGGGTTGTCAAGGTTTTCTGGCTCATGTGAGAGAGCTGGATAGTCATGTTAGAGAGCCCGCCTCAGTGCCCGTGGTCAGTGAGTTCTTAGACGTTTTCCCAGATGAACTGCCAGGTTTACCACCTGCTAGGGAGATAGAGTTCGAAATTGAGTTGATGCCTAGAACCAGACCGATCTCTATCCCTCCCTACAGGATGGCACCAGTAGAATTGAAGGAGCTTAAGGAGCAGTTGCAAGAGTTGGTAGATAGAGGCTTCATCCGACCGAGTACCTCACCTTGGGGTGCTCCAGTGCTATTTGTGAAAAATAAGGATGGATCCCTCAGACTTTGTATCGACTACAGGCAGTTGAACAAGGTCACTACCAAGAATAAGTACCCGTTGCCGAGGATCAATGATCTATTCGACCAGCTAGCAGGAGCAGGTTGTTTCTCCAAGATAGATCTGAGATCAGGGTACCATCAGCTGAGGATAAGAGAAGAAGATGTGCCGAAGACAGCATTCAGGACCAGATATGGGCACTATGAGTTCCTTGTGATGCCGTTCGGGTTAACCAATGCCCCTGCAGCATTCATGGATCTCATGAACAGAGTATTTAGCCAGTACCTGGATCACTTTGTTATTGTCTTCATAGATGATATCTTAGTGTATTCCATGAATGCAGAGGAGCATGCCCATCATCTGAGGTTAGTTCTGCAAACCTTGAGGGAACACGGCTTGTATGCCAAGTTCTCCAAGTGTGAGTTCTGGCTGAGGAGCATTTCATTCTTGGGGCACGTTGTGTCAGAAAATGGAATCGAGGTAGACCTCAAGAAAGTGGAAGCTGTAGCTAACTGGCCTAGACCCACTACAGTGACTGAGATCAAAAGCTTCTTGGGTTTGGCAGGTTACTACAGGAGGTTCATCCAGGACTTCTCTAAGATTGCAGCTCCTATGACCAGACTGACTAAGAAGAACCAGAGGTTTGTGTGGACCGACCAGTGTGAAGAAAGCTTTGAGGAGCTCAAGAAGAGGTTGACTTCAGCTCCAGTGTTAGCTCTGCCAACTAGTAATGAAGACTTCACGATTTTCTTTGATGCGTCCCGTGTGGGACTGGGTTGTGTGCTGATGCAGAATGAAAGGGTAATTGCTTATGCTTCTAGGCAGCTGAAGAAGCATGAGTTGAATTACCCTACACATGAACTAGAAATGGTAGCGGTAATCTTTGCACTCAAGATGTGGAGGCATTACCTTTATGGGGTAAAATGTGAGATCTTCACAAATCATAAGAGCCTGCAGTACATCTTGAGTCAGAGGGAATTGAATATGAGGCAGAGAAGATGGGTAGAGCTGCTTAGTGACTATGATTGCAAGATCCAGTACCATCCGGGTAAGGCGAATGTTGTGGCAGACGCCTTAAGCCAGAAATCACTTGGCAGTTTGTCCCATATTTCAGCAGAAAGAAGATCAGTGGTGAAGGAGTTTCATAAGCTCATTAATGAAGGTCTACAGTTGGAGTTGTCTGGTACAGGTGCTTTGATAGCCCAGATGAGAGTAACACCTGTGTTTTTGGAGCAGGTGGCTCAGAAACAGCATGAGGACCCAGAGTTAGTAAAGATTGCCAAGACTGTTCAGTCAGGCAAGAATGAAGAGTTCATATTTGACAGCAAGGGGATCCTCCGTTATGGGAATAGATTGTGTGTACCAGATGACGTGGGTCTAAAGGGAGACATTATGAGAGAGGCTCATAATGCCAGATACAGCGTTCACCCCGGAGCCACCAAAATGTATAAAGATCTGAAGAGAGTGTATTGGTGGCTAGCTATGAAAAGAGAAGTGGCACAGTTTGTGTCAGCCTGCGAAATATGTCAGAGGGTGAAGCTGGAACATCAGAGGCTGGCTGGAATGCTGAACCCACTACCTATTCCAGAGTGGAAATGGGAGAATATAGCTATGGACTTCGTGGTGGGGCTACCGGTGGTGTCCAATAGATTGGACTCCATATGGGTGATTGTGGATAGATTGACCAAATCTGCTCACTTCATCCCTATCAGGAGTGGCTATTCTGTGGACAAGTTGGCGCATGTAACAGCCCGGAAACCGATACCCCTCTGTAACGGCCCGAACCGCCACCGGCGCTAGGATCCAGATCGGCTTAAGGCCGCCGGGACCCGTAGCAAGCCAAACATACATACTATTACCTGGTCAAATCCCATACATGATTAAAAACTTTAACATGAAACCTGAAATCTGAACATACACCAAGCTTGATTCGTAAGTTGCAACATAACTGTGAACATAAACTTTCCCATGCTAGAGTCATCATCAAATGCTCTAGCTGGGTCATCATTACATACATCAAGCCTGGTTCTCAACTCAACATAAAAACATTTCATAATCATGCGTCAACAGGGATTAACCAGTCTATAGGGCCAAGCACACTCTAATCCATAAACATTAACTCTACTATCAGCTACATACATTATCTCAAATTACATTACATCATCTTATATTACATGTCCACTTCTAAAACTACTAAACTGCTACAAAACATAAACTATTACATACATAACTTAACTTAGCCTTGACTTTACCCTGCTGCCTCTGAACTCTGACTCAACCTGCAACACTGGGGTTAGGGGAAAGGGATGAGCTAAAAAGCCCAGTGAGTAGAAACAGAGAAAACAGTTCATTAATTACATGCTTTCATGAAATGCGTCATAACACAAGTAAATCACATAACTTGTCCGTCTCGGGGCTCATGCAATATTTATTCCCCACGGACCCTGGTTTCTGAGAGTCTGTCTTTTTGCATGCATCTTTCCTCTCAGAGGATGGACATGACATCAAAAATCCCTCTGTCGGTGCCCGGCTCCCCCATAGGAGCTCACAAAGGCCTGTAACATACATGACATGGTGTCTGATCCACAGAGAGCTCACATGGACTTTCCTACATGTACTTGTCCGGCTCTCAAAGGACTAAGACAAGACTCGTGACAGATATGGGCTATTGAAGTCGCCTCGGTCCACCCTTCCTCTATCAACATCAAATAATGCAATGCGTCATATTCGTGAAACTAGTGCAATCAACCTACTACATATAATCATGATGCATGAACATGCTTTAGGCATTAGATTTTGTGCATAAAAGATTAAGTTTAGTTCTACTCACATCCTGGCAGACGCTGACTGACTCTGCAACTGCTAGCATTACTGGCCTCCTCGGTCCCTCGGGTCCGATCCTACACAGGTGGACTCGAATGAGGTGCCAAACACATTCTAACAACTCATAAACAACTCCCCAAAAACCCCTCTAAACATCACTTAATCATGCATGGAAAACACCCAAGAAACGGCTGGACAGGGCACTTTCGGCGGCACCTTCGGCGGCCGAAAGTCCCTTCCAGAGACGAAACTCGGGTAGGTTCGGCGGCAGGTTCGGCGGCCGAAACCCTAGGACAGAAACGAAAGTCCCTCCTTCGGGGGCACATTCGGCAGCCTAAAGACTGCCTCCCATGCAGGTTCGGCGGCCGAAACTCCTTTCGGCGGCCGAACCTAGTCCCCTCTGGACGACAGGTCCGATTCTGCCAAGCCAAAAAAACCAAACTCAACATACCCAAATCCTTACATACTCTCTCCCAACATGCATACTCACTCCCACAAGCATAAAGGAGCATAAACTAACATAAACTCCTCAACACAAACATCACATAACATACACTGGGTATAAAACCCACATAAACCTAAACATGCCATTCTACCCATTCAAAACTCCAATAAACTTACTTAAAACTCATTAAAACATAAAAGGAAGCATAGATCTACACTTACCTCTTGAAGATCGAGGGTTGCGTGATCTCTAACTCGGAGGTATGGAGAATCCAAGCTCCAAAAGCTCCAAGCTCCCAAAACTCCTTTTAAGCTTTAAATCTTCAAACACAAAGGTAGAAATCATGAAAAACTTGAGAGATGGGTAGAGAAAACACGAAAACGACCAAAGGAAGGCATAAACTCACCTGAGCTCGAGAATGGGGAGAAAACTCACCCATTTCCGATCTGAGGGCCTTTTATAGGTGGCCTGGTCGAAGACCTTCGGCAGCCTAACGTGCCCCCTAAACTCATGCATGTTCGGCGGCCGAACTTGACTTTCGGCGGCCGAACCTTGGCTCGTTTAAACAAGACTTTCGGAGGCCAAAGGCGCTCCCGAAGCCTTCCCATGTTCGGCGGCCGAACTCCACTTTCGGCGGCCGAACCTGGCAATTGCCTCCTTGGTCTTTTCCCTTCAAAACTCAATTCTCTTTCCTTTTAAAACCATGAAATCATGTGAAAACATTTTAGAAAACACATTTTACCCCTTCTAGAGAGATCCAACACCTTAGATTCCGCCGGAAGGCAGGAATCCCGATGCCGGATTCTAGCCGGGTATTACATTCTACCCCCCTTACAAAAACATTCGTCCCCGAATGTTAAAACAACAAACACAAGCATGCAAGCAAGCAAGCGAATCCTAAAGCTTCTCTCCAAAGAGAGACACCAAACGCTGGAGTAAGAACTCCCAGGTTCCTAAACTCCACGAGCTTCTGCTGCGCTACTCTGATCCTTCTCTATCTTCCTCCTTCTCTACTCTTACTCGTCTCTTCTCATCTTTACTAACTGGCTTCTTCTCACTACTAACCCAAAACTAACTCTAACTCTCACAGGTAGTACCCGAATTTCAAATCTATCTGGGAAAACAAACAGCTCCTACTAGCTGTCCCAATAGATCATCCATCCTACATGGGAATACCTGCCCTTGGTAGTGACCTTGTTTAACCGCTTACAGTCGTTACAAAGTCTCAAGGATTCATCCTTCATTTCCCACAACCATACTGGAGCAATCCAGAGTGAGGTACTAGGTCGGACAAAACCCCTTGTCTACCAAGTCTCGCCTCTACTCTACTGCTACCTCTCTCTATGCAGGCGCCATCCTATAGGGAAGGGTAGAAATGGTTCTGCGTCCAGACACCACTCCTATACCAAACTCTAACTCCCTGACAGATGGTAAACCTGACAACTCGCCTGGGAAGACATCTAAGAATTCTCTCGAACAACTGGCACTGAGGCTGGTTCCCCGACCTGACTGCTGAACTCTCAAACAAGAGCTAGGACCCTCTGACAACCCCTCCTACGCACCCTACGAACCTTACAGGCTGACATCAAACCTCTAGGCACCCCTACTGTGTCCCCTCAGAAGAAAATCTTTGACCCATCCTGTCCTCTAAATCTGACTACCTTGTTTCTGCAGACCAAGATAGCACCACGAGTAGAAAAACCAAATCCATCCCTCGATTGACGTCCAGACAATCAAGTCTAGGACCTCAAAGTCGAGTGGAAGGCATCTACTCCCAACTGACACAGAACTGGACCGGCAGACTGACTCTGCCACAGATGGATCACAATTGAGTCTACTGACCCAAAAAGAACACTTTAGCCCAGAAGTTATCAACTCAACCTCTCGACGGCTCCTAGAGCAACTAAAGAAAGAGAAAAACACTAGGGTTCACAAAAACTTACACATCAGAACATTCAAAAGTGAGCATACCTGGCACCACCATGTTCGATGTGTCTGCCTCTTGCTGAGCTTGGGTGAAGATCCGAGCTGGAGCTGACGGACCTTCTCCACGGGAACCTGAAGAATGAGGGACTGACCCTCTTCCTCTGCCTCGATCACTAACCTGAACTATGGCTGGAGCTACTGGCTGAGCTAATCTACCTGAAACTGCTTGCTGGGACAGAGCCAACCTGGGCGCAGTGGGACACTCACGTGCTATGTGTCCTTCCTGTCCACACCTAAAACAAGCTGTCGTTCCAACCCGACAGGCTCCTTTGTGCGGCCTTCCGCACCTCAAGCACCTTGAACTGCCCGAGCCAGAGCTTGAACCACCAAAACCCAAACTAGCCTTCAGATTCTGCCAAAACTTCTTCTGCGACTTCCTGAGACCTCTCTTCCATTTCTTACCTCTCGTGGCAGCTGTACTCAGAGTGGAGGGATCAATCCCTCCTGAACCTGAAATCCTAGAATCCTGAGTCTGAGCATCCTCCTGAGAATCTCCCATACCTTCTTCAGGTACTCTGACTCCCATACTGACATCCCTCCTCTGAACATCTGACTCTACTTCCCTCATACTAGCTGACATCCTTCTTGGAGCCATCGCTTCTCTGCTTGCATCAAAAGACCTTCCAGGGTCCCTTGATGTTTCCCATCTGCTAACTCCCCAAGACTGCGCTCTTGGCAGAGCAGGGGGAAAGGTGTCCATACCTTCCCTCTCAGATGGAACTCCAGTCGATTCCACAGATCGACGAGCACCTCGCATTCTGGCTCCTCTGAAGAACAACACACAAGCATACAATCCATCATTAGCATCATACGGTCCATGTGGAAACACATGAACCTACATCATACATACATAGCATTTATGCACATGCATGAAATCATGGCATATCACATCATCATAGCAAGACAGGACTCAACATCCTATCCTAGTGGACATGATTGTACTCTTGATCTTTCTTATTGTGCTTGCCCTTCTATGACCTCTAAGCCAACCTCTTTCCGATGTGCAAGACACCGTACTCTCGAGGCCCAAAGCTCTGATACCATTCTGTAACAGCCCGGAAACCGATACCCCTCTGTAACGGCCCGAACCGCCACCGGCGCTAGGATCCAGATCGGCTTAAGGCCGCCGGGACCCGTAGCAAGCCAAACATACATACTATTACCTGGTCAAATCCCATACATGATTAAAAACTTTAACATGAAACCTGAAATCTGAACATACACCAAGCTTGATTCGTAAGTTGCAACATAACTGTGAACATAAACTTTCCCATGCTAGAGTCATCATCAAATGCTCTAGCTGGGTCATCATTACATACATCAAGCCTGGTTCTCAACTCAACATAAAAACATTTCATAATCATGCGTCAACAGGGATTAACCAGTCTATAGGGCCAAGCACACTCTAATCCATAAACATTAACTCTACTATCAGCTACATACATTATCTCAAATTACATTACATCATCTTATATTACATGTCCACTTCTAAAACTACTAAACTGCTACAAAACATAAACTATTACATACATAACTTAACTTAGCCTTGACTTTACCCTGCTGCCTCTGAACTCTGACTCAACCTGCAACACTGGGTTAGGGGAAAGGGATGAGCTAAAAAGCCCAGTGAGTAGAAACAGAGAAAACAGTTCATTAATTACATGCTTTCATGAAATGCGTCATAACACAAGTAAATCACATAACTTGTCCGTCTCGGGGCTCATGCAATATTTATTCCCCACGGACCCTGGTTTCTGAGAGTCTGTCTTTTTGCATGCATCTTTCCTCTCAGAGGATGGACATGACATCAAAAATCCCTCTGTCGGTGCCCGGCTCCCCCATAGGAGCTCACAAAGGCCTGTAACATACATGACATGGTGTCTGATCCACAGAGAGCTCACATGGACTTTCCTACATGTACTTGTCCGGCTCTCAAAGGACTAAGACAAGACTCGTGACAGATATGGGCTATTGAAGTCGCCTCGGTCCACCCTTCCTCTATCAACATCAAATAATGCAATGCGTCATATTCGTGAAACTAGTGCAATCAACCTACTACATATAATCATGATGCATGAACATGCTTTAGGCATTAGATTTTGTGCATAAAAGATTAAGTTTAGTTCTACTCACATCCTGGCAGACGCTGACTGACTCTGCAACTGCTAGCATTACTGGCCTCCTCGGTCCCTCGGGTCCGATCCTACACAGGTGGACTCGAATGAGGTGCCAAACACATTCTAACAACTCATAAACAACTCCCCAAAAACCCCTCTAAACATCACTTAATCATGCATGGAAAACACCCAAGAAACGGCTGGACAGGGCACTTTCGGCGGCACCTTCGGCGGCCGAAAGTCCCTTCCAGAGACGAAACTCGGGTAGGTTCGGCGGCAGGTTCGGCGGCCGAAACCCTAGGACAGAAACGAAAGTCCCTCCTTCGGGGGCACATTCGGCAGCCTAAAGACTGCCTCCCATGCAGGTTCGGCGGCCGAAACTCCTTTCGGCGGCCGAACCTGGTCCCCTCTGGACGACAGGTCCGATTCTGCCAAGCCAAAAAAACCAAACTCAACATACCCAAATCCTTACATACTCTCTCCCAACATGCATACTCACTCCCACAAGCATAAAGGAGCATAAACTAACATAAACTCCTCAACACAAACATCACATAACATACACTGGGTATAAAACCCACATAAACCTAAACATGCCATTCTACCCATTCAAAACTCCAATAAACTTACTTAAAACTCATTAAAACATAAAAGGAAGCATAGATCTACACTTACCTCTTGAAGATCGAGGGTTGCGTGATCTCTAACTCGGAGGTATGGAGAATCCAAGCTCCAAAAGCTCCAAGCTCCCAAAACTCCTTTTAAGCTTTAAATCTTCAAACACAAAGGTAGAAATCATGAAAAACTTGAGAGATGGGTAGAGAAAACACGAAAACGACCAAAGGAAGGCATAAACTCACCTGAGCTCGAGAATGGGGAGAAAACTCACCCATTTCCGATCTGAGGGCCTTTTATAGGTGGCCTGGTCGAAGACCTTCGGCAGCCTAACGTGCCCCCTAAACTCATGCATGTTCGGCGGCCGAACTTGACTTTCGGCGGCCGAACCTTGGCTCGTTTAAACAAGACTTTCGGAGGCCAAAGGCGCTCCCGAAGCCTTCCCATGTTCGGCGGCCGAACTCCACTTTCGGCGGCCGAACCTGGCAATTGCCTCCTTGGTCTTTTCCCTTCAAAACTCAATTCTCTTTCCTTTTAAAACCATGAAATCATGTGAAAACATTTTAGAAAACACATTTTACCCCTTCTAGAGAGATCCAACACCTTAGATTCCGCCGGAAGGCAGGAATCCCGATGCCGGATTCTAGCCGGGTATTACAGCGCAGGTGTATGTTGATGAGGTTTTCAGGTTGCATGGGGTTCCTGTTTCAATAGTTTCCGATAGAGGGCCCCAGTTCACCTCTAGGTTTTGGCAGAGTCTGCAGAACGCTATGGGTACCAGGTTGGATTTTAGCACTGCTTTCCATCCTCAGACAGACGGACAATCAGAGAGGACCATCCAAACAATAGAGGATATGCTCAGAATGTGTGTGCTGGATTTTGGCGGTTCTTGGAGGCAGCATCTACCTTTGGTGGAGTTTGCCTACAATAACAGCCATCATGCTAGCATCGGGATGGCTCCATATGAAGCTTTATATGGAAAGAAGTGCAGGTCGCCTGTCTATTGGGAAGAAGTTGGAGAAAGGGCCTTGGCAGGTCCTGAGCTAGTAGAGATGACCAGCAGAGTGGTGCCCATAATCAGAGAAAGGATCAAGACTGTTGTGAGCAGGCAAAAGAGTTATGCAGATGTCCGCAGAAGGCTAGTAGAGTTTAAGGAGGGGGATTTGGTATTGCTCAAGGTGTCTCCAATGAAAGGCGTGATTCGGTTCGGAAAAAAAGGTAAGCTAGCTCCACGGTACATCGGACCCTTTGAGATCTTGCAAAAGATTGGGAATGTATAGTATAAGCTAGATTTACCTGCTTCAATGGAGGGAATCCATCCGGTTTTCCATGTTTCTATGCTACGAAAGTTTGTGTCAGATCCGGGTAAGGTTCTTAGTGAGCCTGATATGGAGGTCCAAGAGGATCTCACTTATGTTGAACATCCAGTACGGATTCTTGACACTCAGATCAGAAAGTTGAGAAACAAGGAGATCCCGATGGTGAAAGTCCTTTGGAATCACCACAACATCGAAGAGTGTACCTGGGAGACACGAGAGTCCATGCTCCAGCAATATCCTCATCTCTTTTAAAGTAAGTGTTATGTGTTTTATGTGAATGTTTATGTTTTATGCCATGCTATGTTTGTTTGGTGAACATTCGGGGACGAATGTTCTTAAGGGGGGGAGAATGTAACACCCGGCTAGACTCCGGTATCGGAATTCCTACCGTCCGGTGGAATCTCGGATGTCGGAAACCTCTAGAAGGGTAAAACCATATTTTCATAAAATGTTTTAATGTATTTTATAGTTTTAAACAAGAAAGGAAATGAGTTTTGTATGAAAATAACCTTGCCGAACATGCATGCATTTCGGGAGTGCTTTAGGCCCCCGAAGGCATGAGAGAGGGAAGTCCAGGTTCGGCCGCCGAACCTTATGTTCGGCCGCCGAACATGACATGCATGCGGAGGCACGTTAGGCCCCCGAAAGTGGCCTGGCCAGCCACCTATAAAGGGGTCCCTGTAATACCCGGCTCGGTCAGGCATCAGAATTCCTACTGTTCGGTGGAATCGCGGATGTCAGATTTGTTTTGAGGGGTATTGCAAGGGTACACTGAAGTTTGCTACAAGGTTTTCTACAGGTTTTCAACATGTTTTTAAGTGTTTTCTGGGTTTGAAAGGAAAGGAAATGAATTGTGAAGAGAAAAGACCAAGGAGGCAAAAATGCAGGTTCGGCCGCCGAAGGGAAAGTTCGGCCGCCGAAAGTGCCATAGGTTTGGCTTCCGAAATTCTAAGTTCGGCCGCCGAACGATGCATGGTTTTGCATGCAGTTTCGGCAGCCGAAGGAAAGGCGGTTGGCCACCTATTTAAACCCCTTTGACCGGCTATGGAGGGTGTTGGAAGCTCTCTTGGTGGTCAAAGGTGGGGTTTATGCTCTCCTTGGCTGTTTTCATGATGTTTCCTCAACTATTGCAAGGTTTTCATGAGTTTTCACTTGGTTTTGAAGGTTTTGAGTCAAAAGAGCAAGTTGTGGAGCTTGAAGCTTTAGGAGCTTGGTTTCTCCATATTTTGAAGCTAGGATCACACCAGCCTTTGTTCTTGACGAGGTAAGTGTTGATCCTTATGTTTTCTAGTGTTTTAAGCAAGGTTTATGGAGGGAAAGGGAAGAGTTGCATGGTGAGGTGTAAAAGGAGGTGTGTGAGGGTTTTTAGGCATGAGTATGATTATGTGTTATGGGTGTTGTTTGTTGGGGTTTTTAGGTAGTTTTGGACCCCTTTGTGCATATATTTGCGTATATGCTTGTTATGTGTGTTGAGATGCATGATGAGTAAGGTTTGGGGGAAGTTGTGCATGAGGTGAGCTAGGTTCTGCCTACCTGGAGAACCCAGCTTCGGCCGCCGAAGGTGTTGAGGAGGTGGTTTCGGCTGCCTAAACCTGCCCCCGAAGGATTGGACTTTCGTCTCTAGAGGGGAGGTTCGGCCGCCGAAGGTGCCGCCGAAGGTTAGAGCCTTTCGTCTCTGGAGTGTGTTTTGGCCCCCGAACCTTGCCCCCGAAGGCTTCGGCCGCCGAAAGAGGAGCTTCGGCCGCCAAAGTACTGGTACTGCGTACCACTTCGATACCAACTCTACCTCCCTGCCTGATGGGAAACCTGACACTAGCCTACAAACACGTCTTAAGGCTGGTTACCAGACCTGCCTGCTAACCGCTCAAACCTGAACACGAACTCACTTTACCAACCACTCCTAAACACCCTACGAGCCTGACAGCTGACATCAAACTTCTAGGCATTCTACTCGGTCCCCTCTGACACCTACCTCAGATCCATCCTGAACTCCGCTCCTGATTACCATGCGCTGCAGACGCAGGTAACCCCAGCATCATAAAGAGAAAACCAAGCCATCCCCCGAATGACATCCAGACACTCAAGTCTCGGACCGTCAAGTCAAGTGGCTGGCATCTACTCTCAAAGACACTGGACTGAACCTTTGCCAGAGATGAATCCTACCCGGGTTTCCCTAACCCAAAGAGGACGCGCTAAGCCGAGAAGCTATCAACTCAACCGCTCAAAGCTCCTAGAGCGTCTAACGAACAAACACTAGAACTCACAGAACAACAGAACAGGAACAAGTGAGCATACCTGGCATCACTGTGTCCGCTGCGTCTGCTCCTCCTCCTTGGTGACTGGCCTGACCTACCTTCCTGGTAGCTAACCGCTGGGCTTGTATCACCCTGGGCGACGTAGGACAGTCACGCGCAAAGTGCCCTTCTTGTCCACACTTGAAACATGTCGTTGTCCGTGCAAGACACACTCCCTTATGCGGCCTTCCACAGCTCACACAATTCACTCTCCCTCTACCAGAACTTGAACCAACACCATACCCCAGACTAGCCTTTTTCCTATTCCAAAACTCTCGCTTCTTTGACCCCTTAAGGCCTCTAACCCTCTTTTTCTCTCTTTTCGCAGCTGTGCTCAGAATGGAGGGCTCAACTTCTCCTGAGCTTGAGATCTTGGACTCCTTCGTCTGCGCATCATCTTCCGACTTTCCCATACTTTCTTCTTCCATATTCACTTGCACACCTACATCCCTCTTGGGCACAACCATCCTCACTTCTCTCATGCCGCCTCTGGACACCCTTTCTTGCTCCCTTCCTTCTTTGTTTATCTCTAGCGACCTTTCAGGGTTCCTTGATGATTCCTTACTGCCAACTCCTCCTGACTGCACTCCGTAGCGACCTTTCTTGCTACGGGTCTAGGCGGCCTTAAGCCGATCTGGATCCTAGCGCCGAGCAGTTTGGAGCCGTTACAGAGGGGTGCCGGTTTCCGGGCTGTTACAGTCCCCATGTCTGAACGGGTGAGCTTTTCTCCCCGTTTTTTGCCAAGGTGAGTTCTCCGCCGTCCCTCATCGATTTTGAGCTTCTTCCTTCGAATCTTCATGATTTTCTTATGAGTTTTCACTTGGTTTGAAGATATTTGAGCAAAAGAGCAAGTTTTGAAGCTTGGAGACCAAAGAGTTGATTTCTCCCCATCCCCAAGCTAGGATCGTCTTTCCTCTCGATCTTCAAGAGGTAAGCTTAGATCCAACCTTCCTTGTATATTTTTAACAAGTTTTATGAAGATCTTTGGGGTAGAAATGCATGTTTAGGTTATTGTTGAGTTTTTGGGTTTATGTTATGCTTATGAGCAATGTGGGTTGTTTGATATGTTTTGGTTGGGGTTTAAGTTAGTTTGAGAACCCTATGTGCTTGTTGGCTTTAGTTTGCATGTTGTAGACTAGGTAAATGCATGATGGAATGGATTGGGAGGCATTTGTGCATGAAAGAGGCTGAGTTCTGCCCTTTGGAAGAACTCAGGTTCGACAGCCGAAGGGACTTTCAGCCATCGAACCTGCCTGTGGAGGCCAACTTTTGGCTGCCGAACCCTGCCCCCGAAAGTGGACTTTCGGCCCTGGAAGGGAGTTTCGGCCGCCGAAGGTGCCGCCGAACATGCATGAGTTTCGTCTCTGGAGAGGACCTTCGGCCGCCGAAAGTGCCACCGAAGGTGCATGACTTTCGGCTCTGGAGGGACTTTCGACCGCCGAACCTGCCGCCGAAAGTGCCCTGTTCAGCCTTCCTTTGCATGATTTATGTGACTATTTTATGGTGTTTTAGGGGGTTTTTGGGGAGTATTTTAGAGTCATGTTCATGGATGTTTGGTCCCTCATTTGAGTCCACCTGTGTAGGTTCAGACCCGAGGAACCGAGGACCTCAACAGTGAGATAGCTACTTCAGAGTCATTAGAGCTTCAGCCAGAGGTGAGTGGAATAACTCATTACGTTTCAAAGCAAATAAATAAATTTTGAGCATGATACATGCATCACGTATGCCATGCGATATATTAGGTTGTTTGCATTAGAATTCACGAATATGTTGCATTGCATAACTTGATGATGATGTGGATGGATGTTGAATGATCCTTTAGTCCTCTTATATTATGGTATGATGATGATACGGTACGGATAGCCAGTGAGGCCCATTCTACGCCCCTGGCACTATGTTAAGAGAAAGACCAGTGAGGTCCATTCTACGCCCTGGCACTATGGAATGTTATGTTATGTTATGTTAAGAGAAAGACCAGTGAGGCCCATTCTACGCCCCTGGCATGATTGGACTATGTAGAGGACTATTGGTGACAAGTCCATCCTTGATGTGATTTGTTTGTGATGTGTTGCATTTCATGGAAGCATGAAAATTAAATTAAATGTTCATTTATTTTGCTCACTGGGCTTTATAGCTCACCCCTCTCCCTTAACCCCCCAGATTTGCAGGTATAGGGTAGACTAGGAGGTCCGCAGGAGTAGAGTTATGTTTTATGTAATAGATAGATGTGGACATGAATATGATGTAATGTAAAAAGTATAGTATGGAAATGTAATGTAATGATGCTTATGGAAGTTTAGAGTTGTGCTTGACCATAGTATGTTGTTAATCCCTTTTTAGTACATAATCTTAAGTATTCAGTGATGATTATTGAATACCATGCTTAATGTATGTTATGATACCCCATTGGAGTATTTGATGAGGACTCCAGTGAGAGGTTTTATGTTATGATTTGTGCATGCACAGGTTAAGCTTGGTGAAGGAATGAATGAAGGAATGAATGAATAAATGAGAAAGTTTTAAATTTTTATGTAATTGTTGATCATGTATGGGATTAAACAGGTATACAGGATGTATGTTAGGCTTGCTACGGGTCCCGGCGGCCTTAAACCGATCTGGATCCTAGCGCCGGTAGCAGTCCGAGTTTCGGATCGTTACACCCATCCCCAAAACTATTTCTAAAGTTCGCAGCTTTCATGGCCTTGCTACTTTCTATCAACGGTTTATTAGAAATTTCAGCAGCATCATTGCCCCTATCATAGATTGCTTGAAGAGAGAGAGCAGAAATGTGCATGGACTGAAGCTGCCAACAAGAGCTTTGAAGAGATTAAAGATAAGCTTACTTCAGCCCCTATTCTTGCTCTACCCGATTTTGATAAACTGTTTGAGGTTGAATGTGATGCTTGTGGAGTTGAAATTGGTGTAGTGTTGTCACAATCTAAAAGGCCTATTGCCTTTGTTGGACCTAAATGTCCTAATCCTTGTTTTGATGATTAATAAACAATTGGTGTGCTACTAATTATCTTCAAAGGTGTTTGTGTTGAGCTTGTAGGTCCCTTACTAACATGAATGAAATTGCTTTAGTCTCCAAAAGTGAAAAGTGCCTTTTTTGGAAGCATACCACAAGAAAGGGATTAGAAAGTAATCTCTTGTTTATATTTTGTCAATTTATTAATTGTAAATTTTAATTAATTAATTGTTATGGCTCAAGGTTTCTTGCATTTCTAAAAGTTTTTTAGATATGGCCAATTTTTTAAGCAATCGTCTTTCGGGGACTAAAATGAAAGTTTTCAAAAGAAGTGATTTTGAAATTATTCTTTGTCAAAATAAAAGATCTAAAAATATAGGTTACAAAAATTCAAACAGATTGAAAAATGGATTTTTATAACCTAAGTTATGATTTTTCAAAAATTTAAAGAATTATTTTTGTGCCCCCTAAAGTCAAACCTTCGGCTTCCGAAAGTGCAGGACAGAGACGAAAGTCCCACACTTTTGGCCGTCGAACATTAACCTTCGGCTGCCGAAAGTGGGATTTCAGTATGCACCCTAAGCCAAAAGTTCGGCTTCCGAAAGTGCAGGACAGAGACAAAGTCCCACACTTTCGGCCGCCGAACATTAACCTTCGGCCGCCGAAAGTGGGATTTCAGTATGCCCCCTAAGCCAAAAGTTCGGCTTCCGAAATTGAGGGACAGAGACGAAAGTCCCACACTTTCGGCCGCCGAACATTGACCTTCGGCTGCCGAAAGTGAGTTTTAAGTCTGCCTTCAAAGCCTAAACTTCGGCTTCCAAAAGCAAGGGACAGAGACGAAAGTCTCACTTATTCGGCCGCCGAACTTTGACTTTAGGCCGCCGAAAGTCCATTTTTAAAGGATGATGTTCTTCACCTCAAATGGTTCGGCCGCCGAACTTTAGCCTTAGGCCGCCAAACCTGAGTTTTTCTGAGCACGATATAATGGTTATTTCTGAACATAAACGGCTCTATTTGCATTTAATGCACCTCCAACGGCCATATTTATGACTGAACTATAAATACAATGAGTTTTTTATATGAAAAGGTTATAACAACCATCTAAGCAAATGCTTATTATGCTTAAAGCATTTTTTCACTCTCTCTTTCTCAAAACCTTGAGCCAAAGCATTAATTTCTTGAAAGCTTGTTTTGAGTTGTAATTAGTTGGCTTTTCAAGAGTGAGTAAAGGTTGTTGAGTGTTTCTACTGTAGTGAGTGTGGTATTGAGCAAAAGATTACTCTTGAGTGAAAAAGGAGAATTGTAAAGAGCAAAGGCTTTCTCTAAGATTGTAAAGGTTTTAATCTTCACCCAAAGAAGATTTGATAGTGGAGTTGAACTCTCAAGGTGGGCCTTGAGGAGAGGACGTAGGCTTGAGATAGCTAAACCTCTATAAATCCTTGTGTTGATCATACTCTTCCTTATCCCTCTCTAATTTGTGTTTTTGCCTTTAATTTTTTTATAAACTCAATTCACCCCCCTCTTGGGTTGCTTCAAGGGACAATAGCCTTCTTTAGTGAGAAACTGAATGAAGCTAGAAAGAAGTGGTCTACTTATGAGCAGGAGCTATATGCAGTATTCCGGGCTTTTAAAACTTGGGAGTAGTATTTGATGTGGTGAGAGTTTATTATTCACACAGATCATCAATCTTTGATCCATTTTAAAACTCAAAAACATCTGAATAAGATGCATGCTCGATGGGCAGCTTACTTTGGAGCCTTTCATTATGTCATCAAACATAAGGCTGGCCATAGTAATAAGGTGTCAGATGCTTTGAGTAGGAGGGCTGCTCTGTTGATTACAGTCAATCAAGAGGTTGTAGGTTTTGAATTCCTAAAGTGTAATACCCGACTAGACTCCGGTATCGAAATTCCTACCGTCAGGTGGAATCTCGGATGTTGGAGACCTCTAGAAGGGTAAAATCATGTTTTCATGAAATGTTTTAATGTATTTTATGTTTTAAGCAAGTAAGAAAATGAGTTTTTGCATGAAAACAGCCTTGGAGGAAGACCCAGGTTCGACCGCCGAACGTGCATGTGCTTCGGGAGTGCTTTAGGCCCCCGAAGGCATAAGTGAGGGAAGTCCAGGTTCGGCCGCTGAACCTTATGTTCGGCCGTCGAACATGGCATGCATGCGGAGGCACGTTAGCCCCCCAAAGTGGCCTGGCCAGCCACCTATAAAGGGATCCCCATGTCCGAACGGGTGAGCTTTTCTCCCCATTTTCGGCCAAGGTGAGTCTCCGCCGCCCTCATGCCGATCTTGAGTTCTTCCTTCAAATCTTTCATGATTTCTTATGAGTTTTAACTTGGTTTTGAAGATTTTAAGCTTAGATCGAAGTTGTGAAGTTTGGAGACCTCAGGAACCCATCTTCCCCAAATCTCCAAGTTAGGTCACACTCTCTCTCGATCTTCAAAAGGTAAGAGTCGATCTTGAGCTCATTTTATGTTTTAAACAAGTTCCATGAAGATTTATGGGGTAGAAATGCATGTTAGGTTATTTTTGAGTTTATGGGTTTAGGTTGAGTTTTTGAGCAATGTGGGTTGTCTATGCATGTTTGATGTGTTGTAGTTGGGGTTTAGGATAGTTTGAAGCCCCTAGGAGCTTATGTGCTTAAGATTGCATGTTGTAGGATAGGTAAATGTATGTTGAATGAGTTGAGAGGCTTTTGTGCATGTAAAAGGCTGAGTTTCTGCCCTTTGGAAGAACTCAGGTTCGGCAGCCAAAGGGACTTTCGGCCGCCGAACCTGCCTGTGGAGGTCAATCTTTGGCAGCCGAACCCTGCCCCTGAAAGTGGACTTTCGGCTCTGGAAGGGAGTTTCGGCCGCCGAAGGTGCCGCCGAACATGCATGACTTTCGGCCGCCGAACCTGCCGCTGAAAGTGCCCTGTTCAGCCTTCCTTTGCATGTTTTCTATGATTGTTTTGAGGTGTTTTAAGGGGTTTTTGGGGGTTATTTTATGGTCATGTTTGTGTATGTTTGGTCCCTCATTTGAGTCCACCTGTGTAGGTTCGGACCCGAGGAACCGAGGACCCCAGCAGTGAGACAACTGCTTCAGTATATTGTCAGAGCTAGTTTGAGGTGAGTTGAATAAACCTTTATGTTTTAAAGCAAATAAATATAAATTTTGAGCATGTTCATGCATCATGAATGCCATGTGATATTCTAAGTTGTTTGCATTAGAATTCATGAATATGTTGTATTGCATAATTCTATGATGATGATGTGGATGGATGTTGAATGATCCATAGTCCTCGATATGATGCGATGTAATATGATACGGTACGGTATGGTATGGAAGTCCGGTTGACCCATTCTACGTCCCGGCACCTTGGAATGTTATGATATGTTATGTTTAAGAGAAAGTCCGATTGACCCATTCTACGTCCTGGCACCTTGGAATGTAGAGGACTATTGGTGACAATACCATCCTTGATTGTGATTTGTTTGTGATGTGATGCATTCCATGAGATCATGAGTTTTAAATTAAATATTTTATTATTCTGCTCACTGGGCTCTAGTAGCTCACCCCTCTCCCTTAACCCCAGGTTTGCAGGAACGGGATAGACCGAAGGTCAGCTAGAGTAAAGTCATGTTGATGTAATAGCTAGTGGTGGACATGATGGATATTGAAATGTATAGTATTGAATAGTTATGTAATGTAATGATGTTATTGAGGATTAGAGTGTGCTTGACCCTAGTTTGTATGGTTATCCCTTTTGATACATGATCTTTCAAATGTAATGGTTTAATAATGTTTTATGTAAACCAAACTTAATGTATGTATGTTACCCCATTGGAGCATTGATGAGGACTCCAGTGTGGGGTGGATGATTATGATCATGAGTTATGCATGCACAGGTTGAGTTTGGTAATTGAATGAGAAAAGTTCAAATTTTTATGTATATGTTGATCATGTATGGGATTAAACAGGTTTACAGGATGTATGTTGGCTTGCTACGGGTCCCGGCGGCCTTAAGCCGATCTGGATCCTAGCACCGATAGCGGTCCGATTTTCGGATCGTTACATAAAGGATTTGTATGCTACAGATGATGATTTTGCTTATATATGGGCTAGAGTCCAAACTCACCAGCCTACTGATGGGTTCTTGATACATGATGGCTTTCTTTTTAAGGAGAATAGGTTATGCATTCTTCGATCTTCTTTGCGGGAAAAGCTGATTCGCGAGATCCATGGAGGAGGTTTGAGTGGTCATTTGGGGCGTGACAAGACTATTGTTGGGTTGGATGAGCGTTTTTACTGGCCACAATTAAAAAGGGATACAGGTCGGATGGTTCAGAAATACCCTGTGTGTCAAACTCAGAAGGGACATTCGCAGAATACAGGCTTATACACTCCACTGCCTATTCCAGCCCATCCTTAGGAGGACTTATCTATGGATTTTATTCTTGGTCTTCCACGTACTCAACGTGGATCTAATTCCATTTTTGTTGTTGTTGACAGGTTCTCCAAAATGGTGCATTTCATTCCCTGCAAGAAAACTAATGATGCTTCTCATGTAGCAAAACTATTTTTCCAGGAGATTATTCGCTTACATGGTGTCCCCAAGACCATTACTTCTGACAGAGATGTGAAGTTTCTAGCTCACTTCTGGGTGACTTTATGGAAACGTTTTAGAACTGAACTTCGATACAACAGTGCTGCCCATCCCCAAACTGATGGACAAACTGAAGTGGTAAACCGCACGCTTGGCAATCTTCTCGCTGCATCTGCAGTAACAAGAAAACTGCTCGGGATCTTGCTCTTGCCCAAGCAAAATTTGCTTACAACAGTGCTATTCACAGCTCCACAAAGATATCATCGTTTGCTGTTGTGTACAGGAAAGTCCCAGCACATACAGTTGATCTTATTACACTTCCCACAGGTTCTCACAACAGTATTGCAGCAAGCAACTTGGCAAAGTAACACGTGGATGTTTTCAAGCAAGTACAACAATGTCTTACAGAAGCCAATGATAAATATAAAGCTACAGCTGATAAACATAGGCGTTTCAAATCCTTCAATGTCGGTGATCAAGTTATGGTGTATTTACGCAAGGAGCGTGGTGGAGGACAGAAAAAGCTTGATGCCAAGAAGATTGGTCCATTTCGGATCATTCAGAAGATTAATAACCATACCTATATTCTTGACCTCCCACATGAGATGAAAATTTCTAAGACGTTTAACATGGCGGATCTATTTCAGTACTACTCTGCTGATGACAACTCGAGGTCGAGTTCTTTACAAGTGGAAGGGAATGATATGGAGCAATTAGCCTTGGACTTTACGGCAGACTTGAATTGGGCCTAACTTTTGCTGCCGACGTCCGATAGAGACCCACGATAGCTTTTTGGAAAGGGAATTTTGAGACACACGACTTTTAAAAATGTGACTAAGGCCATAGGCCTGTCACTAAGTTCGATATGGAAATTCCATCATTTAGGGGGTCAATTTTGCATTTTAATTATTTTTTTGGATACTTTGGGTATTTTCATAATTTTGCATATTAGGGTTTTATTTCTATTATAAATAGCCTCCCTTGGCTATTAGACACTCACTTTTCAATCTTTGAGGAATTTCAATAAGACTTTTAGTCTTCTAGCTTATCTTTTCTCTAATTTCGTCTTAACCAAACGATATTGGTTAAAACTCCTGACGGAGTCTAAATAGTCCTTTATCAGTTGCACTAAAATCTTTCATCTCAAAGAGTTGTTTAACTCTCAAAGGTAGGACTGAAAGGTATGAGACCTCAAGAATTATTCAGCTGCAAGACGACAAAAAGCTCTTCAGTCCATGCTAATGGTCTGAAGATGATTGGATTTATACAGAAATTGGCCCAATTAGGTTTTGTCATGGACTATGAGTTAAGTGTTAACTTGGTTTTGCAGCCTTTGCCATTGAGAAAAGGAGATGTGGAGTTACGAGTGGTAAGTGGAGCAAGAATTGTTGCATTAGATGTAGGAACTTATTATCTGTCTTTATCTTCTGACTTAATATTAGAATTGAATAATTGTTACTATGTTCTAATACTTTGCAGAAATATTATTTCAGTTTCATTTTTTAGTCTTGAATAATAGATTCAAGTTTATTATTGAGAATAATACTTATTCTTTTTTATAATAAAAGAATGAGATTCTCTCACAATAGACTCCACCTCAAACACCACAGCACAATGGAGTTTCAGAAATGAGAAATTGTACTTTATTAGATATGGTATAGTCCATGATGAGTTTTGCAGACTTATCTTTATCCTTTTTAGGATATGCCTTGCAAACTGTGATATACATTCTTAATAGAGTTCCATCCAAATCTGTTGATAAGATTTCATATGAGATGTGTACTAACAAAAAGTTAGTCTTATCACACATTATGATTTGGGGATGTGATGCTTATGTAAAGTGTCTGGTATCTGATAAGCTGGGAGCTAAGTCAAATAAATGTAAGTTTATGGGATATCTAAAAAAAACTATTAGATATTATTTTTATCATCCCATTGAAAAAAAGTGTTTGTCTCAAAACATGCTACCTTTCTAGAAAAAGAGTTTTTCCTCAAAGAAAATAGTGAGAGTCAAGTAGAACTTGAAGAAGTTCAAGAATCATAAATAGACATCTAAGTGGAACCAGAATCAGAAATTGTAACGTCTACTGTAGATACACAAGCCGAAATATTACCGTGAAGATCTATTAGGATAAGTAATGCTCTAATAAGGTTAGACCTGTTTGTGGAGACTCATAACGATGTTTCACTCATACTTGATGAGCCTAACAGCTATGAAGAAGTAATGTTTGACATTGATTCTTCAAATTGACTTGAAGCAATAAAATTTAAAATGAATTCCATGTACACTAACTAAATATGGACTTTGATTGATGCAACTAAAGGAATAAAACCCATTAAGTATAAATGAATTTTTAAGAGAAAAACTGACATGGAAGGCAATATACAAATGTACAAACCCAAGTTAGTTGCTAAAGGTTACAGACAAAGACAAGGTATTGCCTTTGATGAAAACTTTTCACTAGTAGTTATGCTTAAATCCATAAAAATTTTACTTGTAATAGTAGCATACCATAATTATGAAATTTAACAAATAGATATCGAAATGACATTCCTGACAATAGCAGCATACCAATAAAAAATTTGTTACTAACCTGTTTAGTAATCGATTAGTGATGGATTTACATCCGTTACTATGATCTTCATTGCTAATACAATAGTAATGGATTCAAAATTCATTACTAATTTTGTAACGGATTTAGTAACACATTTGTAATAGAATTTAATAACGGATTCAAAATCCGTTACTAATTTGATAAAAATTTAAAAAATAAAAAATATATATGAAAATTAAATCTATTACTAAATTTAGTAACAAATAGAAATCCATTACTAATCTTTTACTAACTTGATAAAATAAATAATAAAAAAATATCAAAATTATATTCAGTTATTAATTTTAAAGAAGTATTAAAAAATTATGTTAAACTATTAATTTATTTCATTATATATGTACATTAAATATTAATTTAATTATGATAAACTATTAATTTTGTCATTATATTTTACATTAACTTTAATATTTTAAATTTTATTAATTTTACGAGAAAATTATTATAAAATTATGAGAAAAATCTAAGAAAATAAAAAAATGTGAGAGAATGGAAGAAAATGAGATATAGAAGAGAAAATAAGAAAAGAAAGAAAATAGAAGAAAAATGATAGAAATGAAGAGAAAATAAAGAAAAAGGGAAAAATTAAAAAAAAAGAGAAAAAAAGGAAGAAAAAAGATTAAAAAAAAAAGAAAAGAAAATGGAAGAAAATGAGAGAAAGATGAAGAGAACATGAAGAAAATAAAATAAAATAGAAAAGAATGAAAGAAAAAAGTTACAAAATATGAGAGAAAAGAAAACATTTGAAAGAATAATAATAAAAAAACAAAAGAGAAAATGATAGAAAGTGGAAGAGAAAATATAAGAAAATGAAATAAAAATTAGGGTAATTTATGATTTAGTCCCTGGGTATTACCATTATTAACAAGTCAATCCCTGTATTTTTAGAAACCTATTAAAACGTCCTTATGTTTTCTCTCCGTCAACGAAATAGTCCTTCTGTCTATTTTTGCCGTTAAAAATATAATAAAAGACTATATTACCCCCCATTATTTTTCTCCTTCTCCTCCTCCTTCCTTTTCTTCTTCATCAATTCTTCTTCTGCTTCTTCTTCTTCTCCTTCTTCTTCTGCTTCTTCTCCTTCTTCTCCTTCTTCTTCCGCTTCTTCTTCTTCTCCTTCTTCTCCTTCTTTTTCTTCTTTCTCTTCTTCTTCTTCTTCTTCTTCTTCTTCTTTCTCTTCTTCTTCTTCTTCTTCTTTTTTTTCTTCTTCTTCTTTTTCAAAGGAGGAGGAGGACGACGACGACGAAAGAAAAGACAGGGACTATTTCGTTGACAAAAAGAAACGATAAGGACGTTTTAATAGATCTGAGAAAAGATAGGGACTATTTGGTTGATATAAAAAAACGATAAGGACGTTTTAATAGATATGAAAAAAGATAAAAATATTTTAATAGATTTTTGAAAATGTAAGGACTAACTTGTTAATAATTATAATATACAAGGACTAAATAAATGGTTTTATTTGAGGGTAAAATTGGATTTTAAAAATTTTCTCTCTCCTCCTTTATCTAATTTTAACGGAAAATAGGACGGAAGGACTATTTCGTTGACGGAAATAAAACATAAGGACGTTTTAATAGGTTTCTAAAAATACAGGGACTGACTTGTTAATAATGGTAATATTCAGGGACTAAATCGTAAATTACCCTAAAAATTAAGAGATAAAATGAAGATTAATAATGAAAGAAAATTGAAGAGAAAATTGAAAAAATGAAAGAAAATGGAAAAAAAAAAAGAGTCAACGATGAGGAGAAGAAAATAAAATAAGAGAAAAATAAAGAAACGAGGAGAGAAGACGAGAAAAAAAATGAATGAAATTATAAAGAGAGATAAGGTGTGAGTGTATATATAGGCGAATTAATAACAGATTAAATCTGTTACTAAATTTAAAAGAAAAATGCGGGTGAAAAAAAATAAAAAAAGCGGTATTATTCTCCAAATTTTAGCGATAGATTCAATAATAGATTTTTTCCATTACTAAATTAAAAAGAAAAAAAGGTAAAATTTTAAATTAAAAGCATGGCACTTTATCTCCAAAATTTAGTAACGGATAATGAAATTCATTATTAATTTTTGAATTAGTAATGAACTATATCTCTTACTAAATTAAAAAGAAAATGCAAAATTTTTAAAAAATAAAAAGTTGATTTTTTATTTTAAAAATAGTAACGGATTAAATTCGTTACTAAATCCGTTACTAATTTTATAATAGATTGCATTTCGTTATTAAATTCATTATTATTTTATTCGTTAGTCTTTTATTTATTTACTGCTTAAGTAATTTATTTATTTAGTAACCGATTTAGCAATAAATTTATTCATGGATTGGGATCCGTTATTAATTTTTTGTTAATTTAGTAATGAATTTATAATGGATTTCAAAATCAGTTATTAAATTTACAAATGATTTTATTAAGTAGCAAATTTAGTAACGGATTTTTTAATCCGCACCAAATGATAAAAATTAGTATTGGAATATAAAATCCGTTACTAATCCATTACAAATTTGTAACGAATTTAAATAGTTACTAATATCCGTTACTATTCTGATAAATTTTTGTAATGATATGCACATGACACAACCTATAGGTTTTGAATACAAGAAATTTTCTAATAAGGTATGTAAATTGCAAAGGTTCACTTTTGGACGTAAGCAAACTTCATGGAGTTCGAAACATCTGTTTTGACGAAACAGTCAAACAGTTTGATTTTGTCGACAATATGGATGAATCTTGTGTATATAAGAAGGTTAGTGGGAGTGGAGTTGTATTTTTTATTTTATATATAGAAGACATATTAATAATATTAAATGATATTCCATTACTAAAATCTGTAAAAATTTGGTTGTTTAAGAATTTTTTCATGAACGATTTGGGAAAAACCATTTATATTTTGGGAATTAAGATCTATAGAGATAGATCCAAGAGGTTGCTAAGATTATTCCAATTCACTTACATTGACAAAGTGCTAAAACGATTTAGCATGGAGGAATCCAAAAGACGTTTTTGGTCTATGTCACATAGAGTCCATCTCTCTAAAAGCATGTGCCCTAAGACACCAGTTGAAAGAGAAAGAATGGAAAAGGTTCTATATGCTTCATCTATAGGCTCCATAATGTGTGCGATGCTATACATTAGACCAGACATATCATATACTCTGAGCATAACTAGTAGATACCAAGTAGGCCCAAGTGAAGGTAATTGGACTGCTGTAAAAAAATATTCTTAAGTACTCAAGAAGAATTAAGGATAATTTTCTAATTTATGGAGGGATTAATGAACTCAAAATTCATGGATATTCGAATGTGAATTTTCAATCAGATTTTGATGATAACAATTTTCAATCTGGTTACAATTTTACTCTAAATGGTGGGGCTATGAGTTAAAAAGGTTCCAAGCTAGAGACCACCGTAGATTCTATAACAAAAGCAAAGTACACTTATGTGTCCTATGCAGCAAAGGAGATAGTTTTGGATAAAAAAGTTCATTTTTGAACTTAGTATAGTTACTAGCATTTTTTATCCAATTATATTGAATTGTGATAACAATGGAATCATTGCATAAACAAAAGAACCTAGGTCGCATTAAAGATCCAAGTATGTATTTAGGCAAATCCAATTAATTAGAGAGATCATTGAAAGGAAAGATATGGAGATAAAGCAAGTTCTACTAGTGAGAATCTTAAAGGTTCTCTTACTAAGGCATTTTTCTAGTAGAAACGTAATTACTCAATTTATACTTATGGGATAAGTCACATTGGTGATTGACTTTAGTGCAAGTTAGAAATTGTTAGTAATATGTCCTACAGTCAACCTATTGGGTGTAGTTGGATATTACTTTCATCTATTTTAAGTATTTAAGTACATATTATAAAGGCTGTTAATTATCTTTAGTGTTAATTTAATTGAATTTTGAGTAAAAATAAAGTTCATGAGATTATATTACTATATAAAGAAAATTATAATATAATTATAATTGTGAGATTCCTATTGCATTTAAGTAATGTCTCCAAATATTTATAGTCGATATTCTTATCATGATTGAACAATAATTAGAGATATTGAGAATGGTACATATTATGTTCTTTTCTTTTAGAGAAAGCAACTGATCTCATAGGTTGAGATATATGAGATATCTAAAACTAAAATGCAAGTATTTATTTTATAAATAAGTGCACTAAACTGACCCACGTGAGAAATCCATATGAAAAATAATATGTATCTATAGATTAATTAAGTGATGGTTGTGTAAGTGATCCTTTAACTTGACATCAATAAATAATCTTATATTGGGACTTCTATGTTTTGATTCATATTGCATGTTACTTGGTTTATGAATAACAAATCGAGATAAACTGGATATATTAGGAACTGTATGAAGGTGCTTATGTGATTGAGATAGGATTCATCACCATAGGTCTCATTTGTTATTCGTTAACATTGATCATAAAATTCTTGCGCAAGGTGAAATGAAATTAGCATATGAGATTTGGAATTTCATTCAATCGGTCAATAGCTAATAATTGAGCATTAATATGATTTAACGTTGCAGACACACTCTATGTATTAAATGTTAAATCGGGGCATTAGTGACGAATGAATATTAATTATACTGAGAAACCATATATTGAAAGGTTAAATCAAACCACTTTTTACATTCCGAATATTTAGGTAGTCTTGACATATTACTAGATAATATTCTTGACATTCAAATTAATTAATTAGTTAATTATATTTGTTGTCAACATATTTGGAACCTAATGGATCACACACATAAAGTATTGCATGAGAAAATAAAATGAAAAGTTAAATCAAATAGCAGGATTTGATTGCATATAAATCGACTTTGGAATAAAATTATAATTTAAAATAATTATAATTTTGATCTAATTAATTAAGTAGGGATTTAATTAAAATTGTCTAAAATTTATATAGTCTGTTTATCAAAGTTTTGGACCATAGTATAATTTATTTAAATAAATAAAGAAATATTATTATACTGAAACCCTAATGTTATAATATAAAAAGGCCTCCTATGAGAACGAGTTAGTAGAGACTTTTTAAGAGCCTCTAAAATTTATAGGAATGACAGAGAGTTAGCACTCAAAAGCTCTTATTTTTTAAATTTTTAGAACGATTCTAAAATTTTTCAATCGCCATTATGTGTTAACATCGTTAGAGACTGAAAACTTAAATGATTTGTGGTTTTTAACAATCCAACCAAGACGAATGATTTAAATGTGATCCATATTGATAAAAAAATTATTTCTTTTATTTCTTCCACTGTGTTGAATCCGATTGAAAACCCAACGATTATTACAACAATAAGCTTAACTTTTTAATTTGTCGTTAAAGCTTAATTAATTTATTTTTAAATTGTATATTAATGTTAGATTTTATGTAAATTTTTAATTTTTAATGATATTTCTACTTGAATCCATTTTAGATAAGTTTTCTTATAATTCAACAAATTAAAAAAGATTACTTAAATAATTTGAAAATTCTAGCTTAGCAGATTTTGTAAAAAATAAATTAAAAAAAATTACTTTAGATTAATTGATTCCTATAAAAAGTTATTAAAAAATATACTTATAACATTAATAAACTTAGCACTCAAATATACTTACTCTGCAATCCATTCTCTAAACTTTAACCCATTCTCCAAACATAAATGGAAGTTCATCAATAATAATTAATTAGATAGTTTCTGTCTAGAAACATCTTAATCAAATTATCATGTATTTAATGTCATTAACGTTGTGCTCCTTCTTTCTTATGTACTACAAGTAGATTGCAAAGACAGTTTGGATTGTCTTGTAATCATACTATGAGTATTTTCTATGCATGTAGACATATGATTTCTAAGTGAAGTAGTACTATTCTTTTTTGGATTAGAAAAAAATTCTTTATCACAATAATTACACTTATTTTTTGTATACCAATATTATCGACAAATTTGTTTAAGTGATTCCAAACATCTTATTTCATTTTGTGAGCAGGATTTCATTTTGTAAGCAGCTTTTCCAGTTTCGGTTTGGCTTGAAGAAATTGGAGGTTGATTAGGCATTGTTAATAGGAGGATTATTTGATATTTCTTGTGCCTCTACTATCTTTAAATAATTTTTTTTTTCTATAAATTAAATACTAAATAGTTAAATACGAATTTAAAGAACTATCAATCACAAAAATAATACACAACATAGAAGTAACTTGCAAACAGTGAATTGCAATCAAATTTTAACGTAATTCCTTTCCTGTTAAGTGATTACTTGTCAATGTCCCCTAATTTCATGTCTCCATCTCAGATTCTGAGAACTGAAAAGGGTTTCTGTTGAAGTCCAGGACTATATTTGGAATTTGGGTCATCAAGAAGTTGCACCATTTTTTAATTTTCCAAAGTATTACAAAATGAAAAAGTGTACATACATATATATATATTGAAATTCTTAAATTGATGCAAAGTTTCTAAAGGTCGAAAAACTAAGCAAATATTATATATGTTACGCAGCTGAAAGCACATTACAAATTTTATTTCTATCAAGAACTCAGATTAAAAGGAGGTTAACAAATGCCAAATAAATGGAAGGAATTGCGCTAATTAGTAATTACATATCAAAAGGCATGGCTGAAGCTACATAATATATTTATCTACATTTATACTTAAGCCTGTGATTACATGAATTTTATAATTTATTACTAAAAAATTAAAAAAATAAATTTAATTAAAGCAGAATAGCTAATTATTTTTTTTTTAAAAATTACATCAACTAAGCAAGAATAGAAACATGTAAATAAAAAAAACTATAGCAATGGAATTGGAAAACACCACACAACAAATTTAATTAGAGTAGAATAGTTAATTAATTTTTTAAAAAATACAGCAACAGCAAGAATAGAACATGTAAATAAAAAAAAACCTACATCAATGGAATTGGAAAACACCACTCACTAGCATAATAGAAATATATAAGCATAACTCAGCAAGAATAGAATTGGAAAACACCACCCACAATAAATTTAATTAAAGCAAAATAGATAATTAGTTTAAAAGAAAAAAATAAAGCAACTCAGCAAGAATAGAAACATATAAATCAAGAAAACCTACAACAATGAAATTGGAAAACACCACTCACCAGCGTAATAGAAAAATGTAAGCATAACTCAGCAACTCAGAAAGAATAGAATTGGAGAATACTGTAACGACCCGGAAACCGAACCGCTACCGGCGCTAGGATTCAGATCGACTTATGGTCGTCGGGACCCGTAGCAAGCCTAACATACATCCTGTATACATGTTTAATCCCATACATGATCATACATAATCATAAAACTGTAAACTTTTTCTTTTCTTTTACCCAAGCTTAACCTGTGCATACACAACTCATAACCATAAAACCCCACACTGGAGCCCTCATCAAATACTCCAATGGGGTAACATATCATATATTAAGCTTGGTTTACATAAACATCATTAAAACATCTCATAAAAGAACATGTAACCAAAAAGGGATTAACATACACTAGGGCCAAACACAATTCTATCCTCATTACAATTCTTTACATTACATCACATTATAACATTTTACAATACATGTCCACATCTAACTATTACATACATAAACTTCTATTCCTGGTGACTCTCTGGTCTAGCCCGTACCTGCAAACCTGAGGGTTAAGGGAAAGGGGTGAGCTACTAGAGCTCAGTGAGCAGAATAGCAAAACATTATATTTAAAATTCATGCCTTCATGAAATGCGTCACATCACAAACAAAACACATTAAGGATGAACTTGTCACCAATAGCCCTTAACATATCCAGTAGTGCCAGGGACGTAGAATGGGTCTTCCTGGACTTCCGTATCATATCATCATCATACCATATCATACCATACAAAGGCTAATGGATCATCCAATGTTCACCCACATCAACATCATATTATGCAGTGCAACATATTCGTGAAGTCTAATGCAAACAACCTAATATATCTCATGGCATTCGTGATGCATGAACATGCTCAAAATTGATTTATTTACTTTGCAACATAAAGAGTTATTCTACTCACCTCAGGCTAGCTCTGAAAAGACACTGAAGCAGCTATCTCACTGCTGGGGTCCTCGGTTCCTCGGGTCCGAACCTACACAGGTGGACTCAAATGAGGGACCAAACATACATGAACATGACTCTAAACTACTCTCCAAACCCCCCCTTAAAACACCTTAAAACAATCATAGAAAACATGCAAAGGAAGGCTGAATAGGGCACTTTCGGCGGCAGGTTCGGCGGCCGAAAGTCCCTCCAGAGCCGAAACTCAGTCACTTTCGGCGGCACCTTCGGCGGCCAAAAGTTCCTTCCAAAGACGAAACTCATGCATGTTCGGCGGCACCTTCGGCGGCCAAAACTCCCTTATAGAGCCGAAAGTCCACTTTCGGGGGCAGGGTTCGGCGGCAGAAAGCTTGCCTCCACAGGCAGGTTCGGCGGCCGAAAGTGCCTTCGGCTGCCGAACCTGAATTCTTCCAAAGTGGCAGAACTCAGCCTCCTTATGCACACTTTGCCTCCCAAATCATTCAAACATGCATTTAGCTATTCTACAACATGCATACACACATACATAAGCATATAGGGGCCTCAAACTATCCTAAACCCCAACAACAACACAAAACAACTCAAAACAACACACATTATCCATAAACTCAACATTAACCTAAACATGCATTTCTACCCCAAAACCCCTCAAAACTTGCTTCAAACATACAAGAAAAGTAGGATCGAAGCTTACCTCTTGAAGATCGAGAGGAGAGACGATCCTAACTTGGAGATGGGAGAAATCTAGCTCCTTGGGTCTCCAAGCTCCAAAACTTGATCTTAGCTTCAAAAATCTTCAAAACTAAGTTAACACTTGTTAAAACTTGAAAGATTTGAGGAAGAACATCAAAACCAACCATGGGAGGGCATGGACTCACCTCTGGCCGAAAATGGGGAAGAAAACTCGCCTATTTTCGGCCATGGGGCCTTTTATAGGTGGCTGCCCAGACCACCTTCGGAAGTCGAAGATGCCTCCAAATCTCATGCAAGTTCGGCGGCCGAACATGAGGTTCGGCGGCTGAACCTGGAATTCCTTTCATGGTCTTTTTCATTCAGAATTCAATTTCTTTCTCACTTAAAACCTTAAAATACATTAAAACATTTTATGAAAACATGACTTTACCCTTCTAGAGGTTTCTGACATCCGAGATTCCACTGGACGGTAGGAATTCCGATACCGGAGTCTAGCCGGGTATTACAAACACCGTCCACAATAAATTTAATTAAAGAAAAATAGCTAATTACTTTTAGAAAAAAAAATACAGAAACTCAGTAAGAATAGAAATATGTAAATAAAAGAAAATCTACAGCAATGGATTTGGAAATTACCACTCACCCACCAGTGTAATTAATTGGTGTGTTGTAGGGAGAAGGACGATAGCGGATCGATGATGACCGTGGAGACTGGAGAGACTGAGAGGTGAGTGGGACAATCCATTTGGAGAGAGGAGAATTTCTACAGTTTTGCTCATTGAGATATTGAGAGTGAGAGGGACAAAGACTAGACAGAGATGAGACGCGACAATTATAAGACGAGATGCGAGAGAGAAAGATGGAGAACACTGTAATGTCTGAGAGAGATATAGAGATCACAAGCTACGAGAGCGGGAGTAGGTGTGGCGTGTGGGAGTGGATGGGACTTGTGCTTGAAATTGAAAATATAATATGGTTTAACCTAAACAAAAAGTACAAAATGCATCATTTATGGAGAATTTTTTCTTCTCCATAGTAGAATCGAATATAATCGATTAAACTAAACTTCTCAAAAATCAAAATCAAACTAAATTGACTTTATTTTAAAATCAAAGTAAATTATTAAATTAAATCGGTTCGATCAATTTTTTTAGTTCAAATTTAGTAGTGCTCACACCTATTTAAGTGTTGACCCTCTAGTCTGTCAGCATAAACTTATTGACCACAATGTCTTAGTCTTAGGGTTATTTTATCTCTTTACATATATATATATATATATATTAGCTATGCTATAGACACAAAATAAGGCTTTCTCTCTCAAAATAAGAAATTTGGTAAAAGGAAGCTTAGGAACAATTCCTTCAAGTTCAAGGTTAATAACTTCTAATAAGAAACACACTCTCATGTAAGAAAACTATGGAGCAAAGAAGAGGTATGGAAAAAGAAGATGATCTTCCAATTTAGGAATTAAGCAAAATAATTAAGTCAACGATTTAAGGGTTAGAACCCTTAAGTGCATCTTTCATAAAGAATCGCATGTTTATACTTGACATCAGGAGAGGAAGATAACAAATTATATTTCATTAAAATAGAAAGTGACATGTGTCCTTCATCTCATGGAGACATATGTATTGACTTGCTTTTAGCCATGACGTCAAATGGCTTAGCTAAATAGCTTCCACTAAGCTATCAAGTCATATGGCTTGTCTCATACAGAGATGAATGAAGCCATTTAGCCTATGATCCCTTCTTCTAAATCCAATAGACAAGGATCAAACCATTTAACCATTGGCCTATTAATCTTCTTCCAAGCCTAAGAGCCAAAGCTCACATGGCAAATTTCTTTCAAGTCCACCTTTCTCAAAGGTGTAAAAAGCTTAATTCTTCTTCTACTTTTATGTTCCACGTAAATTAGGCCCATTTAATACTTAAATAGTAAGCATATTATTCATCTTAAGAACATGGATTCTCTTCCTTAAATCCTTTGTTTCAAGACTTACTAATTTATACCATACAAATTAAGCTATTAAATTACCCATATTTGACTTTAGTTTTAGGTTATACTAGGGATGTCGCAAATTTAATTTATTAATTTAACTAATTAATTAAATACCTTAATTAATTAATCAAATAATATTTTCTTAATTACCAAAGTTCTATTGTATATGACTTTCTGGGTTCAATATTAATCAGCAATGAGAGTATCAAATCCCATCTTGATTGAATATCTAGCTCTAGGTATAATTGGTTTATGCCAGCTCTTGTCCATATGTACCTATACATAGTACTTGTAAGTAGTGTCAAACTCAAATTGCCTATGCACAAGATAATTGAGTCCTCTTGAATCAAGGTTTTAAATGTACTAATATAATCTTAGATGATATCACATTTACTATATTAAACTTCATGTTTGAATCATTTAACAATCCACTTATCATACAAGTGCTCACTATATATATCTAAAGATAATATATATTATAGCATAATGAGACTTACTATTCTCCTTCCACTATTATCTTGAACTAATATATGGAGATATAATGAGATAACAATATGGTCGAATGGATTATGTCCAATAAGACATTCTTGAATACGAATATAATTTATGGCATTTTGTACTAGATAGTTTCATAATTCATATTCTCAACTTTTTGAGAATGGAATTTCACCTAATTACCAATAGATTATTTTATTTTAATCTAACCTAGTAAAATAAAAGAAATATTTTATTACCATGTCATGGGAAACTATTATTTAAAAAATAATAATATAGAATAGTAATGTTATAGAGCATACTACTAACAATAGTATAAGATGACGTGAATCACAAATGCACTGATATGTATGCAGAAATTGTAAATTATTATACAAATTTACCATTAGCAGTCGATAAACTAACAATAATAATTATACACAATATACAAAATCCTCTATTTGAAACTCTCCCAATATGTTCTACATTCAAAAGATTTTCTTCCTAGATGTGAATTGATCCAAGAATATTTTAAAAGATTCACACTAACTATTAACTTAAATCATGAAATCATCTTAAAGATAAGAGTGCTATATGGTTTTTTTTTTTATAAAATCAAGAGCATAGGGATGTATTATATATATATGTATATATATATTGAAAATAATATTTGCAATTAATTAAGTTTGGTCTAGGATTATGTGTCTATGAAATAAATAAGTGGTAAGTTTAAGGTGATAAGAATATAATTAATATATAATTGATAAGTATATCAAATTAATTTATATAAATTATTTGGTAAAAAATATATGTAAATTATTAGTGTGCTTCGTTATGTGAGTGGTTATTAATAAAAGAAGTGAAATATCATTTTAAGATTGCCATATATGTATGTAGTTTGTGAATAGGCCTGTAAGAGGAGAGGATCTCCATCTTCATAAGAGTGGAATAGTTTCAATAACATAATATTTGCATTTTTTTCTCCATCTTATATTCTTTTTTTGCCTTTGTTTTTTCTTTTATAATTATCTATCATATTAAATTGGTATTAAACCCTATCACATTTTTTTAAATCAAATGGTATCATAGTCAAGATTCAAAATTCAATAAGGTATAGAAAACTTATAGGCTAGTTCAATCTTTGGTCGTAAAGAGTTAGTTTGAAAATTAAGTTGATGATCGTGAAAAATGATTAGAAGCGAGAATCCAGGTTAATAATGTGAAAGGAAATATCCATTAAATGTATCATTTAGATGAATAATTGAGCCTATTTTGAAAATATTGAGTAATCCTCCAAGTTAAAGAGTAATATTTCAAGAAGGTACAAGTTAATAAAAAATCATGAAATTGAGTGATCCTCTAGGCTTAAGGAAAATATGTTATGAAGGTGAGAGTTTTCCAGGACTTCACAAGAAGGATAAATGAAAGTCCTTAGTTTGAGAGATAAAGAGGTTGTGAGAATAAAACATTTGCCAATTTTTCCAATAGCCTGTTTATGTGAAGAGATGGAGAATAAAATGCCTATAGTTGTGACTATTCCATATAAGATGATTTTGAAGGAATTACTTAAGAAATTACATTTGCTACTTATAATTTATGAGTGTGAAAATAGTGGGCCAGAATATCAACCGATTTTTATTGCAAAAGTTATATTTGAAAACTCATTTGTGAAATATATATAAAGTGGATTTAAGGCATATACAAAGGATCAGAGGTGAGGAGTATTCAGTTCAAACCGAAAAAACCGACCGAACCAAATTAATTTGAAAATTTGATTCAGTTTTTTATTCATTTCGGTTCGGTTTGATTTTTAATTTTAAAAATTTTAGTTATTTTGATTCGATTTGATTTTGATTAGAAAAAATAAAAAAAAATCGAATCGAACCGATTAGTGATAATAATATATTATTTTCAATAATATAGAGAGCTTAAATCATATTAAGGTTAAAATATTTCAATTAAATTTTAAAATACTAAAAATTAAGTGTAAAAAGTAAAAAATTTATTAAAAATTAAAACCGATCAAATTGAAATGAATCAAACTGAATTAGACCGATTCGATTCGATTCCATTTCTGACCAAAATCGGTTTGATTTTTATAAATACTAAAATTTCAGTTTTTTGTTTATTCGGTTCGGTTCAGTTCGGTTCAAATGCTCACCCCTACAAAGGATGATGCTGAAAATGAAGCTACTTTAAGGGTAACAAAGCATTTGAAATATTATTTATAATGTGAAATTGAAGATGTGAATCAACGTAAATTATATGACTTGAAAATAATTTAAAAGATTTGAAGCAAGCCTATGAAGATCTTAGAAGAAGCTATGATGGAGCTATTGATAAATTAAATGAATTGAAGACTAAGATGGAGAAAAAATAATCTGGAAAGTCGGGTTACTATGAAGAACAAAAGTCAACTCAGCCTAAAAGAAGAATAATATTAGTTTGCTATTCAAGATTTTTGTACAGGTTGTGGTCCAAATCAAGGTTAAAGTTTAGAAGATTTAAGTAAAGTAGAAAAAATTCAAACTAAAAGAGTGTTGGAATAGTAATTCACAATCAATTAAGTTTAGTTTAGGTTTATATGTCTATAAATAAATTATAAGTTTAAGGGGATAAGAATGTAATTAATATATAAGTAAAGTATGTGAGATTAATATATATGAATTATAAGTGTGTTCCTTTATATCTGTGATCATTATTTAAAAAGTGAAAGATTATATATATATATATAGTTTGTGAATGGGCTTGTGAGAGGAGAGAATCTCCATCTTCGTAAGAGTGGATTAATTTCAATAATATAGAGTTTGCATTTTATTCTCCCTCTTCCATCTTTTTTTTTTGTGTGTCTTTGTTATTTTTTTTATTACCTTTCCTATCAAAGTGGTATTAGAACCTAACATATTTTTCAACAATATATATATATATATAATTTGATTTTATAAATATCTTTTAAATAACGCAAGCATGATCATGACATTATGTTATGATTTTACATGGAGTGGCTTGAACACTACTATATAACATATTAAATCAACTATAATATTGGATGATTTTAATACTTATATCATAAAATATATTATCAAAAGTCTACTCATTTCAATATCAAAAACTACTAATTTTGACAATAAATTTTTAGTGACAAGTTGTGAATGAAACATTGCTAATACCTTCTTTTTAGTTAGATAACAATTGAGTTTAAATATTGTTAATTTAAAAATGATGTCATCTATATACTTATTTATTTAGATGATATAATAGGTATTGGAAGCAATCCTAAATCCATTAAATCCTATATTCGTCAACTATTAGAGAAATTTAGATTGTGAGATCTTGATCATCTAAGTTATTTTCTAGGTATTACGTTACAATATGTAATGAATGGTATAATTTTATTAGAATAAATATATTGATACCTTTGTAGTTTAGCACAAATGGTTGGAGATCTCAACTTAACACACATTGATGGAGTTAAAGTTGTAAATTCTCCAATGGCGATGAACACCAATCTCAGTTTAACTAATGGTAAACTTGTATACGATACTCAAGTTTATAGAAAAATAGTAGGTTCCCTATAATATGCTTGCTAAACATGACTAGACTTGACATTTCCGGTGAACAAGTGATGTCAATTTCTTTCAATACCAACTATTAACACTAGCAAGCTTATAAGATTGTAGTAAGTTATGTGAAAAAAATATTTAAACATAGATGGTTTATTACAGCTTGTCCAATAATAAAACCACAAGCTTTTGGTGATGTTGACTGAGCTAGTTTCAAAGAGGATAGAAGTGTAAAAATTAATTCCTTGATTGATCATAAGCATAAACATAATTTGAATCATACACACATGAGATTCGTCAAACACCCAAATAATAAATCTTGAACAAATAAAATCTCACAAATATAGAAAGTGTGTCTGATGCAGAATTAACTTGAGTCATCTTGATTCAACAAGTGAGAGCTTTGAATTTGAATAAACTGATTTCTCTCTTTTGACCTAAATTTACACAATCTTTAATGGAGAATTTCAAAAGAAATCATCCTAATATCTCTAATACTTAGAAAGAATGTATGTAAAACTTATTATGGACAGAGAGAATACCAGTTTATATATACCAATTGACTTAATCTGGTACGTCCATTAAATACCAAATGAATGGATAGGATTTGTTTTAATTAAATTAGGAATCATTTAATATCATGCCACTTTATTGGATAGAATTTTAGTCTAATAAGGAATCCTAATTATGGATAAATTCTTATATTCTTCCACTTTGCATGATGATTAAATGTCATAAACTTTAATATTATAAATTTTAAGGGCACAAAAAAAATATCCTTTCCTAATTTTCTTCATAAATATCATACTATAATAAAATATTAAGTGCGAGTTATAGTGGTTATATATTATTTAGTCATATATACTCACTTCCATATTCCACAACACCAATAACTTACTTTAGTAGGATTATAAATCATAATGGATATATGTATAATACATCATGGTCCATAATAATATCTCAAAAGACTTCTTATTTCAATCATTCAATAATTTTGTGTACGGTCATAATGAAATAGGAAATTCATAAATACAAGTTAGAAACCACATCAATGAGCTTAGAGTATTTTAGAGCTAATACATCATTCATTAATACAATCAAGACCCATTATAATAATATATTCCTTAAATATCTTTGGTTGTAATTCTTTAGTCAATAAATTTGTAGTTATGAGATCAGGTCTTATATGCTCAATAAGCATTCTTTATTTCTGAACTTTCTCCTTAACAACAAATTATTATAATTCCATATGTTTTTTATATTTAGAAAATTTGTCATTTTATAGAAAATATTACTGTGGAATTATAATATTAAATTCTCAGTGATTTGCTAATGGTGTCAACTACCCTAAGCCTTGAAATAAAAAATCCACATTTATAATACATGAACCGTAATTTCAAAATTTACCACAAATTATGTTTTCATAATTGATGATGCAATATCAAATTATTTGACTCTTTTATAATACTGCTTATTTATTAATGGGAACTAGTAGCCAAAAGTATGCTTTATATGTAGTGTTTCCATATTAATTGTTTACAGGAAAATTAACGGGTTTATAAATAGCTAGTAAAAACTACTAAGTAAATTAGGTTAGCCATTTTAGACCAAGTGAAAAATAGATCCAAAAGTTATTTGGATTAATTTGAGCTGGGCCATTACAATCGGTATTAGAGCCACCCCAGGTTAGAAAATTATGCTGAGCTAGCGGGTCATGAGGAAATGTTTACCCGTGCGAGACAAGGTAGAGCTTCCTGAGGCATTAGCGAACCACAATACCCAAGGGCTCGGTCCTGGTTTAGCAATTGTGCTCATTCAGTTTTCGATGAGGATGTCACAAAATAGAGTGGAGGAGATTATAGTGTCCTACATCGATTGTTTACAAGAAAATTGATGGGTTTATAAATAGTTAACAAAAACTACTAAGTAATCTCGGTTAACCATTTTGGGCCAAGTAGAAAGTAGATCTAAAAGTTATTTGGGTTAGTCTGGACTGGACTATTACATTATACCATCAATACATCCTATAAAATCGGAATCTAAATGTCAAACCACTTTCAAGTGATTAGATTTTCTATAAATGAGCATTTAGTCTTTATTTTTTAAAAAATATCATAAGACTTTTTTTTTTTTAGCTTTTCAGTGAATATGCATTAAATTGTTCAAAATAAATAACATAAATTTTTATTCCATTACATTCCATATTATTCTTTGAACATTATTTAAGATTAAATTTATCACATTTCTTTAGTCTCACATAATATGTCCAAAATTTTCTTTGAAAAAATAAGTCATCAATATACATAATTAAGAATACAAACTTACTCCTAATGATCTTTTGATTAATAATATTTTCCTTAAAATCAAAAGTTTTTATTGGTATCATTAAACTTAATACACAATAATCAAGGTTTATGCTTAATTCTATATATTGATTTCTTAAGTTTACATATAATGTGACATTTTTCCTTTATATGAGAAACTTTCAGGTTGATTTATATAAACTTTATCTTCAAATTCTCCATGTAGAAAAACTATTTTCTACCTCCATTTGGTGTAACTCTAAGTCATAATGAGCCACCATAGTCATAATTATTCTTAATAAGTCTTTCTTTGAGACTGGTGAAAATTTTTATTTACAATCAATACCATCTTTGTGAGTATACAAATCTTGCTTTATATCATTTGATATTGCCATTTGAATTGCACTTAATCTGAATGACCCATTTATGCCCAGCTCATTTAGACAATTTGACGAATCTTATAATTTATTTTGTTGCATAGTTTTTAACTCATCTTCCACGACATCTAGTCATTTATTAAACTTAATACCTTTCTATGGCTTTGTAAAAATAAAACTAGATCCTTATTGATTTCGACATCAAAGTATGATTTTTGCAAGTAAACCACATAATCTCTAATATTTGTCAATCTCATTTCTTATTGAGATCTTTTTTATGGCATTTCTTGTGGTTCACTTTATCAATATTTTATGAGTTAATCCTTTCAGGGTGTATTACATCATCATATTATTTAACATTATTTTAATATTTAACAATTATTTGGACAATACGTAAAAGAGGAGTGGATAAAATATTAACATGTATAGGAAGATTAACTTTAATTTCCTATATATCCACATCCTATCTTTCAATGCTCCCACTAACTTCTCCATTCTCTAGGAATCTAATATTAGAAGTTTTTGCAATTCTTAAACTTTTGTTTGGAACATAAAACGTATATTTTTTAGATTTCTCTAGATAACTAATAAGGTATCCACTGATCATTTGATAATCTAATTTCATTTCATATAGATTACAAGTTCTTACTTCCGCTGGACAGTCCTAATATAAGGGTGTTTTAAGTTAGGTTTCTTTCCAGTCCATAATTCATAATATATTTTTATCACTGATTTACTGTATATAATAGTTTAAGTGGATTCATTCACAAAAATATGGATAAGAAAATTGGAAGATGGATTAGTTCATAATTCTAATTCAATATGTTTCTCATAGTATTCATGAGTTATATCTAAAATTTACTATTTTTCACATTTCTATTTAATTATCTATCAACCTCGTTTCTATACACTTCAAGTGTATCTACTGATTGAAAAACTTTAAATAAATAAATATATCCATAATGTGAAAATTCATTAATAAATGTAAAAAGATATTTTTTTTCACCAAGGATAAAATATCAAGAGGGCCACAAATGTTAATGTGTATTATTTTAAAAGCTGACTATTTCTTAGGGCTTATTTTCTTAATGTGTATGATTTGTTTTCCCTTAATACAATTCATATAGACAACAAAATCAATAAAACTAAATTCAATAGAATCTCATTATTTACTAACTTTGATAAGCTTTCTTTGGATATATAACCCAAAGGTTTATGCCACAACAAAATAGAAACTTTATTTAATTTACTATACTTAATTTCAATATTACAATAAACAAAAATCAGGAATTCAACAAAATTATTATCAAGTTTCAATTTATGTAAACTATATATTAGAGAGAATTTCATAACCAATAATAGAACTATCATTATTATATAAACTGAAACATCCATATCCAAACTTAACATTAAATCCAAATGTATAAGTTTTAAAACTAAAATAACGTTTCTAAAATTGAAGATACATAGAGGGTTTATAATAGATTTAAATGGTAATCATTATCCAAGATCAAACGGTTTGTCCTTACACATTCAACTGGGACCTTCATGTGGTTCTCCATAAATAGGAATCTTTAGTTAGATTTGTAATTTGGATCATAATGAATCCATACATCATATATTGGATACATGAATAGTAATAACATATTCAAGCTACCAAGTATCATTAGAAACCTTAATTGGATTTGATTTAAAAGGGACATAAGTAGAAAAGTTATCGTTCTTTTGAATCAAGCTTTACAGTTCTAGCAATCTTTCTGCTAGTGCCTCACTTTCTTATAGAAAATTATCCGCCACTTGTTCCTTATGAAGTATCACTAGAAGATATTTTATTCTTAAACTTTTTGGCTTTTACTTTTCTTTATCAGCTTTTAGATTCATAAGTCTGTTCTAGTGAATCCTTGACTTTTTTAGTCTTGTTCCTCCTAAATTAACTTATTGGTTAATTCATTAACATTCTACTTATTCTTAATAGTGATGTAATTAATTTGAAATAGCATCAAATCTAATAGTTAATAAGATAAAAATAAAACACACCAAAAAGAAATCATCCATTGTCATCCTTGAAGCTTTTAGTCTTGCTGCAACAGAAGCTTTTAGTCTTGCTGCAACATCACCCATTCCAATAATGTACTCTTGCATACCTCTTAAGCTCAAATTTTATGGTCGTGAGTTATGCTATTAGAATATAATGAGTGACTTATTTATAAAATGAAATTTATCTTCTATAAACTTAATGTATTTCTTATTTCTATTAGTTTATGGAATAAATTTCTCAATATGGTTAGCAATAAACATTCAGAAAACATAATGCTTAATCTGTTTAACTATAAGTTTATTTTTCTATGATGCTAAATCAATATCTAAAATACTTGAGCGGAACGTAGACTTAATCCATTAAGAGAAGTTTAACTTGTTAAACATGGTAATAGATAAGTGTAATACCCGGCTAGACTCCGGTATCGGAATTCCTATCGTCCGGTGGAATCTCGGATGTCGGAAGCCTCTAGTAGGGTAGAATCATGTTTTCATAAAATGTTTTAAGGTATTTCATGGTTTTAAGTAAAATGGAAATGAGTTTTTGCATGAAAACAACCTTGGAGGAAAACCCAGGTTCGGCCGCCGAACATGCATGCCTTCGGGAGCGCCTTTAGGCCCCCGAAAGCACAAGTGAGAGAAGTCCAGGTTCGGCCGCCAAACCTCAAGTTCGGCCGCCGAACATGGCATGCATGCAGAGGCACATTCGGCCCCCGAACGTGGCCTGGCCAGCCACTATAAAAGGGTCCCTTAGCCGAAAACGGGCGAGCTTTTCCCCATTTTCGGCCAAGGTGAGCTTTCCGCCGCCCCTCACCGATCTTTGATGTTTTTCCTCTAGATCTTTCAAGTTTTTCACTTGTTTTAACTTCGTTTTGAAGATTTGAGCTTTTGAGCAAAGTTTTGAAGTTTTGAGGTTCAAGGACTCGAATCTCTTCCAACTCCAAGTTTGGTCGCCTCTACTCTCGATCTTCAAGAGGTAAGAGTCGATCTCTAGCTTATAGTATGTTTTGAGTAAGTTTTATGAAGTTCATGGGGGTAGAATGCATGTTTAGGTCATAGTTATGTTTATGGGTTTTATATGTGTTTTTGAGCAATGTGAGTTGCTTGTGTGTTGTAGTTGGGGTTTTTGTTGGTTTGATGCCCCTAGGAACTTGTATGTTTGCTTGTGTTTGATTGAGGAATGTTGTAGAATAGGTTTATGCATGATTGGTTAGTTTTGGAGGCACAAATGCATAAGGGAGCCAAGTTTCTACCCTTTGGAAGAAACCAGGTTCGACAGCCGAAGGAACTTTCGGCCGCCGAACATGGCTGGGGAGGCAGGCCTTTCGGCTGCCGAAGCTTGCCCCCGAAAGGAGACTTTCGTCTCTGTCTGGCACTTTCGACCGCCGAAGGTGCCGCCGAACATGCATGAGTTTCGCCTCTGTCTGGGAGTTTCGGCCGCCGAAGGTGCCGCCGAACCTGCCTGACTTTCGGCTCTGGAGGGACTTTCGGCCGCCGAACCTGCCGCCGAAAGTGCCCTGTTCAGCCTTTCCTTTCATGTTTTTCTATGATTATTCCATGATGTTTTAGGGGGTTTTTGGAGAATAGTTTAGAGTTATGTTCATGTATGTTTGGTCCCTCATTTGAGTCCACCTGTGTAGGTTCGAACCCGAGGAACCGAGGACCCCAGCAGTGAGTCTGTTGCCTCAGTGTCTGGTCGGAGCTATCCAGAGGTGAGTGGAATAACTTATTATGTTTTAAAGCAAAGAATGAACTTTTCAGCATGTTTCACGCATCATAAATGCCATGTGATGAATTAGGTTGCTTGCATTAGAATTCACGAATATGTTGCATTGCATATTTTTATGTTGATGTTGATGAATGTTGGATGATCCATAGCCCTCGATCTATGATATGACGATATGATATGTACGGTACGGAAAGTAAGACCAGTGGGACCCATTCTACGTTCGCTGGCACCATGTAAGAGAAAGACCAGGACCCATTCTACGTTCTAGCACAGTTGGACACTGTTATGTTATGATATGTAAGGGAAAGACCAGGACCCATTCTACGTTCTGGCACAGTTGGACCATGTAAGAGGGCTATTGGTGACAAGTTCATCCTTGATGTGATTAGCTGTGATGTGATGCATTCCATGATCCATATGATTTAAATGTTTTTATTATTCTGCTCACTGGGCTCTAGTAGCTCACCCCTCTCCCAATTTCCCCAGGTTTGCAGGTACAGGGTAGACCAAGAGGTTTACAAGAGTAATGAAGTCTGATGTATGTAATAGATAGTGTGGACATGATAAATGTATTAATGTTATGTAAAAATACAGTTCAGTCATGTAATAATATTGAGGATTAGATATTGTGCTTGACATTGTGTATGAGGAATCCCTTTTATTACATGATCAAAAATGTTTTATAATGTTCATGAAAGCCAACTCATCTCATGTTCTATCGCCCGTTGGGGCATTGATGAGATCCCACAGAGGGATCACGATTATGATCATGACTATGTACATGTATGTTCAGGTTGAGTTGGATGTTTGAAGGAAAAGTTTTAAATTTTTATGTATGTTGTTGATCATGTATGGGATTATACAGGTTTATAGGTTATATGTCAGGCTTGCTACGGGTCCCGGCGGCCTTAAGCCGATCTGGATCCTAGCGCCGGTAGCGGTCTGATTTTTGGGTCGTTACAGAATGGTATCAGAGCCCTAGGTTCATAGGATCAGACTTAGAGTGTCGGGCTCATAGATGTTATAGAAGGTCAAGCACAATAGGAAAGATCATGTCCACTAGGATAGGATGTTGAGTCCTGTCTTGTATGATGATGTGAAATGCCATGATTATATACATGTGCATTGATGCTATGATATGAATGATATATATGTGATGCGGGTTCGTGTGTTTCCACATGAACCATATGATGCTAATGTTTGTGTGATGTGTTCTATTTTTCAGAAAATAGGATGAGAGGAACCCGTCGATCTACAAGATTGACTGGAGTGCCACCTGAGGATGAGGGCACGAGCGCCCGTCCTCCTACATTGCCTAGGGCAATGTCTTGTAGAGCCAACAGAGAAAGAGTGTCAAGGGACCCTAGAAGGTCTTTTGATGCTAGTAGAAGGGGGACAGATAGAGGAAGAAGTTCTTCAGATGTGAGGGAGGTTACGGAAGAGGATCAGAGGAGGGATGGGAACCTGGATGTGAGCATGGAGGAAGAAGGGACAGGGGAGTCTCAGGGAGGCGTTCAGGCCTCGGGGTATGGTTTTCCACCCCATTATCCACCCTTTCCACAGGGTTCAGGGTATCCGATGGGAGGTACATCGGATTACTCTAGCTTTAACCCCTACCCTACCTACATGCCTTATCCACCTTTCTATCCACCTTATACACAATACCCAGCTTATCCACCCTCACCCTTTTATCCTAACCTGGCAAACCCCACCTCGGGGAATGCTGCACCCCCACCTCCACCACCTACAGAACCAGCAGCCCCAGTTACTCAACCTCCTAGACCTAGCTCAGCTGATGGGAGCAAGGTAAAGATGACAGATTACCTTAAGCTGGATGCTCCCAAATACAAGTCAGGGGATGACCCCTTTGAGTATCTGAGAGTAGTGAAGACAATAACTGATGAGCTAGGGGCAAGTGACAGTAGGGCCATTCAGATGGCAGGGTTCACTTTAAAGTGCAAGAAGGCACGGGAATGGTTCAAGTGTTATGTGGACCCGAGACTAGACGGTATGACATGGGAGGAATTTGCGAATGAGTTCGCTGGATGGGCTTTTCCAGACAGTTCCAGAGAACTGAAGATGATTGAGTTTGAGCAACTGAGGCAGTCAGAGCACATGGGTGTAGAGGAGTTCACGGATAAATTCTTAGAGCTATTGCCTTTTTCAGGGCAAGCTCTAGATACAGATACAAAGAAAGCCAAGAGATATGTCATGAAGCTACATTCTAGGTACTCCTCGTTGATTCAGTCAGCTGAGAGAGAAAGTTTCCACACTGTGGTGGATATGGCTCGAAGGATGGAGGCGAGTGCTATAGTTGAGGGGTCAGTGAAGCAGTCAGTGACCCAGTCTTCAGGGGTTAAGACCCAAGGCAGAGGAGGGTCAGGTCTCTCTTCTCAGAGCTCAAGTAAAAAGAGGTGGGATAACACCACCAAGAAGCCGAAGAAGAATAAGTTTTGGAATAAGTTGAAATCCGGTCTGGGTTTTGGCGGTGGCTCGAGCTCAGGCTCAGATGGTACAGAATGCCAGAGATGTGGAAGACCGCACAGGGGAGTGTGTCGAGCTGGGACTAATACATGTTTCAGATGTGGACAGGAGGGACACATAGCTCGGGAGTGTCCTAGAGCGCCTTTTATGGGTCAGCCCCAGCAGACAGCTTCTGGTAGTGTGGCACAGCCAGCAGCTCCAGCCACAACTCAGGGCAGTGGCAGAGGTAGAGGGAGAGGGGCAGCCTCTTCTTCTGGTTCCCGAGGAGAAGGTCCATCAGCTCCAGCCAGGATCTTCACCATGACTCAGCAGGAGGCTAACACATCCAACACTGTGGTGTCAGGTAATCTCGTCATTGGGTGTTCTGATGTGTATGCTTTAATGGACTCGGGTGCATCTCATTCATTTATTGCTCCGAGAGGCGTTGAGAGGTTAGGTCTGATAGTCTCTGGGTTAGAGTGTCCCCTATGGGTCAGTGGACCCAAGTGTGACCCGTCAGTGGCAGTGTCAGTCTGCCAGTGCAGTCCAGTTTTTGTTGAGGGAAGATGCCTCTCCGCCGACCTTGTGGTTCTAGATTTGACAGACTTTGACGTCATTCTAGGGATGGATTGGCTATCTACCCATAGTGCTACCTTGGACTGCAGGGACAAGGTAGTCAGGTTCAGAGATCAGAACGGGTCAGAGGTCGTCTTCAGAGGAGACAAAAGGGGCACACCTAGAGGCCTGATATCAGCTCTTCAGGCTCGTAGGTTGCTTGGGAAGGGATGTCAGGGGTATTTGGCTCATGTGAGAGAGCTTAGTAGTCAGGTCAAGGAGCCAGCCTCGGTGCCAGTTGTCAGAGAGTTTCAGGATGTCTTTCCAGACGAGCTTCCAGATTTACCACCTGCTAGGGAGATAGAGTTCGAGATAGAGTTGGTGCCTGGAGCTAGACCAATCTCTATCCCTCCCTACAGGATGGCCCCAGCCGAGTTGAAGGAGTTGAAAGAGCAGTTGCAAGAGCTGGTAGAAAAGGGCTTCATCCGATAGAGTACCTCACCTTGGGGTGCTCCGGTCTTGTTTGTGAGAAAGAAGGATGGGTCCCTCAGACTTTGTATCGACTACAGGCAGTTGAACAAAGTCACTACCAAAAATAGGTACCCTCTGCCAAGGATCGATGATCTATTCGACCAGCTATCAGGAGCGGGTTGTTTCTCCAAAATAGATCTGAGATCGGGGTACCATCAGCTAAGGATAAGGGATGAAGATGTGCCGAAGACAGCTTTCAGGACCAGATATGGGCATTTTGAGTTCCTTGTAATGCCGTTCGGGTTAACCAACGCCCCTGCAGCATTCATGGATCTCATGAACAGAGTGTTTAGCCAATACCTGGATCACTTCGTTATTGTCTTCATAGATGATATCTTAGTGTACTCCAGGAATGCAGAAGAGCATGCCCATCATCTGCGGTTGGTCTTGCAGACCTTGAGGGAACATGGCTTGTATGCCAAGTTCTCTAAATGCGAGTTCTAGCTGAGGAGCATTTCGTTCTTGGGGCATGTAGTGTCAGAGAATGGTATAGAGGTAGACCCCAAGAAGACAGAAACTGTGGCTAACTGGCCTAGACCCACTTCAGTGACAGAGATTAGAAGTTTCTTGGGTTTGGCAGGTTACTACAGGAGGTTCGTTCAGGACTTCTCAAAGATAGCAGCTCCTCTGACCAGGAAGAATCAGAAGTTTGTGTGGACCGACCAGTGCGAAGAGAGTTTTGAAGAGCTTAAGAGGAGGTTGACTTTAGCACCAGTTTTAACTCTGCCATCTAGTGATGAAGACTTTACAGTCTTTTGTGATGCGCCCCGTGTGGGACTGGGTTGTGTACTAATGCAGAATGAGAAGGTGATTGCTTATGCTTCTAGGCAGCTGAAGAAGCATGAGTTGAATTACCCCACACATGACCTAGAGATGGCAGCAGTAATCTTTGCACTCAAGATGTGGAGGCACTACCTCTATGGGGTTAAATGTGAGATCTTCACGGATCATAAGAGCCTACAGTACATCTTGAGTCAAAGAGACTTGAACTTGAAACAGAGGAGATGGGTGGAGCTGCTGAGTGACTATGATTGCAAGATTCAGTATCATCCGGGTAAGGCGAATGTCATGGCAGACGCCCTAAGCCGGAAGTCACTAGGCAGTCTATCCCACATCACGGCAGAGAGGAGACCAGTGGTGAAGGAGTTTTACAAGCTCATTGAGGAAGGTCTACAGATGGAGTTGTCTGGTACAGGTGCTTTGGTGGCCCAGATGAGAGTGGCACCCGTGTTTCTGGAGCAGGTGGCTCAAAAACAGCATGAGGACCCGGAGTTAGTGAAGATTGCCAAGACTGTTCAGTCAGGCAATGATAGTGAGTTCAGATTTGATAGTAAGGGGATCCTCCGCTATGGGAGTCGACTATGTGTACCAGATGACATAAGGCTAAAAGGAGACATTATGAGAGAGGCTCATAATGCAAGATACAGCATTCACCCCGGAGCCACCAAGATGTATCAAGATCTAAAGAAGGTTTATTGGTGGCCAGCTATGAAGAAAGAAGTGGCACAGTTTGTGTCAGCCTGCGAAGTGTGTCAGAGGGTGAAGCTGGAACATCATAAGCCGGCTGGAATGCTTAACCCGCTACCTATTCCAGAGTGGAAATGGGAGAATATAGCTATGGACTTCGTAGTGGGGTTACCGGCGACGTCCAACAAAGTGGACTCCATATGGGTGATTGTGGACAGACTCACCAAATCTGCTCACTTCATTCCTGTCAGGAGTGGCTATTCTGTGGACAAGTTGGCGCAGGTGTATGTTGATGAGATCGTCAGGCTGCATGGGGTTCCTGTTTTGATAGTGTCAGATAGAGGGCCCCAGTTCACCTCCAGATTTTGGCGGAGTCTGCAGAATGCCATGGGTACTAGGTTGGATTTCAGTACTGCCTTCCACCCACAGACGGACGGACAATCAGAAAGGACCATCCAGACCATAGAGGATATGCTCAGAATGTGTGTGCTGGACTTTGGCGGTTCTTGGAGGCAGCATCTACCTTTAGTGGAGTTTGCCTACAATAACAGCCATCATGCTAGCATCGGGATGGCTCCATATGAAGCTTTATATGGAAGGAAGTGCAGATCACCTGTTTGCTGGGAAGAGGTTGGAGAAAAGGCCTTGGTAGGGCCTGAGCTAGTAGAGAGTACCAGCAGGGTAGTACCCATAATCAGAGAAAGGATCAAGACTGCTGCAAGCAGACAGAAGAGTTATGCAGACGTTCGCAGAAGACAGTTAGAGTTTCAGGAGGGGGATCTGGTATTGCTCAAGGTGTCTCCTATGAAAGGAGTGGTTCGCTTTGGGAAGAAAGGTAAACTAGCCCCACGATACATCGGACCCTTTGAAATCTTGCAAAAGATTGGGAATGTGTCGTACAAGTTGGATTTACCTGCTTCAATGGAAAGAATCCATCCGGTTTTCCATGTTTCGATGTTGAGGAAGTTTGTGTCAGATGGCAAGGTTCTTAGTGAGCCTGATATGGAGATCCAAGAGGATCTCATCTATGTTGAGCAGCCAGTGCGGATCATTGACACCCAGATCAGAAAGCTAAGGAACAAGGAAATCCCGATGGTGAAAGTCCCGTGGAACCACCACAATTTGGAGGAATGCACTTGGGAGACACGGGAGTCCATGCTCCAGCAGTACCCTCATCTCTTTTAAGGTTAGATCTCCTTGTGTTTATGTGCTTTGTATGTATGTTATGTTTTATGCCATGTTATGTGCTAGTTGAGGTACATTCGGGGACGAATGTTCTTAAGGGGGGGAGAATGTAATACCCGGCTAGACTCCGGTATCGAAATTTCTATCGTCCGGTGGAATCTCGGATGTCGGAAGCCTCTAGTAGGGTAGAATCATGTTTTCATAAAATGTTTTAAGGTATTTCATGGTTTTAAGTAAAATGGAAATGAGTTTTTGCATAAAAACAACCTTGGAGGAAAACTCAGGTTCGGCCGCCGAACCTCAAGTTCGGCCGCCGAACATGCATGCCTTCGGGAGCGCCTTTAGGCCCCCGAAAGCACAAGTGAGAGAAGTCCAGGTTCGGCCGCCGAACCTCAAGTTCGGCCGCCGAACCTCAAGTTCGGCCGCCGAACATGGCATGCATGCGGAGGCACATTCGGCCCCCGAACGTGGCCTGGCCAGCCACTATAAAAGGGTCCCTTAGCCGAAAACGGGCGAGCTTTTCCCCATTTTCGGCCAAGGTGAGCTTTCCGCCGCCCCTCACCGATCTTTGATGTTTTTCCTCTAGATCTTTCAAGTTTTTCACTTGTTTTAACTTCGTTTTGAAGATTTGAGCTTTTGAGCAAAGTTTTGAAGATTTGAGGTTCAAGGACTCGAATCTCTTCCAACTCCAAGTTTGGTCGCCTCTACTCTCGATCTTCAAGAGGTAAGAGTCGATCTCTAGCTTATAGTATGTTTTGAGTAAGTTTTATGAAGTTCATGGGGGTAGAATGCATGTTTAGGTCATAGTTATGTTTATGGGTTTTATATGTGTTTTTGAGCAATGTGAGTTGCTTGTGTGTTGTAGTTGGGGTTTTTGTTGGTTTGATGCCCCTAGGAACTTGTATGTTTGCTTGTGTTTGATTGAGGAATGTTGTAGAATAGGTTTATGCATGATTGGTTAGTTTTGGAGGCACAAATGCATAAGGGAGCCAAGTTTCTGCCCTTTGGCAGAAACCAGGTTCGGCAGCCGAAGGAACTTTCGGCCGCCGAACATGGCTGGGGAGGCAGGCCTTTCGGCTGCCGAAGCTTGCCCCCGAAAGGAGACTTTCGTCTCTGTCTGGCACTTTCGGCCGCCGAAGGTGCCGCCGAACATGCATGAGTTTCGCCTCTGTCTGGGAGTTTCGGCCGCCGAATGTGCCGCCGAACCTGCCTGACTTTCGGCTCTGGAGGGACTTTCGGCCGCCGAACCTGCCGCCGAAAGTGCCCTGTTCAGCCTTTCCTTTCATGTTTTTCTATGATTATTCCATGATGTTTTAGGGGGTTTTTGGAGAATAGTTTAGAGTATTGTTCATGTATGTTTGGTCCCTCATTTGAGTCCACCTGTGTAGGTTCGAACCCGAGGAACCGAGGACCCCAGCAGTGAGTCTGTTGCCCCAGTGTCTGGTCAGAGCTATCCAGAGGTGAGTGGAATAACTTATTATGTTTTAAAGCAAAGAATGAACTTTTCAGCATGTTTCACGCAACATAAATGCCATGTGATGAATTAGGTTGCTTGCATTAGAATTCACGAATATGTTGCATTGCATATTTTTATGTTGATGTGGATGAATGTTGGATGATCCATAGCCCTCGATCTATGATATGACGATATGATATGTACGGTACGGAAAGTAAGACCAGTGGGACCCATTCTACGTTCGCTGGCACCATGTAAGAGAAAGACCAGGACCCAATCTACGTTCTGGCACAGTTGGACACTGTTATGTTATGATATGTAAGGGAAAGACCAGGACCCATTCTACGTTCTGGCACAGTTGGACCATGTAAGAGGGCTATTGGTGACAAGTTCATCCTTGATGTGATTAGCTGTGATGTGATGCATTCCATGATCCATATGATTTAAATGTTTTTATTATTCTGCTCACTGGGCTCTAGTAGCTCACCCCTCTCCCAATTTCCCCAGGTTTGCAGGTACAGGGTAGACCAGGAGGTTTACAAGAGTAATGATGTCTGATGTATGTAATAGATAGTGTGGACATGATAAATGTATTAATGTCATGTAATGATATTGAGGATTAGATATTGTGCTTGACATTGTGTATGAGGAATCCCTTTTATTACATGATAAAAAATGTTTTATAATGTTCATGAAAGCCAACTCATCTCATGTTGTATCGCCCGTTGGGGCATTGATGAGATCCCACAGAGGGATCACGATTATGATCATGACTATGTACATGTATGTTCAGGTTGAGTTGGATGTTTGAAGGAAAAGTTTTAAATTTTTATGTATGTTGTTGATCATGTATGGGATTATACAGGTTTACAGGTTATATGTCAGGCTTGCTACGGGTCCCGGCGGCCTTAAGCCGATCTGGATCCTAGCGCCGGTAGCGGTCCGATTTTTGGGTCGTTACAATAAGCTTGCAAATAAAGAGAAATAGCTGTAAAATAATTTTAAATGCTCTAAAGGATTCAGATAATTTAAATTATTAGAGTATATTACACATCTCCTTTGGATAGATACTATAATATACTATCATAAATTAAATGCCTTTAAACTTGATTCGACAAATAATTCACTTACATCAAATATATAAATTGTCTTTTGATATCCAATATTTATTTGATAAAATATTATTGTCCCGTAATACTACTTTTCATGAAACAATTGATTCACCTTTGGGTGAAATCCTTAAGATTTCATGATTAATAAGTGTTATAATATATTTATTTTTCCTTCATGGGCACTTATATTAATTATTTATACTTCATAATTTTATATAGTTAGGACTCTTTAGAGACTAACAAACTATATAATTATAATCATTCGGTCATGCATAAAATTTAATATTAATTCAATAATTAAATCTATGAATTTAATAATAAAATTTAATTGATTCAAAAAAAAATAATAATAAAATTTAATTATTTTCCTTAATTAATTTGGGTAACAAATATAATTTAGTTTTCTCAAAATTAGTATTATTTATTTTTTTCCTTATATAGGAATTAAATTCCCAAATAGTAATCATTTTTTCAAAAGAATATCTTTTATGGTCTTATACAATTTGACCAAAACTTAAATTCCTTTCTAATGAATATATATTTTATATTAAATTTTAGGATAACATCAAAAATAAAAAATTTAAATTATTTGTATTTTAACATATATACTTCAAACTATAAAAGTTTGACTAATATATTCTAAATTAATTATCTAAATTTATCTATATATATCATGCTGTTAAGTTTCACCGTTATATTTAACGAGAATGATATGTCATCATTCTAATTAACACAAAAAATTAATATTTTAATAAAAATTAATAAAAATTCAAAACTAAATAACGTAGGATATGCACTCACAGGCTTAACCTGGTGGTAAGTGTATCTGAGTAAATTTGAGAGGTCTCGGGTTCTACTCTTTCAATCCCCAATCTCCATTTCAAAAAAAAAAAAAAAAAAAAAAAAAAAAAAAAAAAAAAAACACAAAACGTAGAATATAGCATCCCAGCTTGGCGTCCTATAGAACGGATAGAAAGCTTTTATAGCATTCCAACTTGGCGTCTTATAGAACAAATAGGGGATCAATAACTGTTAACTTTGGCAATAAAATTTTCATTGACAAGATGGGAATGAAATATTGTAATTCGTTTATGCTATATTAATGTCGAAATATATCACTTTAATTTTTTTTTCTAGAAAACCTTAATGTTATTATATTAACATCACGTACAAAATACAGTTAAAAAATTGTTGAAACTTAATTTTGTTATAGTTATAGGTGGGCAACAAATTTATAATTCTTCAAATAATTATAAAAAATTAAACAAATACAATAATTTGTTTATTATAATTTATGCAGACTGCCGTATTAACTCTCATCTAACATTGAATGGATGAACTGTATTTATGTCTTACATATATAATGACATTATAATTTATTAGCGTATCATTAAATATGTGTAAACAAATAACTTCAAATATCTAAGAGAGAAAGAAAAAAATAGAGAAGAAGCAAAGGGCATTCATCTATGGTTTTCATTTCATTTTGCAGGGTCGTGGCAGGTAGAGGAGGCATGTCTCTATCGGCAGCGGTCTCACTTCGATTGCTATTTGTTGTAGTTTTGTACTTTTATTTCTTTTAGTTCGAATTGTGTTAGTTTGGAATCTGGATTTTGGTTTTGGTTTTGGTTTTGGTTTTGTTTTCTATTTCTAGTGTGTATACAAAACATTGGGGGAGCATTTGATTTCTATGCTTGTGTTGGTTGATCTTTGTTGTATGTGTTGAGGGTCGGTGGATTTTGGGTGTTGGAGCAATGATAAGTCAGATTCAATGGCTACATGACTATTTAGACTGGAAATATCATGAGCAGACCTTTCCTCTCTAGTAGTAGTCAACAATGATTCATTGTAGTTGATAGAGCATATTTTAGTCCATTTTATCATTATGTTCTTGATGTTTATTTACATCTTTTCTGCTTAATTTTGTGGTTTTAATCATGTTTTGCAGATATTAGGTGTAAAGAGACAATCTGGAGAAAATGCTCTTAAAACTGCCAAAAAGTATCAAATATGGAAAGTGCCAAAAAAGGAAAGTTTTCAAATAAGGAAAGTTTTTAGAAAAGGAAAGTTTTCAAATAAGGAAAGTGCAGAACCAAAAGCAAATAAGGAAAGCTCAGTCAGAAGATTATTTGAAAGTCAAAATGCAGATCTTTCTTTCCTTGTTCAATGATGTGCACATACTGCAGCAGTCATATCTTCCTATTTAGGCAGCAAGATTTCAAGAAGACGCACTTGCCTCTTCTGCATTCAGCATTTAAAATTCAAACGAAGGCTCCACCTAAAAAGGAAAGACTAGACAGATATCTTTCCACTTCTGCACATTCATTGCCGCGCGCCACTTTCCCTTCTGCAGTGCATGCCGCGTGCCTCCTTCCTTCTGAAGAGCTTGCAACGCGATTCTTTCCTTTTCAAGCACAACTTGGGCAGCAAACACCTTTTGGGCAACAAAGGCAGCAAGTAAGGACCTAGGGCAACACTTTCAACTATAAAAAGACACATAAGGAGCCTCCCCATACCTTTTTCCACTTTACCTTAGACACACCTACGGGATTGCAAGTGACACCATCTCTTCTTCTTCCTTTCTTTTATTTTTGGTTTTTGGTTCAGCCATGAGTGGCTGAAACCTTTTATTCTAGTTGAAGATTGGTTGAAACTTAAGTTGTTTTATGGATTGTGAGATCTGAACATAAACTGTTTGTCTTTTATTTGTTCAATATTCATACAATTTGGTGCTTGAATATTTTATTACTTTGTTGGTTTGATCAAATTGGCCACTTGATTCTTGATTGCAAGGTAGTAAATTGTTAGTTTGGATAATTTTAAGTCTGTAATTGCTTGAATTGTTCAAACATAAGAACACTTGGTGTAAAAACTAAGGAAATTGTATGATTTAGCAACATCTCATGCGTTTGAGTAGCTAGGATTGGATCTCTCTATCTCTTCATGCAATTAACAATTGTTTTGATGCCTAAGGTCTAAGGACGTTCCTTGGCAATTTGTTAATTAGTAATTAATTAGAGGACGTTCCCTAATTGGTTTAATCATAAGGAGAGACATGGTGGTGAGAAGCGTTTTCCATCTCCATAACTAATCTATTGAATCAATCTAAAGAACACAAGTTTCAATGATCAATCCAAACAACTGAAGTGGATCCAACTCTTCAACTAGACCTTTCTCATATTGATCTCCATTTTATTTTCATTATTCGCTTATTTAATTGCTTTCAGTAGTTGCTTAATCAAATCAATCTCAAAACCCCCCCTTTTTACTTTTATTGCACTTTACCTTTATTTTGCTTTCAGTTACTTGCTTTCAGTTTCTCATTCGGTTAATTCTTTTGGTCTTGTTAAGAAAAAGATAGATAAGTTTTCAATTCTCTGTGGATTCGATCCTTTACCACTATCTGCAGTAGTAATATTGTTGATAACCGGAAAAGTTATTTTTGACCGGCTTCGACAACCGCGAGTCAATAGCCTTCTTTGTTCATTTGGTGTGTTGGCTTCTATGTTTATCTATCATTTGTTGTCTTGCGTTAAGTTAATTTTCTAGATTTTGAAATTTTCTTTTGCTACCTTGCTTGCTGTTCTGGGTTTCTGTAATACCCGGCTAGAAGTCGGCACCGGAATTCCTGTCGTCTAGTGGAATCCGGGGTGTTGGACTTCTATAGGAAGGTAGGCATTAAGGTTTTCAAAGTTTAAATGATTTGTGGTTTGAAGAGCAAAGTCTATGGGGACTTTTGCCAAGTTCGGCCGCCGAAGGTAAGTTCGGCCGCCGAAAGTGCCCAATGTTCGGCTTCCGAAGGTCAGATTCGGCCCCCGAATGTTGCATGGTTTTGCATGCGATTCGGCTGCCGAAGCTGAGTTGGCCAGCCAGCTCTTGTGCCTTCCTTAGTCAGCATTTTGGACAGGTGTTAGTTCCACACCCTGTCCAGAAGTTTGGCTACGTCTCCCATATGTTACAGCTCCTGCAGAGTTGCTTTATTTTGTTAGTTTTCAAAACATGTTGAAGGTTTGAAGCAAAAAGCTTAGGTTTGAGAGTTTATGACATTGAAGAGGAGTTGATCCAGTTCTCTGTGTTCAGATCGTTCATCTTCTTGTTTACAGGAGGTAAGTGAAGATCTTGAACATATGGTTATGTTTTACAGAGGTTTTGTGGAAGTTGGGTAGAGATGCATGCTTAGGTGAAAAAGGGTGTTTTTGATGGTGTATGCATGTAAACAGGATTCTGTAATATCTTTGATGTGTTTGTTGGGGTATTTAGGTCGGTTTAGACCCCTTTGTCATATACATGAGAGTATATGTGTGTTGAGGAGTTGAGGTATGCATGTGGTGAGAGCTTGAAGGGATGGAGGAGCTTGTTTGCCGTCGGGGCTGAGTTCTGGATGAACTCAGGTTCGGCAGCCGAAGGTTTATTCGGCCGCCGAACCTCTTGCATGGTGGCTTTGGTTGCCACAGCTCGCCCCCGAGAGTTTTGAATGTTCGGCTCTGTTTGGGGGGTTCGGCCGCCGAAGGTGCTGCCGAAAGTTAGAGACTTTCGTCTCTGGAGTGCCTTTTGGCCTCCGAAACTTGCCCCCGAAAGGGTTCGGCTGCCGAAGCTTGAGATTCGGCCGCCGAAGGTACTTGAGGTTCGTCTCTGGAGAGGACTTTCGGCCGCCGAACCTGCCGCCGAAAGTGTCCTGTCCAGCTCTTCTTTTGCATGCTTTTCTTGAGTTGTAGAGTGAGTTTAAGGGGATTCTTGGGGAGTTTCTAGAGTTATGCTTATGATAGTTTGGTCCCTCATATTGAGTCTTTATGTGCTTATACAGACCAGAGGAACCAGAGAGAGCAGCAGTGAGTACTGCTCCAGAGTGTACAGAACCTGCAGAGTCAGTCCAGAGCCAGAGGTGAGTGGAACTAAACTGATTCCTTGATTTAATTCAGACAATAACTGCTTTTAGCATATTTCATGCATCATATTTATGCCATAGGGTGATTGCATTAGAATGCATAAAGATGTTGCATTGCATAGCTTCATTATTGGTGTGGGTAAATGCTGAATGATCCAGTAGTTCCAGACAGGAAGACCAGGACCCCATTCTACGGCCTGGCAGGTAAAGGAAGACCAGGACCCCATGCTACGGCCCGGCGGGTATAGGCACATGGTCTATACTGGCAAAGGGTAAGTACAGGTGTTATATACACACATATACATATATGGTACAGGAAGTCCAGGACCCCAGTCTACGGCCTGGCACGGTTTACTGGGACTATGCGGTGACAGGTTTACTCTTGATGTGGACTGTCTGTGTTATGATGCATTCCATCAGATCATATCTTATTGAAATGTTTTCGTATTCTACTCACTGGGCTATAGAGCTCATCCCACTCCCTTAACCCCAGTCTTGCAGGTTCAGTGTACAGTGTACAGGGGATGTTCAGAAGAGGTCAGAAAAAGAGAAGAGACTTGTAATAGCTTAGAGTGGACATGTAATATTAAAGGGATATGTTTATTGTATATTCAGTTAGATATGTGCTTGACTTAGTGGTTTGTGTTGTAAATCTTTTGTTGTGTACATGATCTGTATATGTATATGTGTTTACAGAGTATGTGAAAAACCAGGCTTAACAGGTATGAGACAACCCATCTAGAGCAAGCTCTAGTCAGGGGTACAGCGTACTGGGTACTGAGATAGTGCATGCACAGGTTAAGCCCTGGTACAGAGAAAAGAATTGTTATTTTCACAGTTTATGTTTGATCATGTATGAGATTTACAGGTACACAGAGGTTATAGCAGGCTTGCTACGGGTTCTAGCGGCCTTAAGCCGACCTGAATCCTAGCGCCGGTGACGGTTCATTTTGGGGTCGTTATAGATTGGTATCAGAGCCCTAGGTTCACATGATCGGACCTATAGAGAGAGTGTCGGGCTCATAGAGATTATAGTTGATCAAGCACAATAGGGAATCATGTCCACTAGGATAGGATGTGGAGTCCTGTCTTTTTGATTCTATGAAATGTGCATGTGTATTATGATTGAGATATATGTTTATGTGCTGATACGCTAAAGTATGTGTTGTTTTTCAGAGTTAAGATGCGAGGAACTCGTCGATCAGCTCGATTGACTGGAGTCCCATCAGATAGTGAGGGAGTCGCTGCTCGTCTTCCTGCATTGCCCAGGGCAAGGTCTCAGAGATCTAGCAGGGAAGGCATGTCAATAGACCCTAGAAGGTCTGTAGACGAGAGCCGAAGAGGGATAGTTAGAGGAGGTAGATCAGAGGAAGAGAGGGAGGCCATGGAGACTGATCCGTCTATGGATGAAGGTATGGGAGAATCTCTGGGAGGTGTTCAGGCCTCAGGTTTTGATTATCCAGCTGTTTCCCAAGATCCAGAGTATCCGATGGAAGATATGTCGGAGTACTCTCGATTTGACCCATATCCTACATCTATGCCATATATGCCATATCCTTACTATTACCCATTATATCCACCATATCCTATGTATCCATCCTCCCCTATCCATCCAAATGAACCAGTACCTCCACCACCACAAACAGAACCAGTAGTCCCTGTTGTACAAATACCTCCACCTAGTTCATCTGGGAGTAAGTTGTAGATGACTGAGTACCTTAAATTGGATGCTCCGAAGTTTAATACAGGAGATGATCCATTTGAGTATCTGAGATGTGTGAAAATGATTACTGATGAGTTGGGTGCGGATGGTAGTAGAGCCATTGAGATGGCGGGATTTACACTAAAGTGTAGAAAGGCTCGGGAATGGTTCAGAAACTATATCGAACCTAGAATGAACAGTATGTCGTGGGGAGAGTTTGCTAATGAGTTTGCAGGATGGGCTTTTCCTGATAGCTCCAGGGAGATGAAGCTAATAGAGTTTGAGCAGTTAAGACAAACAGATGAGATGACAGTTGATGAGTTTACGGATAAATTCCTAGATTTGCTTCAGTACGTGGGTCAGGCCTATGATACTGATCAGAAGAAAGCTAGAAGATATACCATGAGACTTCATCCCAGGTATTCTTCTTTGATCCTTCCAGTAGAAAAGGAGAGTTTCCACTCTATTGTGGATGCAGCTAGAAAGATGGAAGCTAGTGCCAATATTCAAAAACAGTCTCAGGCACAGGCTTCGGGTTCTAAAGCCCCCAGTTCAGGCACCTCAGGTAGCAAAAGATGGGATAAGACAAAAGGAACAAAGAGTAGGTTCTGGAGTAAAGTCAAGTCTGGTCTGGGAATGGGTAGTGGCTCAAGCTCTGGCACAGCTATTCCAGCATGTAGGAGATGTGGACGACCACATAGAGGAGCTTGTCAGTTGGGATCTTCAGCCTGTTTTAGATGTGGACAGGTGGGGCATTTTGCTCGCGAGTGTCCTCAGGTGACTTTTGTGGCACCTTCCCAGCAGATGAGTTCAGGCAGTGTAGCACAGCCAGTAGGGCAGCCAGTGGCTCCAGCCATGCCTCAGAGTAGTGGCAGAGGTAGAGGGAGAGGGGCAGCCTCTACTTCAGCAGCAGGTTCCCGAGGTGGAAATCCTGTAGCCCCAGCATGGATTTTCACTATGACTCAGGAGGAGGCGAATACATCGAACACAGTGGTGTCAGGTAATCTCATCATTGGGTGTTCAGATGTGTATGCTTTGATGGACCCCGGTGCTTCTCATTCCTTTATTGCTTCGAGAGCCATAGAGAGATTGGGTTTGATCAGTTCTGAGTTAGAGTATCCTCTCTGGGTCAGTGGACCCAAATGTGACCCATCAGTGGCAGTGTCAGTCTGTCGTTTCAGTCCAGTGTTCATAGAGGGTAGATACCTTCCAGCTGACCTTGTGGTTGTAGACTTGACAGATTTTGACGTCATTCTAGGGATGGATTAGTTATCTACATATAGTGCTACTTTGGACTGTAGAGAAAAGGTAGTTAGTCTCAGAGACCAGGATGGGTCAGAGTGTGTCTTCAGAGGAGATAGGAGAGGTACACCCAGAGGTCTGATTTCAGCCCTTCAGGCTCGTCGTTTGCTTAGGAGGGGTTGTCAGGGGTTTCTAGCTCATGTGAGAGAGCTAGATAGTCAAGTGCGGGAACCAGCCACAGTACCAATAGTCCGAGAGTTTCTCGATGTGTTCCCAGACGATTTGCCAGGACTACCACCTGATAGGGAGATAGGGTTTGAAATCGATTTGCTGCCAGGTACCAGACCTATCTCTATTCCTCCCTACAGGATGGCGCCAGCAGAGTTAAAAGAGTTGAAAGACCAGTTGTAGGACTTGGTAGGAAAGGGTTTCATCCGCCCTAGTACCTCACCTTGGGGTGCTCCAGTGCTTTTTGTCAAAAAGAAGGATGGATCCCTCAGACTTTGTATTGACTACAGACAGTTAAACAAGGTCACTACCAAGAATAGATATCCTCTATCTAGGATTGATGATCTCTTTGACCAGCTAGCTGGAGCAGGTTGTTTCTCGAAAATTGATTTGAGATCCGGATATCATCAGTTGAGAGTCAGAGAGGCAGATGTGCCTAAGACAGCTTTCAGGACCAGATATGAGCATTATGAGTTCTTAGTAATGCCGTTCGGGTTGACTAACGCCCCTGCAGCATTCATGGATCTCATGAATAGAGTGTTCAGCGAGTATCTGGATCACTTTGTGATTGTCTTTATTGATGACATCTTAGTGTATTCCAGAGATGCAGAGGAGCATGCCCAGCATCTGAGGATAGTTCTGCAGACACTGAGAGAGCATGGGTTGTATGCCAAGTTCTCAAAGTGTGAGTTTTGGTTGAGGAGTATTTCCTTCTTGGGACATGTAGTATCAGCAGATGGGATTGCGGTAGACCCCAAGAAGATAGAGGCTGTAGTTAACTGGCCCAGACCCACTATAGTGACTGAGATTAAAAGCTTTCTGGGACTGGCAGGTTACTACAGGAGGTTTGTACAGAACTTCTCAAAGATAGCAGCTCCTATGACCAAACTGACTCAAAAGAACCAGAAGTTTATCTGGTCAGACCAGTGTGAAGAGAGCTTTGAGGAGCTCAAAAGAAGATTGACGACAGCACCAGTGCTAGCTCTACCTGTTAGTGATGAGGATTTCACAGTGTTCTGTGATGCATCTCGAGTGGGATTGGGTTGTGTTTTGATGCAGAGAGATAGGGTGATTGCTTATGCTTCGAGACAGTTGAAGAAGCACGAGTTGAATTACCCCACCCATGACCTAGAGATGGCAGCAGTTATCTTTGCACTTAAGATGTGGCGGCATTACCTTTATGGGGTGAAATGCGAGATCTTTACTGATCACAAGAGTTTACAGTACATCTTGAGCCAGAGAGAACTGAACTTGAGGCAGAGAAGATGGGTCGAATTGCTTAGTGATTATGATTGTAAGATCCAGTATCATCCGGGTAAGGCGAATGTTGTGGCAGACGCCCTAAGCCGAAAATCACTAGGCAGTTTATCTCATATAGCAGCAGAGCGGAGACCAGTAGTAATGGAGCTTTATCAGCTCATTGAGGAGGGGTTACAGCTAGAGTTATCTGGTACAGGTGCGTTGATTGCACAGATGAGAGTGACACCAGTGTTTCTGGAACAGATAGTTCAGAGACAGCATGAGGACCCTGTATTGATGAAAATTGCCAAGATTGTTCAGTCAGGCAACAGTGCAGAGTTCAGATTTGATAGGAAAGGGATCCTTCGTTTTGGGAATCGACTTTGTGTTCCAGATAGTAGCAGTCTGAAGGAAGACATTATGAGGGAAGCTCATAATGCGAGATATAGTATCCATCCAGGAGCCACCAAAATGTATCGGGATCTGAAGAAGGTGTATTGGTGGCCAGCCATGAAGAAGGAAGTGGCGCAGTTTGTAACAGCCTGTGAGATTTGCCAGCGGGTAAAATTAGAACACCAGAAGCCGGCTGGAATGCTTAACCCACTGCAGATTCCAGAATGGAAATGGGAGAACATAGCTATGGATTTTGTAGTGGGCTTACCAGCAGCGTCCAACAGGATAGACTCTATATGGGTGATTGTGGACAGACTCACGAAATCTGCGCATTTCATTCCAGTTAGGAATAACTATTCTGTGGATAAGTTGGCACAGGTATATCTGGACGAGATAGTGAGATTGCATGGAGTCCCAGTGTCTATAGTGTCAGACAGAGGACCTCAGTTCACCTCCAGATTTTGGCGAAGTCTGCAGAGTGCAATGGGCACAAGGTTAGATTTTAGTACTGCTTTCCACCCACAGACTGATGGGCAGTCAGAGAGGACCATCCAGACCATAGAGGATATGCTCAGAATGTGTGTGTTAGACTTTGCCGGTTCTTGGAGGCAGCATCTACCTTTGGTGGAGTTTGCCTACAATAACAATCATCATGCTAGCATTGGGATGGCTCCTTATGAGGCATTATATGGAAGGAAGTGCAGATCACCTGTTTGCTGGGAAGAGGTAGGAGAGAAAGCTCTTGCAGGACCAGAATTGGTCGAGATTACTCGTAGAACAGTGCCCGTGATCAGAGAGAGGATCAGGACAGCACAGAGTAGGCAGAAAAGTTATGCAGACATTCGTAGGAAACAGTTAGAATTTCAGGAGGGTAATTGGGTATTGCTGAAAGTGTCTCCAATGAAAGGAGTGGTTCGTTTTGGGAAGAAGGGTAAATTGGCTCCACGGTACATTGGACCCTTTGAGATTTTGCAGAGGATCGGAAATGTATCATATAAACTGGATTTACCCACTTCCATGGAGAGGATTCACCCGGTATTTCATGTTTCTATGCTACGGCAGTTTGTGTCAGATCCGAATCAGGTTCTGAGTGAGCCTGAGGTGGAGATTCTTTCAGATCTCACCTATCTAGAGCAGCCAGTGCGGATTCTCGACACTCAGATCAGACAGCTAAGGAACAAGGAGATCCCGATGGTGAAAGTTTTGTCGAACCACCATAATATAGAAGAGTGCACCTGGGAGACGCGGGAGTCTATACTCCAGCAGTATCCACATCTGTTTTGAGGTTAGTTTCCTCCTCTTTGTTGTGTTTTTGGTTATTTTAGGAACATCCGAGGACGAATGTTCTTAAGGGGGGGAGAATGTAATACCCGGCTAGAAGTCGGCACCGGAATTCCTGTCGTCTAGTGGAATCCGGGGTGTTGGACTTCTATAGGAAGGTAGGCATTAAGGTTTTCAAAGTTTAAATGATTTGTGGTTTGAAGAGCAAAGTCTATGGGGACTTTTGCCAAAGTTCGGCCGCCGAAGGTAAGTTCGGCCGCCGAAAGTGCCCAATGTTCGGCTTCCGAAGGTCAGATTCGGCCCTCGAATGTTGCATGGTTTTGCATGCGATTCGGCTGCCGAAGCTGAGTTGGCCAGCCAGCTCTTGTGCCTTCCTTAGTCAGCATTTTGGACAGGTGTTAGTTCCACACCCTGTCCAGAAGTTTGGCTACGTCTCCCATATGTTACAGCTCCTGCAGAGTTGCTTTATTTTGTTAGTTTTCAAAACATGTTGAAGGTTTGAAGCAAAAAGCTTAGGTTTGAGAGTTTATGACTTTGAAGAGGAGTTGATCCAGTTCTCTGTGTTCAGATCGTTCATCTTCTTGTTTACAGGAGGTAAGTGAAGATCTTGAACATATGGTTATGTTTTACAGAGGTTTTGTGGAAGTTGGGTAGAGATGCATGCTTAGGTGAAAAATGGTGTTTTTGATGGTGTATGCATGTAAACAGGATTCTGTAATATCTTTGATGTGTTTGTTGGGGTATTTAGGTCGGTTTAGACCCCTTTGTCATATACATGAGAGTATATGTGTGTTGAGGAGTTCAGGTATGCATGTGGTGAGAGCTTGAAGGGATGGAGGAGCTTGTTTGCCGTCGGGGCTGAGTTCTGGATGAACTCAAGTTCGGCAGCCGAAGGTTTATTCGGCCGCCGAACCTCTTGCATGGTGGCTTTGGTTGCCACAGCTCGCCCCCGAGAGTTTTGAATGTTCGGCTCTGTTTGGGGGGTTCGGCCGCCGAAGGTGCTGCCGAAGGTTAGAGACTTTCGTCTCTGGAGTGCCTTTTGGCCTCCGAAACTTGCCCCCGAAAGGGTTCGGCTGCCGAAGCTTGAGATTCGGCCGCCGAAGGTACTTGAGGTTCGTCTCTGGAGAGGACTTTCGGCCGCCGAACCTGCCGCCGAAAGTGTCCTGTCCAGCTCTTCTTTTGCATGCTTTGCTTGAGTTGTAGAGTGAGTTTAAGGGGATTCTTGGGGAGTTTCTAGAGTTATGCTTATGATAGTTTGGTCCCTCATATTGAGTCTTTATGTGCTTATACAGACCAGAGGAACCAGAGAGAGCAGCAGTGAGTACTGCTCCAGAGTGTACAGAACCTGCAGAGTCAGTCCAGAGCCAGAGGTGAGTGGAACTAAACTGATTCCTTGATTTAATTCAGACAATAACTGCTTTTAGCATATTTCATGCATCATATTTATGCCATAGGGTGATTGCATTAGAATGCATAAAGATGTTGCATTGCATAGCTTCATTGTTGGTGTGGGTAAATGCTGAATGATCCAGTAGTTCCAGACAGGAAGACCAGGACCCCATTCTACGGCCTGGCAGGTAAAGGAAGACCATGACCCCATGCTACGGCCTGGCGGGTATAGGCACATGGTCTATACTGGCAAAGGGTAAGTACAGGTGTTATATACACACATATACATATATGGTACAGGAAGTCCAGGACCCCAGTCTACGGCCTGGCACGGTTTACTGGGACTATGTGGTGACAGGTTTACTCTTGATGTGGACTGTCTGTGTTATGATGCATTCCATCAGATCATATCTTATTGAAATGTTTTCGTATTCTACTCACTGGGCTATAGAGCTCATCCCACTCCCTTAACCCCAGTCTTGCAGGTTCAGTGTACAGTGTACAGGGGATGTTCAGAAGAGGTCAGAAAAAGAGAAGAGACTTGTAATAGCTTAGAGTGGACATGTAATATTAAAGGGATATGTTTGTTGTATATTCAGTTAGATATGTGCTTGACTTAGTGGTTTGTGTTGTAAATCTTTTGTTGTGTACATGATCTGTATATGTATATGTGTTTACAGAGTATGTGAAAAACCAGGCTTAACAGGTATGAGACAACCCATCTAGAGCAAGCTCTAGTCAGGGGTACAGCGTACTGGGTACTGAGATAGTGCATGCACAGGTTAAGCCCTGGTACAGAGAAAAGAATTGTTATTTTCACAGTTTATGTTTGATCATGTATGAGATTTACAGGTACACAGAGGTTATAGCAGGCTTGCTACGGGTTCTGGCGGCCTTAAGCCGACCTGAATCCTAGCGCCGGTGACGGTCCATTTTGGGGTCGTTACACCTTCGGCAGCACCTTCGTCGGCCGAACCCCCCAAACAGAGCCGAACATTCAAAACTCTCGGGGGCGAGCTGTGGCAACCAAAGCCACCATGCAAGAGGTTCGGCGGCCGAATAAACCTTCGGCTGCCGAACCTGAGTTCATCCAGAACTCAGCCCCGACGGCAAACAAGCTCCTCCATCCCTTCAAGCTCTCACCACATGCATACCTCAACTCCTCAACACACATATACTCTCATGTATATGACAAAGGGGTCTAAACCGACCTAAATACCCCAACAAACACATCAAAGATATTACAGAATCCTGTTTACATGCATACACCATCAAAAACACCCTTCTTCACCTAAGCATGCATCTCTACCCAACTTCCACAAAACCTCTGTAAAACATAACCATATGTTCAAGATCTTCACTTACCTCCTGTAAACAAGAAGATGAACGATCTGAACACAGAGAACTGGATCAACTCCTCTTCAAAGTCATAAACTCTCAAACCTAAGCTTTTTGCTTCAAACCTTCAACATGTTTTGAAAACTAACAAAATAAAGCAACTCTGCAGGAGCTGTAACATATGGGAGACGTAGCCAAACTTCTGGACAGGGTGTGGAACTAACACCTGTCCAAAATGCTGACTAAGGAAGGCACAAGAGCTGGCTGGCCAACTCAGCTTCGGCAGCCGAATCGCATGCAAAACCATGCAACATTCGGGGGCCGAATCTGACCTTCGGAAGCCGAACATTGGGCACTTTCGGCGGCCGAACTTACCTTCGGCGGCCGAACTTGGCAAAAGTCCCCATAGACTTTGCTCTTCAAACCACAAATCATTTAAACTTTGAAAACCTTAATGCCTACCTTCCTATAGAAGCCCAACACCCCAGATTCCACTAGACGACAGGAATTCCGGTGCCGACTTCTAGCCGGGTATTACATTCTCCCCCCCTTAAGAACATTCGTCCTCGGATGTTCCTAAAATAACCAAAAACACAACAAAGAGGAGGAAACTAACCTCAAAACAGATGTGGATACTGCTGGAGTATAGACTCCCGCGTCTCCCAGGTGCACTCTTCTATATTATGGTGGTTCCACAAAACTTTCACCATCGGGATCTCCTTGTTCCTTAGCTGTCTGATCTGAGTGTCGAGAATCCGCACTGGCTGCTCTAGATAGGTGAGATCTGAAAGAATCTCCACCTCAGGCTCACTCAGAACCTGATTCGGATCTGACACAAACTGCCGTAGCATAGAAACATGAAATACCGGGTGAATCCTCTCCATGGAAGTGGGTAAATCCAGTTTATATGATACATTTCCGATCCTCTGCAAAATCTCAAAGGGTCCAATGTACCGCGGAGCCAATTTACCCTTCTTCCCAAAACGAACCACTCCTTTCATTGGAGACACTTTCAGCAATACCCAATTACCCTCCTGAAATTCTAACTGTTTCCTACGAATGTCTGCATAACTTTTCTGCCTACTCTGTGCTGTCCTGATCCTCCCTCTGATCACGGGCACTGTTCTACGAGTAATCTCGACCAATTCTGGTCCTGCAAGAGCTTTCTCTCCTACCAATTTGTAGTGGGCTTACCAGCAGCGTCCAATAGGATAGACTCTATATGGGTGATTGTGGACAGACTCACGAAATCTGCGCATTTCATTCCAGTTAGGAATACCTATTCTGTGGATAAGTTGGCACAGGTATATCTGGACGAGATAGTGAGATTGCATGGAGTCCCAGTGTCTATAGTGTCAGACAGAGGACCTCAGTTCACCTCCAGATTTTGGCGAAGTCTGCAGAGTGCAATGGGCACAAGGTTAGATTTTAGTACTGCTTTCCACCCACAGACTGATGGGCAGTCAGAGAGGACCATCCAGACCATAGAGGATATGCTCAGAATGTGTGTGTTAGACTTTGGCGGTTCTTGGAGGCAGCATCTACCTTTGGTGGAGTTTGCCTACAATAACAGTCATCATGCTAGCATTGGGATGACTCCTTATGAGGCATTATATGGAAGGAAGTGCAGATCACCTGTTTGCTGGGAAGAGGTAGGAGAGAAAGCTCTTGCAGGACCAGAATTGGTCGAGATTACTCGTAGAACAGTGCCCGTGATCAGAGAGAGGATCAGGACAGCACAGAGTAGGCAGAAAAGTTATGCAGACATTCATTCGTAGGAAACAGTTAGAATTTCAGAAGGGTAATTGGGTATTGCTGAAAGTGTCTCCAATGAAAGGAGTGGTTCGTTTTGGGAAGAAGGGTAAATTGGCTCCACGGTACATTGGACCCTTTGAGATTTTGCAGAGGATCGGAAATGTATCATATAAACTAGATTTACCCACTTCCATGGAGAGGATTCACCCGGTATTTCATGTTTCTATGCTACGGCAGTTTGTGTCAGATCCGAATCAGGTTCTGAGTGAGCCTGAGGTGGAGATTCTTTCAGATCTCACCTATCTAGAGCAGCCAGTGCGGATTCTCGACACTCAGATTAGACAGCTAAGGAACAAGGAGATCCCGATGGGGAAAGTTTTGTGGAACCACCATAATATAGAAGAGTGCACCTGGGAGACGCGGGAGTCTATACTCCAGCAGTACCCACATTTGTTTTGAGGTTAGTTTCCTCCTCTTTGTTGTGTTTTTGGTTATTTTAGGAACATCCGAGGACGAATGTTCTTAAGGGGGGGAGAATGTAATACCCGGCTAGAAGTCGGCACCGGAATTCCTGTCGTCTAGTGGAATCCGGGGTGTTGGACTTCTATAGGAAGGTAGGCATTAAGGATTTCAAAGTTTAAATGATTTGTGGTTTGAAGAGCAAAGTCTATGGGGACTGTTGTCAAGTTCGGCCGCCGAAGGTAAGTTCGGCCGCCGAAAGTGCCCAATGTTCGGCTCTGTTTGGGGGGTTCGGCCGCCGAAGGTGCTGCCGAAGGTTAGAGACTTTCGTCTCTGGAGTGCCTTTTGGCCTCCGAAACTTGCCCCCGAAAGGGTTCGGCTGCCGAAGCTTGAGATTCGGCCGCCGAAGGTACTTGAGGTTCGTCTCTGGAGAGGACTTTCGGCCACCGAACCTGCCGCCGAAAGTGTCCTGTCCAGCTCTTCTTTTGTATGCTTTGCTTGAGTTTTAGAGTGAGTTTAAGGGGATTCCTGGGGAGTTTATAGAGTTATGCTTATGATAGCTTGGTCCCTCATATTGAGTCTTTATGTGCTTATACAGACCAGAGGAACCAGAGAGAGCAGCAGTGAGTACTGCTCCAGAGTGTACAGAACCTGCAGAGTCAGTCCAGAGCCAGAGGTGAGTGGAACTAAACTGATTCCTTGATTTAATTCAGACAATAACTGCTTTTAGCATATTTCATGCATCATATTTATGCCATAGGGTGATTGCATTAGAATGCATAAAGATGTTGCATTGCATAGCTTCATTGTTGGTGTGGGTAAATGCTGAATGATCCAGTAGTTCCAGACAGGAAGACCAGGACCCCATTCTACGGCCTGGCAGGTAAAGGAAGACCAGGACCCCATGCTACGGCCTGGCGGGTATAGGCACATGGTCTATACTGGCAAAGGGTAAGTACAGGTGTTATATACACACATATACGTATATGGTACAGGAAGTCCAGGACCCCAGTCTACGGCCTGGCATGGTTTACTGGGACTATGTGGTGACAGGTTTACTCTTGATGTGGACTGTCTGTGTTATGATGCATTCCATCAGATCATATTTTATGGAAATGTTTTCGTATTCTACTCACTGGGCTATAGAGCTCATCCCACTCCCTTAACCCCAGTCTTGCAGGTTCAGTGTACAGTGTACAGGGGATGTTCAGAAGAGGTCAGAAAAAGAGAAGAGACTTGTAATAGCTTAGAGTGGACATGTAATATTAAAGGGATATGTTTGTTGTATATTCAGTTAGATATGTGCTTGACTTAGTGGTTTGTGTTGTAAATCTTTTGTTGTGTACATGATCTGTATATGTATATGTGTTTACAGAGTATGTGAAAAACCAGGCTTAACAGGTATGAGACAACCCATCTAGAGCAAGCTCTAGTCAGGGGTACAGCGTACTGGGTACTGAGATAGTGCATGCACAGGTTAAGCCCTGGTACAGAGAAAAGAATTGTTATTTTCACAGTTTATGTTTGATCATGTATGAGATTTACAGGTACACAGAGGTTATAGCAGGCTTGCTACGGGTTCTAGCGGCCTTAAGCCGACCTGAATCCTAGCGCCGGTGACGGTTCATTTTGGGGTCGTTACAGATTGGTATCAGAGCCCTAGGTTCACATGATCGGACCTATAGAGAGAGTGTCGGGCTCATAGAGATTATAGTTGATCAAGCACAATAGGGAATCATGTCCACTAGGATAGGATGTGGAGTCCTGTCTTTTTGATTCTATGAAATGTGCATGTGTATTATGATTGAGATATATGTTTATGTGCTGATACGCTAAAGTATGTGTTGTTTTTCAGAGTTAAGATGCGAGGAACTCGTCGATCAGCTCGATTGACTGGAGTCCCATCAGATAGTGAGGGAGTCGCTGCTCGTCTTCCTGCATTGCCCAGGGCAAGGTCTCAGAGATCTAGCAGGGAAGGCATGTCAATAGACCCTAGAAGGTCTGTAGACGAGAGCCGAAGAGGGATAGTTAGAGGAGGTAGATCAGAGGAAGAGAGGGAGGCCATGGAGACTGATCCGTCTATGGATGAAGGTATGGGAGAATCTCTGGGAGGTGTTTAGGCCTCAGGTTTTGATTATCCAGCTGTTTCCCAAGATCCAGAGTATCCGATGGAAGGTATGTCGGAGTACTCTCGATTTGACCCATATCCTACATCTATGCCATATATGCCATATCCTTACTATTACCCATTATATCCACCATATCCTATATATCCATCCTCCCCTATCCATCCAAGTGCAGCACACCCAGAAATAAATGAACCAGTACCTCCACCACCACAAACAGAACCAGTAGTCCCTGTTGTACAAATACCTCCACCTAGTTCATCTGGGAGTAAGGTGGAGATGACTGAGTACCTTAAATTGGATGCTCCGAAGTTTAATACAGGAGATGATCCATTTGAGTATCTGAGATGTGTGAAAATGATTACTGATGAGTTGGGTGCGGATGGTAGTAGAGCCATTGAGATGGCGGGATTTACACTAAAGTGTAGAAAGGCTCGGGAATGGTTCAGAAACTATATCGAGCCTAGAATGAACAGTATGTCGTGGGGAGAGTTTGCTAATGAGTTTGCAGGATGGGCTTTTCCTGATAGCTCCAGGGAGATGAAGCTAATAGAGTTTGAGCAGTTAAGACAAACAGATGAGATGACGGTTGATGAGTTTACGGATAAGTTCCTAGATTTGCTTCAGTACGTGGGTCAGGCCTATGATACTGATCAGAAGAAAGCTAGAAGATATACCATGAGACTTCATCCCAGGTATTCTTCTTTGATCCTTCTAGCGGAAAAGGAGAGTTTCCACTTTATTGTGGATGCAGCTAGAAAGATGGAAGCTAGTGCCAATATTCAAAAACAGTCTCAGGCACAGGCTTCGGGTTCTAAAGCCCCCAGTTCAGGCACCTCAGGTCGCAAAAGATGGGATAAGACAAAAGGAACAAAGAGTAGGTTCTGGAGTAAAGTCAAGTCTGGTCTGGGAATGGGTAGTGGCTCAAGCTCTGGCACAGCTATTCCAGCATGTAGGAGATGTGGATGACCACACAGAGGAGCTTGTCAGTTGGGATCTTCAGCCTGTTTTAGATGTGGACAGGTGGGGCATTTTGCTCGCGAGTGTCCTCAGGTGACTTTTGTGGCACCTTCCCAGCAGATGAGTTCAGGCAGTGTAGCACAGCCAGTGGCTCCAGCCATGCCTCAGAGTAGTGGCAGAGGTAGAGGGAGAGGGGCAGCCTCTACTTCAGCAGCAGGTTCCCGAGGTGGAAATCCTATAGCCCCAGCACGGATTTTCACTATGACTCAGGAGGAGGCGAATACATCGAACACAGTGGTGTCAGGTAATCTCATCATTGGGTGTTCAGATGTGTATGCTTTGCTAGACCCCGGTGCTTCTCATTCCTTTATTGCTTCGAGAGCCATAGAGAGATTGGGTTTAATCAGTTCTGAGTTAGAGTATCCTCTCTGGGTTAGTGGACCCAAATGCGACCCATCAGTGGCAGTGTCAGTCTGTCGTTTCAGTCCAGTGTTCATAGAGGGTAGATACCTTCCAGTTGACCTTGTGGTTCTAGACTTGACAGATTTTGACGTCATTCTAGGGATGGATTGGTTATCTACATATAGTGCTACTTTGGACTGTAGAGAAAAGAATTGTTATTTTCACAGTTTATGTTTGATCATGTATGAGATTTACAGGTACACAGAGGTTATAGCAGGCTTGCTACCGGTTCTGGCGGCCTTAAGCCGACCTGAATCCTAGTGCCCGTGATCAGAGGGAGGATCAGGACAGCACAGAGTAGGCAGAAAAGTTATGCAGACATTCGTAGGAAACAGTTAGAATTTCAGGAGGGTAATTGGGTATTGCTGAAAGTGTCTCCAATGAAAGGAGTGGTTCATTTTGGGAAGAAGGGTAAATTGGTCCACGGTACATTGGACCCTTTGAGATTTTGCAGAGGATCGGAAATGTATCATATAAACTGGATTTACCCACTTCCATGGAGAGGATTCACCCGGTATTTCATGTTTCTATGCTACGGCATGTTGTGTCAGATCCGAATCAGGTTCTGAGTGAGCCTGAGGTGGAGATTCTTTCAGATCTCACCTATCTAGAGCAGCCAGTGCGGATTCTCGACACTCAGATCAGACAGCTAAGGAACAAGGAGATCCCGATGGTGAAAGTTTTGTGGAACCACCATAATATAGAAGAGTGCACCTGGGAGACGCGGGAGTCTATACTCCAGCAGTATCCACATCTGTTTTGAGGTTAGTTTCCTCCTCTTTGTTGTGTTTTTGGTTATTTTAGGAACATCCGAGGACGAATGTTCTTAAGGGGGGGAGAATGTAATACCCGGCTAGAAGTCGGCACCGGAATTCCTGTCGTCTAGTGGAATCCAGGGTGTTGGACTTCTATAGGAATGTAGGCATTAAGGTTTTCAAAGTTTAAATGATTTGTGGTTTGAAGAGCAAAGTCTATGGGGACCTTTGCCAAGTTCGGCCGCCGAAGGTAAGTTCGACCGCCGAAAGTGCCCAATGTTCGGCTTCCGAAGGTCAGATTCGGCCCTCGAATGTTGCATGGTTTTGCATGCGATTCGGCTGCCGAAGCTGAGTTGGCCAGCCAGCTCTTGTGCCTTCCTTAGTCAGCATTTTGGACAGGTGTTAGTTCCACACCCTGTCCAGAAGTTTGGCTACGTCTCCCATATGTTACAGCTCCTGCAGAGTTGCTTTATTTTGTTAGTTTTCAAAACATGTTGAAGGTTTGAAGCAAAAAGCTTAGGTTTGAGAGTTTATGACTTTGAAGAGGAGTTGATCCAGTTCTCTGTGTTCAGATCGTTCATCTTCTTGTTTACAGGAGGTAAGTGAAGATCTTGAACATATGGTTATGTTTTACAGAGGTTTTGTGGAAGTTGGGTAGAGATGCATGCTTAGGTGAAAAAGGGTGTTTTTGATGGTGTATGCATGTAAACAGGATTCTGTAATATCTTTGATGTGTTTGTTGGGGTATTTAGGTCGGTTTAGACCCCTTTGTCATATACATGAGAGTATATGTGTGTTGAGGAGTTGAGGTATGCATGTGGTGAGAGCTTGAAGGGATGGAGGAGCTTGTTTGCCGTCGGGGCTGAGTTCTGGATGAACTCAGGTTCGGCAGCCGAAGGTTTATTCGGCCGCCGAACCTCTTGCATGGTGGCTTTGGTTGCCACAGCTCGCCCCCGAGAGTTTTGAATGTTCGGCTCTGTTTGGGGGGTTCGGCCGCCGAAGGTGCTGCCGAAAGTTAGAGACTTTCGTCTCTGGAGTGCCTTTTGGCCTCCGAAACTTGCCCCCGAAAGGGTTTGGCTGCCAAAGCTTGAGATTCGGCCGCCGAAGGTACTTGAGGTTCGTCTCTGGAGAGGACTTTCGGCCGCCGAACCTGCCGCCGAAAGTGTCCTGTCCAGCTCTTCTTTTGCATGCTTTGCTTGAGTTGTAGAGTGAGTTTAAGGGGATTCTTGGGGAGTTTCTAGAGTTATGCTTATGATAGTTTGGTCCCTCATATTGAGTCTTTATGTGCTTATACAGACCAGAGGAACCAGAGAGAGCAGCAGTGAGTACTGCTCCAGAGTGTACAGAACCTGCAGAGTCAGTCCAGAGCCAGAGGTGAGTGGAACTAAACTGATTCCTTGATTTAATTCAGACAATAACTGCTTTTAGCATATTTCATGCATCATATTTATGCCATAGGGTGATTGCATTAGAATGCATAAAGATGTTGCATTGCATAGCTTCATTGTTGGTGTGGGTAAATGCTGAATGATCCAGTAGTTCCAGACAGGAAGACCAGGACCCCATTCTACGGCCTGGCAGGTAAAGGAAGACCAGGACCCCATGCTACGGCCCGGCGGGTATAGGCACATGGTCTATACTGGCAAAGGGTAAGTACAGGTGTTATATACACACATATACATATATGGTACAGGAAGTCCAGGACCCCAGTCTACGGCCTGGCACGGTTTACTGGGACTATGTGGTGACAGGTTTACTCTTGATGTGGACTGTCTGTGTTATGATGCATTCCATCAGATCATATCTTATTGAAATGTTTTCGTATTCTACTCACTGGGCTATAGAGCTCATCCCACTCCCTTAACCCCAGTCTTGCAGGTTCAGTGTACAGTGTACAGGGGATGTTCAGAAGAGGTCAGAAAAAGAGAAGAGACTTGTAATAGCTTAGAGTGGACATGTAATATTAAAGGGATATGTTTGTTGTATATTCAGTTAGATATGTGCTTGACTTAGTGGTTTTTGTTGTAAATCTTTTGTTGTGTACATGATCTGTATATGTATATGTGTTTACAGAGTATGTGAAAAACTAGGCTTAACAGGTATGAGACAACCCATCTAGAGCAAGCTCTAGTTAGGGGTACAGCGTACTGGGTACTGAGATAGTGCATGCACAGGTTAAGCCCGGGTACAGAGAAAAGAATTGTTATTTTCACAGTTTATGTTTGATCATGTATGAGATTTACAGGTACACAGAGGTTATAGCAGGCTTGCTACGGGTTCTGGCGGCCTTAAGCCGACCTGAATCCTAGCGCCGGTGACGGTCCATTTTGGGGTCGTTACAGTTTCTTTTGGTTTGCATGTCTTTTGGACAGCATTCTTGGTCAGAGATAGTATTCATTTCTGCTCTAACGTTGTCGATAACCAGCAGTGAATGAAGCGGTGGGAGTTGGCTTTTGTTGGTTCTTTGATGCAGAGGCTGTGTTGAGCTCATTTAACTGGACTGAATAGGCTTTTAGTTTGGGATCTATAAACACTTTGTGGTCTTATAATTCTGGCCATTATTAGAATGGTTTACATAAAAAACATTATAATTTATTTAATTTATTTGTAATACCCGGCTAGACTCCGGTATCGGGATTCCTACCGTCCGGTGGAACCTCGGATGTCGGAAACCCCTAGAAGGGTAAAATTATGATTTTATGAAATGTTTTCATGTATTTCATGTTTTTAAGTAAGAAATTAAATGAGTTTTTGCATGAAAAGTCCTTGGAGGAAAACCCAGGTTCGGCCGCCGAAAGTCAAGTTCGGCCGCCGAACATGCATGCGTTTTGGAGGCACGTTAGGCCCCCGAAAGCATGAGTGAGGGAAGTCAAGGTTCGGCCGCCGAACCTCATGTTCGGCCGCCGAACATTTGCATGGATGCGGAGGCACATTCGGCCCCCGAACGTGGTCTGGCCAGCCACTATAAAAGGGTCCCTTAGCCGAAAATGGGCGAGCTTTTTCTCCCCATTTCGGCCAAGGTGAGCATTCCGCCATCCTTCCCCAATCTTGAGTTTTTCCTTCCTTTTTCCCTGATCTTTACAAGTTTATAACTTTGTTTTTGAAGATCTTGGAGCTTAGAACGAGTTTTGGAGCTTGGAGACCAAAAGTTGGAACTTCTCCCATCTCCAAGTTTAGATCTCCTCAACCCTCGATCTTCAAGAGGTAAGAGCCGATCTTAAGCTCAATGTATGATTTAAACAAGTTTTATGAAGTTTTAAGGGGTAGAATGCATGTTAGGGTATATGTTAAACCTATGGGTTTTTGGTGACTTTTTGAACAATGTAGCTTGATTGTGTGTGATTGGAGTGTTGTAGATGGGGTGTATGCATGTTTGAGGCCCCTAGGAACTTGTATGCATGCTTTGGTTGAACAATATGCATGTTTGGAAGGTTTGGAGGCGAAATGTGCTAAGGGAGCCAAGTTTCTGCCCTTTGACAGAAACCAGGTTCGGCAGCCGAAGGTACTTTCGGCCGCCGAACATGGCTGGGGAGGCAGGCCTTTCGGCTGCCGAAGTTGCCCCCGAAAAGAGACTTTCGTCTCTGTCTGGCACTTTCGGCCGCCGAAGGTGCCGCCGAACCTACCTGAGTTTCGTCTCTGTCCAGGACTTTCGGCCGCCGAAGGTGCCGCCGAAAGTGCCCTGTTCAGCCATTTCTTGCATGTTCTCATGTGATGTTTTCAGGTTGTTTTAGGGGGTTTTTGGGGAGTATTTTAGAGTCATGTTCACGTATGTTTGGTGCCTCATTTGAGTCCACCTGTGTAGGTTCGGACCCGAGGAACCGAGACCCCCGGTTGTGAGATAGTCGTTCAGAGTTCGTTGTTAAAGCTTCAGTTACCAAGTGAGTGGAACAACCTCTTAAGCTTTAAAATAAATGAATAAATGAATGAATCATAAAGCATTGCCCATGCATCATTATGCCATGCAATATTAGGTTGTTTGCATTAGAATTCACGAATATGTTGCATTGCATACTTTGTTGTTGATGTGGATGAATGTTGAATGATCCATTAGCCCTTATATGTCATGATAGCCTATGTGAGTCCAGGTGTGCCTGCTACGGCTCTACGCCCCTGGCACTATGATTGATTATGGAAGTCCGGGTGTGCCTGCTACGGCTCTACGCCCCCGGCATGTATAAGTAAGAAAGATAGGGGCTAAATGGTGACAAGTTCATCCTTGTTGTGAAATGTTTGTGTTATGGCGCATACATGAAAGCATGAATAAGAGAAGGAAAGAAAAAGTTATATGATAATAATAATAATAAAATGAATAATAATATACCTAAAAATGGAGGAATTAAAACAAATGTTTTTAGTTTCTGCTCACTGGGCTCTAGTAGCTCATCCCATTCCCTTTATCCCCAGAGTTGCAGGTACAGGATAGATCAAGAAGTCGGCTAGAGTGAAGTCAAGTCATGTATGTTGTAATAGATAGCAGTGGACATGAACATGATGTAATGAGTATGTATGACCATGTAATGTAATTCATGATTTGATGATGTATTGAGGATTATAGTAGTGCTTGACCTAGAGGTGTGTGAATCCCCATTATGTACAGAGTATTTAATGAGTAATGATGTTAATGACCATGATTATCCAAGCTGTTATGTATGATGATGATACCCCATTGGAGTATTTGATGAGGACTCCAGTGTGGGGTTTATGTATGATTTTGTGCATGCACAGGTTTTGCTTGGATAAGACAAAAAGAAAAATTTTTACAGATCATGTATATGTTGCTATGTATGGGATTCCACAGGTTTACAGGAGGTATGTAGGCTTGCTACGGGTCCCGGCGGCCTTAAGCCGATCTGGATCCTAGCGCCGGTAACGGGTCGGATTTCCGGGTCGTTACATTATTATTTTGTTAATGTCTAATTTTCAGTATATCTTTAATTTAGGGAAAGAATAATTATCTTTTTAGCTTAACATTATTATGTTATTTAGTCGATTCATTGAAATTTACGTTTATATCTTTATTTTTAAATATACAAAAGATTGGAGATATTTTTATTACCATATAATTTTATTTATTCAAATGATATTTATTGATAATTGTTGGGCTTTTATACTAGAGTCGCAGTCGAGTTCACGTTTGAAAGGCCAAGCCATAGCCTATCCAAATCTAATATGCAAGCCGGACCACTAGCAAGCAGCCTAAGTTTCGTTCGGATAGGCCAGACCAAACGAGGAACAAGCTCACGTGAAGGAGGTCCAGCTCATTAGAGGTGACGAATACATGGAGCAATGGACTTTGAACATTTGGGATCATATCTACATGATGCTGAAGGATATTAAATAGTCGTCTGACAATGGGAAAGGAGGCAGTACATCCGTACGTACGACACTGTGCGGAAATGACATGATGTAGGGGCATATGACGACGATTATATCGCAAGAAAACAAAAAAAGGAAAAGAATAAAGAGAGGGAGAGGGAGAGGGAGCCAACGAAACTAAGTTCACACACACATACCCTAATATTACTTTCTACTGAATCTCAGATTATCAATTGGCGTCATCTGTGGGGACGAAGGAAGATCTTTTCGTCACCGGAGTTCTCACCCTCATCATATCCACTGAGATCCACATAACCAATTATCACGAAAACCACACTGGAAAAACTCCAAATGATATGAGCTCTGCTCAAGAAGGACAACAGTTTTCATTTCTAGCCCTACCGCCCCACTAAACCAATCACCTGTGTTGTTTAACCCCTCACCGAACTTGGCGGGAATCAAGCTCCAAACCACCATATCTGAACAGAAACTACAAAACATAGCTCTTCAACTCCAAAACACTGCTCATTGGCTAGGGCAGATGCTGCAGCAAAGGGGACTCAATACCCCATTAAGCGTACCCTTGGTAGCCAAAGGATTCAATGCCAACAAGCCTCAACCCAGCTAAACCACCAAACCCATCAACAAGGCAGTAGGAGGATGGGTGATGGAGATGGAGAGGCTAGTAGGAGAAATGAGCCCATGGCCAAAGCACGAGACCGAGTAGTGAGAGAGCTTATCGAGAATGACAAGACTGAAAGCGACTCTTTCGAGCCGGCGGAAAGATCGAAAAGTGAAGAGTTGGAGAGAAACTACAGTCTAGAGAAAAGACTAAGGAGAGAAGAGGAAGATGTAGATCAGAAGTTGAAGAGACTGAGGGAGCAACTATTGATAGAACTGGGGGCACAAGACAACAATAGGCCTCTACTGCCGACCTCATCCACGTTCGTGAGAAGGGTACAGTAGGAAACAATCCCAAAAAAAACTCATGATGCTAAAAGTGGCCTCGTATGACGGCACGGGGAACCCTAGGGAGCATGTCCTGAACTATAAGATATTCATGGAGTTGCAGACCCACTCAAAAGCTCTGATGTGCAAAGTTTTTCCCACCACCCTTACTGGGCCAACCCAAGCATAGTTTAACAACCTAGAAGCAGGGAGCATTAAAAGCTTTCTGGACCTGGCTAGCGTATGTATCAGTAGGTTCATAGCCGGGGTCCCAGTTGAAAGGAAAACAAGTTACCTAGAAACAGTTCGGCAAAGAAGGAATGATTCCCTAAAAGAGTACATGGCCAGGTTCAACTTGGAGGCTCTACAAATCCCCAAGCTTGATGATGTTAGAGCGGTGGAAGCCATGCAGAAGGGTACCATCTCCTTAGAGTTTTTTAGATCGTTGTGTAGAAAGTCGCCCACCACCTTGGCAGAGCTGATGAAGAGAGCAGAAAAATATGTAACGCAAGATGACGCCTTAACCACTAGCAGGTTTGCCAAGAAAACTGGAGACAGAGGAAAAACTGGGGAAGATAAGCGACCGAAGAGGCAAGAAAGAAGGCAGGACCGGGGAGTCGAAGTGTTGAACTAGCATCGGTGGGAGAGAAAAGAGCAAAGACCCTATCAACCCCGGCTTTCCAATGTAATCACTCCCCCTGAATGCATCCAGAGCTGAAGTGCTCGTGGCAGTACAAGATAAGAACTTCATACGGTGGCCTAAGCTGATGAAGGCAGAAGCAAACAGGAGGGACCCAGATAAGTACTGTCAGTACCACCAGACTCATGATCATAATACAAATGACTGTTATCAGTTAATAAATGAGATAGAGAGGCTCATTAAGAGATGGCACATCAAGAACTTTGTGAAAAAATTGGAAGCCCATAGACTATAGCAAAATGCAGAAGGGGAGAGGCCCGGAAGACATATAAGGGGACCGGTGAATGATGGCTCCAGTAAGACAATCAACATGATTGTAGGGGTGACTGAAGGCCGAATGAGCAGGAGAGAAAAGAAAAGGAGTAGAAACGAAGAAGGAAGCAGCACCGAAATAATGCAAATTATAGAGCATTCCCCAATGACCATTTCTTTTTCTCCGGAAGATGCCTAGGGAATACAGATGCCTCTGATGATGCTCTAGTCATAGAAGCCTTCATCCACAACTTTAGGGTCCGAAAGGTCCTAATAGACGATGGCAACAAGGTGAACCTACTGCCCTACTGAGTCTTCCAGCAGATGAACATACCCGAGAAATAGCTAGATCAAGATCCAGTGAAAGGGATAGGAGGGACTCCGATAGCTGTGGAGGAGAAAATAAAAGTGGCCCCTACCCTGGGAGAACCACCTTTATCCCGAACTCACTATGCAGTGTTCCTCGTAGTGAAGCTACCCTTGAATTACAATGCCATCTTGGAAAGGCCGATGTTGTATGACTTTGAAGCAGTGACCAGCATTCGTTATCTAACCTTGAAGTTCCCAATGGAAGTAGGGGTAGGGATAGTTCAGGGAAGGGAGAAGGAGGCCAAAGCTATGTACCTGGCTATAGTCGCTGACAGAAGAGGTAAACCCTGAGGTCATAGAGATCCAAGATGAAAAGAAAGAAGCTTGGATTGAACCTGTAGATAAGCTGGAGACCTTTCCATTATCCAAGGAAGAAAGCAACAAGGTATTTGAATGGATAGAAGCCTTAGTTCCCCGCATGTGCTTAGTAGCTCGTTGGCAAGAGAGGAACTGTTTATTTATTTGGCAGGATCCGAGCAAGCAGTGAGTGTTGTTTTGGTGAGAGAAGAAGCAAGGAACCAAAAACATATCTTCTATATTAGAAAGGTGCTCAAAGACGCCGAGGTCAGTACATGAATATTGAGAAATTGGCATTAGCTTTATTGCTGACAGTAAGGAAGTTCAAAATGTATCTGGAAAGCCACTAATGACTGGTAATGACTAACCAACCCTTGAAGAAAATATTGCACAGGCCAGAGACTTCAGGGTGAATGCTTGCCTAGTCCGTTGAAATCAGCCCGTATTGCCTTATTTATAAACCTCGGACAACCATCAAAGCCCAAGCCTTAGCTGATTTTATAGCCGAATGCTCTTTCAACTCGGATAAAGAAGAATGGAATGAAACATCACTGAGCTCAGTAGAGGAAGAGAAGGGAGATCAACAGCCGCACAAATTCAGATGGAACCTATTCATAGATGAGGCATCAAGTTCTGCAGGAAGTGGAGTGGGAATTCTATTGAAGGGGCCAAATGAGTTCAGAGTGTGCTATGCTCTACGTTTCGAGTTTTTAGCATCTAATAACTTGGGAGTGGGGGCAACAGATCTCAGAATAAACAGTGACTCTCAGCTCATTATAAATCAAATAACAAGAGTGTACCAAGTAAAGGATCCTGTCATGCAGAAATACCTAGCTAAAGTATGAACTCTGGAAGTCGAGCTTAGTGAGCAAGGGATCCTCATCCAATATCATAGAATATCCATAGAAGAGAATGAAGAAGCAGACCTAATCAGCAAGTTGTTTGTGGAGGAATTGGAACAGATCCTAGACGAATTATACTTATAGCTGATTGACACCCCCACCTTTGAAAGCCCCCATTCTGCATATCGGTGAAGAGCAAAGCTGGATGACCCCTTACCTAGTATAACTCAAAACAGGGAAATTGCCTAAAGATAAAGTAGAAGCCCAAAAAATCGCGGCTAAAGCTGCCAATTATCATGAAGTAAGGGGAACCTTATACCGGAGTGGGAAATCCAGCCCGTGGCTGAGATGTGTTGGCCTAGAAGAAGCAGCCAAGGTGATCCCGGAGATACATCAAGGGGCCTGTGGAGCTCATGAAGGGGCCACCATGTTGGTGAATAAGATCTTATGGTAGGGATATTACTGGTCTACAGTCAAGAAAGAAGATGGGGAATTCATCAGGAGATGTGATATCTGTCAAAGGTTCACCAATGTTATCAATAGCTCCGCCACACACAATCGAGCATATCTAGTCCCTAGCCATTCTCACAATGGGAAATAGACATCCTGCGCCCATTCCCTAAGACTGTAGTGCAGAAGAGATTCATAATAGTAGTCGTGGAGTACTTCGCCAAATGGCCTGAGGCAGAAGTTGTACCCACTATCACAGCCAGGAAAGTGATAGATTTCGTCTGGGGCAACATTATATGCCGATTTGGGATATACAGGATGCTCATATCGGACAATGGGAAGCAGTTTGACTGTAACTCTTTCAGGGACTTCACGAGAAATATGAGCATATGGCACAAGTTCTCCTTAGTGGCTCACTCGTAGACAAATGGCCAAACTGAAGTGAAAAACCAAGCTATCTTACAAGGGCGAAAGAAGCGGGTAGATGGTGCTAAGAAGAATTGGGCAGCTGAGATACATAGCATCTTGTGGGCATTCCGAACCACACCTCGGACACCCACAGGGGAGACACCTTTTGCTCTGACATTTGGGACAGAGGTCGTAGTCCCCATAGAGCTGCAAATCCCCACTCACCGAGACCAATTTATTGATGAGAGCACCAATAATAAGAAATTGAGAAGTAACCTGGATGCCCTTGAAGAAATTACAGATGAAGCACAAGTAAGAACCGTTGTTTATCAACAAAAGGTAGTTTGGTATTACAACCAGAAAGTCCAGGAACATAACTTGAAGGTTGGAGACCTAGCCTTGAGGAGGTTGGAAGCAACAGGGAAAAGAGCAGTTGTGGGAAAGCTAGCACCGACTTGGGAAGGCCCATTCAGAATCACCAAAGTAGTCAAACCTAGGGTATACCGAATTGAAGATTTGCAAGGAAATCCAAAGCCTCACACCTAGAACATTCAACACCTGAAGAGGTATTTCCCGTAAAGGCATGTAAAGTAATATGCTATTTCTTGGAAAATATGAATAAAACTACCATCTTTCCATTAGTATCTCTAAGCAAGTACACAAGCTCTCAATGAGGTAGGTGACAGTTCTGGGAACATGACTGCTGGCACCACAAAACCGGTTGAGGAGATGAAAACCCCAGTGAGGTGGGTGACTGGTCTCAGAACATGACTACCTGCACTATAAAACTGGCAGAGGAAATGAAGAGCCCAGAGAGGTGGGTGACCAGTCTCGGAACATGACCATCGACACTACAAAATCAGCTGGAGAAATGAAGACCCCAATGAGGTGGGTGACCGGTCTCGAAACATGACCACCGGCACCACAAAGTCGGCTAGGGAAATGAAGCCCTCAATGAGGTAGGTAACCGGTCTCGGACATGACTGACGGCACCACAAAACCGATTGAGGAGATGAAGACCCTAGTGAGGTGGGTGACCGGTCTCGAAATATGACTACTAGCACCACAAAACCGGCTGGAGAAATGAAGCCTTCAATAAGGTAGGTGACCGATCTCGAAACATGATCGACAGTACCACAAAACCAGTTGAGGAGATAAAGACCCTATTGAGGTGGGTGACCAGTCTCGAAACATGATCATCGACACCACAAAACCGGCTGGGAAAATGAAGACCCTAGTGAGGTGGGTGACCGATCTCAGAATATGACCACTGGTACTACAAAACCGACTGGGGAAATAAAGCTCTTAATGAGATAGGTGACTGGTCTCAAAATATGACCACCGGCACTACAAAACCGATTGAGTCTAGTGCAATACATGAATGAAAATTAGAACTAAATTTAAGGCTCACGGAATAATGTTACCTATGGAAGAACTAAATTTAAGGCTCACAAAGCCAAAAAAAAAAGTTATGCCGACCTCAAAAATGAGTCTAGTGCAATACATGAACGAAAATTAGAAAAATTGGCTATCCTAAGAGCAACACAAGCGAAAATAAAAAGTCACGAGAAAATGAGTTAACGAACTACCAGCCCGGCAAAGTTCATAGGCCGTGTACCTAAAAACAACCTAAGTATATAAGTGTAAGCAAATTAGGCTAACGAACTACCATCCCTGCAAAGTTCATAGGCTGTGTACCTAAAAAACAACCTAAGTATATAAGTGTAAGAAAATTAGGCTGACAAACTACCAGCCTAGTAAAGTTCACAGGTTGTGTATCTACAAATAGCCCAAGTATGTAAGTGTAAGTGAATTAGAATAACTAGCTGCCAGCCCAGCGACATTCACAAGCTGTGTACATAAAAACGGCTAAATATAAAAATACAGATAAATTAGAATGACGGGCTACTAGCTCAGCAACATTCATAGGCTAAATATATAAAAATGTCTAAGTATAAAAATACAACTAAAATAACAAGCTCTCAGTAGGCAACATTCATAGGCTGAATATATAAAAATGGCTGAGTATAAAAATACAACTAAAATAACAAGATCTCAGCTCAGCAACATTCAAAAGTCATACATACCAGAACAACTAAAATATAAAGCACATGAGTAAAATTCAATAAATAAAAAACAAAGATAGACAAAGACAAAATAACAAAATGCAAATTTTATTAATTTATGGAATGAGTTACAGAGGCAACAGGGGAAGGGGAACCAAAACTAACTAAATCATTAAGGGGGTTATCTACAGTATTCTCCCCCTGAGGTCCGGAAGGCAAGTGTGACGTTCAACTCCCTGCTTGGGAAAGAAGTCCATATCAGCGGTTTACAAAAAATCAAAATTGTATATAATAGCTAGCACGAAATACTAAATAACTTGGGTTAACCATTTTGGGCCAAGTAGAAAGTGGGTCCAAAAGTTATTTGGGTCAGTTTCGGCCAGATTATTTCAATTGGTATCAGAGCCACTCTGGGTCAGAAAAATTATACAGAGCTAGTGGGCCTGCGAGGAAAGGGCTACCCGTGTAAGATGAGGTAGAGCCGCTCGAGGTACTAGCGAACCACAATACCCAAGGGTTCAATCCTGGTTTAGCAATTGTATCCGATTTAGTTGCGACGAGGACGTCGCAAATTTAGCAGGGAAGAATGTGACGTTCAGCTCCCTGCTTGGGAAAGAATCCCACATCGGCGGTTTATAGAAAATCAAAATTGTATATAATAGCTAGCACGAAACTACTAAATAACTTGGGTTAACCATTTTGGGCCAAGTGGAAAGTGAGTCCAAAAGTTATTTGGGCCAGTATGGGCTGTTTCAGCAAGAGAGGAGCATTATTGGGCAACGGATTGTCGTCCTCTCCGTAGCGCACCTCCTCGCCATCAGAGTCCACTTCAGGGGCTCAGAGGTCCGCCAACAGAGTGGAGGGGGATCCCTAGCCAACTTAAGGCCTTGATTATAGCCCAAAGCGAACATGCGGAAGGCCTCCTTATATACTGTTTCTTGCATCTCCGTGGAGGCCTTATACTATTTCAGTCACGCTTTGCAGGCCTGCTGAATTTTGCTTTTCAGTTTTGCAAAGTCCTTGTACTCTTGCAAATGCTTCTCATAAGCCTGTTGGACCCTATCCTCTATAGCCCAGGCATCCCTCAGTAATGCAGAACACCTCTCCTCCAGAGTAGTGACCTCTTTGCGGAGTTATTGTTGCTGAAAGTGAGACTCTTCTGCTGCCAAAGCCATGCCTTTCAAGTCCTCAATGTGTTTATTAAGCTCCTGTGTAACGATCCGGAATTCGGACCGCTACCAGCGCTAGGATCCGGATCGACTTAAGGCCGCCGGGACCCGTAGCAAGCCTAACATACAACCTGTATACCTGTTTAATCCCATACATGATCAACATATACATAGGAATTTGAACTTTTCTCATTCCTTTACCAAACTCAACCTGTGCATGCATAACTCATGATCAAAATCATCAACCCCACATTGGAGTCCTCATCAATGCTCCAATGGGGTAACATAACATCATAAAAGTTTGGTTAAACTTAAACATCATAAAAACATTTTAGAGATCATGTATTAAGGGGATAACCATACAAATAGGGTCAAGCACAAATTCTAATCCTCAATAACATTATTACATAACTATTCAATACTTTACAATTCATCATGTCCACATCTAACTATTACATAGACATAACTTTACTCTTCTTGACCTCCTGGCCTATCCTGTACCTGCAAACCTGGGGGATTAGGAAAATGAGGTGAGCTACTAGAGCCCAGTGAGCAGAATCATAAAACATTTAAAACACATGCTATAATGGAATGCATCACATCACAGACAATTCACATCAAGGATGAATTGTCACCCTTTAGCCCTCTACATAGTCTAACCATGCCAGGGGCGTAGTGCAGGCACACCTGGACTTCCATATCATATCATACATATCCAATAGTGCCGGGGGCGTAGAGCAGGCACGCCTGGACTTCCATATCATATCATCATTCTATCATGTCATAACATATGAGGGCTAATGGATCATTCAACATTCATCCACATCAACAATAAAATATGCAATGCAATATATTCGTGAAATCTAATGCAAGCACCCTAATATATCTCATGGCATTCATGATGCGTGAATCATGCTAAAACTTTCATTATTTACTTTGAAACATAAAGAGTCATTCTACTCACCTTAGGCTAGCTCTGACAAGACTCTGAAGCAGCTAACTCACTGCTGGGGTCCTCGGTTCCTCGGGTCCGAACCTACACAGGTGGACTCAAATGAGGGACCAAACATACATGAACATGACTCTAAAATACTCCCCAAAAACCCCTTAAAACACCTTAAAACAATCATAGAAATCATGCAAAGGAGGGCTGAACAGGGCACTTTCAGCGGCAGGTTCGGCGGCCGAAAGTCCCTCTAGAGCCGAAAGTCATGCACCTTCGGCGGCACTTTCGGCGGCCGAAGGTTCC